>NC_091469.1:309885657-310195524 GCF_036971445.1 Narcine bancroftii | reverse complement strand
ATCAGAGGTGGGGAATCAGAGGTTGGGAATCAGAGGCAGGGAATCAGAGGCGGGGAATCAGACATGGGGAATCAGAGGCAGGGAATCAGACATGGGGAATCAGAGGCTGGGAATCAGACGCGGGGAGTCAGAGGCGGGGAATCAGAGCTGGGGAATCAGAGGCGGGGAATCAGAGTTGGGGAATCAGAGGCGGGGAATCAGATATGGGGAAACAGAGGCGGGGAATCAGAGGCAGGGAAACGGAGGCGGGGAATCAGATATTGGGAATCAGAGGCGGGGAATCAGAGGCAGGGAATCAGACGCGGGGAAACAGAGGCGGGGAATCAGAGCGGGGGAATCAGAGGCGGGGAATCAGAGTTGGGGAATCACAGGAGGGGAATCAGATATGGGGAATCAGAGGCGGGGAATCAGAGGCGGGGTAACAGAGATGGGTAATCAGAGGCAGGGAATCACAGGCAGAGAATCAGACGCGGGGAATCAGAGGCGGGGAATCATAGTTGGCGAATCACAGGCGGGGAATAAGAGTTGGGGAATCAGAGGCGGGGAATCTGATATGGGGAATCAGAGGCGGGGAATCAGAGGCAGGGAAACAGAGGCGGGGAATCAGACATGGGGAATCAGAGGCGGGGGATCAGAGCGGGGAAACAGAGGTGGGGAATCAGAGGCAGGGAAACAGATGCGGGGAATCAGATATGGGGAATCAGAGGTGGTGAATCAAAGGCGCTGAATCAGAGATGGGGAATCAGAGGCGGGGAATCAGAGGCAGGGAATCAAACACGGGGAATCAGAGGCGGGGAATCAGAGTTGGGGAATCAGAGGCGGGGAATCAGATATGGGGAAACAGAGGCGGTGATTCAGAGGCGGTGAAACAGAGGCGGGGAATCAGATATGGGGAATCAGAGGTGGGGTATCAGAGGTTGGGAATCAGAGGCAGGGAATCAGAGGCGGGGAATCAGAGGCGGAAAATCAGAGGCAGGGAATCAGATGTGCAGAATCAGAAATGGGGAATCAGAGGCAGGGAATCAGAGGTGGGGAATCAAACACGGGGAATCAGAGGCGGGGAATCAGAGTTGGGGAATCAGAGGCGGGGAATCAGATATGGGGAAACAGAGGCGGTGATTCAGAGGCGGTGAAACAGAGGCGGGGAATCAGATATGGGGAATCAGAGGTGGGGTATCAGAGGTTGGGAATCAGAGGCAGGGAATCAGAGGCGGGGAATCAGAGGCGGAAAATCAGAGGCAGGGAATCAGATGTGCAGAATCAGAAATGGGGAATCAGAGGCAGGGAATCAGAGGTGGGGAATCAGAGGCAGGGAATCAGAGGCCGGGAATCAGAGGCGGTGTATCAGATATGGGGAATCAGAGGTGGGGAATCAGAGGCAGGGAATCAGATGTGCGAATCAGAGATGGGGAATCAGAGGCAGGGAAATATAGGTGGGGAATCAGATATGGGGAATCAGAGATGGCGAATCAATGGCGCTGAATCAGAGATGGGGAATCAGAGGCGGGGAATCAGAGGCGGGGAATCAGAGGCGGGGAATCAGAGGCAGGGAATTGGATGTGCGGAATCAGAGATGGGGAATCAGAGGCGGGGAATGAGATATGGGGAATCAGAGGCGTGGAATCAGAGGCGGGGTAACAGAGGCGGGGAATCACATATGGGGAATCAGTGGTGGCGAATCAAAGGTGGTGAATCAGAGATGGGGAAGCAGAGGCGGGGAATCAGAGGCAGGGAATCAAACACGGGGATTCAGAGGCGGGGAATCAGAGCTGGGGAATCAGAGGCGGGGAATCAGATTTGGGGAATCAGAGGCGGGGAATCAGATATTGGGAATCAGAGGCGGGGAATCAGACGCGGGGAATCAGAGGTGGTGAATCAGAGCTGGGGAATCAGAGGCGGGAAATCAGTGTTGGGGAATCAGAGGCGTGGAATCAGATATGAGGAAACAGAGGCATGAAATCAGAGGCGGGGCATCAGAGGCGGGGAATCAGAGGCAGGGAATCGGATGTGCGGAATCAGAGATGGGGAATCAGAGGTGGGAATCAGAGTCCGGGAATCAGAGTTGGGGAATCAGAGGAGGGGAATCAGAGGCGGGGAAACATAGGTGGGGAATTAGATATGGGGAATCAGAGGTGGGGAATCAGAGGCGATGAATCAGAGATGGCGAATCAGAGGCGGGGAATCAGAGGCAGGAAATCAGACATGGGGAATCAGAGGCTGGGAATCAGACGCGGGGAGTCAGAGGCGGGGAATCAGAGCTGGGGAATCAGAGGCGGGGAATCAGAGTTGGGGAATCAGAGGCGGGGAATCAGATATGGGGAAACAGAGGCGGGGAATCAGAGGCAGGGAAACGGAGGCGGGGAATCAGATATTGGGAATCAGAGGCGGGGAATCAGAGGCAGGGAATCAGACGCGGGGAAACAGAGGCGGGGAATCAGAGCGGGGGAATCAGAGGCGGGGAATCAGAGTTGGGGAATCAGAGGAGGGGAATCAGATATGGGGAATCAGAGGCGGGGAATCAGAGGCGGGGTAACAGAGATGGGGAATCAGAGGCAGGGAATCACAGGCAGAGAATCAGACGCGGGGAATCAGAGGCGGGGAATCATAGTTGGCGAATCACAGGCGGGGAATAAGAGTTGGGGAATCAGAGGCGGGGAATCTGATATGGGGAATCAGAGGCGGGGAATCAGAGGCAGGGAAACAGAGGCGGGGAATCAGACATGGGGAATCAGAGGCGGGGGATCAGAGCGGGGAATCAGAGTTGGGGAATCAGAGGCGGGGAATTAGATATGGGGAAACAGAGGCGGGGAATCAGAGGCGGGGAAACATGCGGGGAATCAGATATGGGGAATCAGAGGTGGTGAATCAAAGGCGCTGAATCAGAGATGGGGAATCAGAGGCGGGGAATCAGAGGCAGGGAATCAAACACGGGGAATCAGAGGTGGGGAATCAGAGTTGGGGAATCAGAGGCGGGGAATGAGATATGGGGAAACAGAGGCGGTGATTCAGAGGCGGTGAAACAGAGGCGGGGAATCAGATATGGGGAATCAGAGGTGGGGTATCAGAGGTTGGGAATCAGAGGCAGGGAATCAGAGGCGGGGAATCAGAGGCGGAAAATCAGAGGCAGGGAATCAGATGTGCAGAATCAGAAATGGGGAATCAGAGGCAGGGAATCAGAGGTGGGGAATCAAACACGGGGAATCAGAGGCGGGGAATCAGAGTTGGGGAATCAGAGGCGGGGAATCAGATATGGGGAAACAGAGGCGGTGATTCAGAGGCGGTGAAACAGAGGCGGGGAATCAGATATGGGGAATCAGAGGTGGGGTATCAGAGGTTGGGAATCAGAGGCAGGGAATCAGAGGCGGGGAATCAGAGGCGGAAAATCAGAGGCAGGGAATCAGATGTGCAGAATCAGAAATGGGGAATCAGAGGCAGGGAATCAGAGGTGGGGAATCAGAGGCAGGGAATCAGAGGCCGGGAATCAGAGGCGGGGTATCAGATATGGGGAATCAGAGGTGGGGAATCAGAGGCAGGGAATCAGATGTGCGGAATCAGAGATGGGGAATCAGAGGCAGGGAAATATAGGTGGGGAATCAGATATGGGGAATCAGAGATGGCGAATCAATGGCGCTGAATCAGAGATGGAGAATCAGAGGCGGGGAATCAGAGGCGGGGAATCAGAGTTGGTGAATCAGAGGCAGGGAATCAGATATGGGGAAACAGAGGCGGTGATTCAGAGGCGGTGAAACAGAGGCGGGGAATCAGATATGGGGAATCAGAGGTGGGGTATCAGAGGTTGGGAATCAGAGGCAGGGAATCAGAGGCGGGGAATCAGAGGCGGAAAATCAGAGGCAGGGAATCAGATGTGCAGAATCAGAAATGGGGAATCAGAGGCAGGGAATCAGAGGTGGGGAATCAAACACGGGGAATCAGAGGCGGGGAATCAGAGTTGGGGAATCAGAGGCGGGGAATCAGATATGGGGAAACAGAGGCGGTGATTCAGAGGCGGTGAAACAGAGGCGGGGAATCAGATATGGGGAATCAGAGGTGGGGTATCAGAGGTTGGGAATCAGAGGCAGGGAATCAGAGGCGGGGAATCAGAGGCGGAAAATCAGAGGCAGGGAATCAGATGTGCAGAATCAGAAATGGGGAATCAGAGGCAGGGAATCAGAGGTGGGGAATCAGAGGCAGGGAATCAGAGGCCGGGAATCAGAGGCGGGGTATCAGATATGGGGAATCAGAGGTGGGGAATCAGAGGCAGGGAATCAGATGTGCGGAATCAGAGATGGGGAATCAGAGGCAGGGAAATATAGGTGGGGAATCAGATATGGGGAATCAGAGATGGCGAATCAATGGCGCTGAATCAGAGATGGAGAATCAGAGGCGGGGAATCAGAGGCGGGGAATCAGAGTTGGTGAATCAGAGGCAGGGAATCAGATATGGGGAAACAGAGGTGGGGAATCAGAGGTGGGGAAACAGAGGTGGGCAATCAGATATGGGGAATCAGAGGTGGTGAATCGGAGGTTGGGAATCAGAGGCAGGGAATCAGAGGCGGGGAATCAGAGGCGGGGAATCAGAGGCAGGGAATCAGATGTACGGAATCAGAAATGGGGAATCAGAGGCAGGGAATCAGAGGCGGGGAATCAGAGGCGTGGAAACAGAGGCGGGGAATCAGATATGGGGAATCAGAGGTGTGGAATCAAAGGCGGTGAATCAGAGATGGGGAATCAGAGGCGGGGAATCAGAGGCAGGGAATCAGACGTGGGGAATCAGAGGCGGGGAATCAGAGCTGGGGAATCAGAGGCGTGGTATCAGAGTAGGGGAATCAGCGGCGGGGAATCAGATATGGGGAATCAGAGGCGGGGAATCAGAGCTGGGGAATGAGAGGCCGGGAATCAGATATGGTGAAACAGAGGCGGGGAATAAGAGGCGGGGAAACAGAGGCGGGGAATCAGATATGGGGAATCAGAGGTCGGGAATCAGAGGTTGGGAAACAGAGGGGGGGAATCAGATATGGGGAATCAGAGGTGGGGAATCAGAGGTTGGGAATCAGAGGCAGGGAATCAGAGGCGGGGAATCAGACATGGGGAATCAGAGGCAGGGAATCAGACATGGGGAATCAGAGGCTGGGAATCAGACGCGGGGAGTCAGAGGCGGGGAATCAGAGCTGGGGAATCAGAGGCGGGGAATCAGAGTTGGGGAATCAGAGGCGGGGAATCAGATATGGGGAAACAGAGGCGGGGAATCAGAGGCAGGGAATCAGACGCGGGGAAACAGAGGCGGGGAATCAGAGCGGGGGAATCAGAGGCGGGGAATCAGAGTTGGGGAATCACAGGAGGGGAATCAGATATGGGGAATCAGAGGCGGGGAATCAGAGGCGGGGTAACAGAGATGGGGAATCAGAGGCAGGGAATCACAGGCAGAGAATCAGACGCGGGGAATCAGAGGCGGGGAATCATAGTTGGCGAATCACAGGCGGGGAATAAGAGTTGGGGAATCAGAGGCGGGGAATCTGATATGGGGAATCAGAGGCGGGGAATCAGAGGCAGGGAAACAGAGGCGGGGAATCAGACATGGGGAATCAGAGGCGGGGGATCAGAGCGGGGAATCAGAGTTGGGGAATCAGAGGCGGGGAATTAGATATGGGGAAACAGAGGTGGGGAATCAGAGGCAGGGAAACAGATGCGGGGAATCAGATATGGGGAATCAGAGGTGGTGAATCAAAGGCGCTGAATCAGAGATGGGGAATCAGAGGCGGGGAATCAGAGGCAGGGAATCAAACACGGGGAATCAGAGGCGGGGACTCAGAGTTGGGGAATCAGAGGCGGGGAATCAGATATGGGGAAACAGAGGCGGTGATTCAGAGGCGGTGAAACAGAGGCGGGGAATCAGATATGGGGAATCAGAGGTGGGGTATCAGAGGTTGGGAATCAGAGGCAGGGAATCAGAGGCGGGGAATCAGAGGCGGAAAATCAGAGGCAGGGAATCAGATGTGCAGAATCAGAAATGGGGAATCAGAGGCAGGGAATCAGAGGTGGGGAATCAAACACGGGGAATCAGAGGCGGGGAATCAGAGTTGGGGAATCAGAGGCGGGGAATCAGATATGGGGAAACAGAGGCGGTGATTCAGAGGCGGTGAAACAGAGGCGGGGAATCAGATATGGGGAATCAGAGGTGGGGTATCAGAGGTTGGGAATCAGAGGCAGGGAATCAGAGGCGGGGAATCAGAGGCGGAAAATCAGAGGCAGGGAATCAGATGTGCAGAATCAGAAATGGGGAATCAGAGGCAGGGAATCAGAGGTGGGGAATCAGAGGCAGGGAATCAGAGGCCGGGAATCAGAGGCGGTGTATCAGATATGGGGAATCAGAGGTGGGGAATCAGAGGCAGGGAATCAGATGTGCGGAATCAGAGATGGGGAATCAGAGGCAGGGAAATATAGGTGGGGAATCAGATATGGGGAATCAGAGTTGGTGAATCAGAGGCAGGGAATCAAATATGGGGAAACAGAGGTGGGGAATCAGAGGTGGGGAAACAGAGGTGGGCAATCAGATATGGGGAATCAGAGGTGGTGAATCGGAGGTTGGGAATCAGAGGCAGGGAATCAGAGGCGGGGAATCAGAGGCGGGGAATCAGAGGCAGGGAATCAGATGTACGGAATCAGAAATGGGGAATCAGAGGCAGGGAATCAGAGGCGGGGAATCAGAGGCGTGGAAACAGAGGCGGGGAATCAGATATGGGGAATCAGAGGTGTGGAATCAAAGGCGGTGAATCAGAGATGGGGAATCAGAGGCGGGGAATCAGAGGCAGGGAATCAGACGTGGGGAATCAGAGGCGGGGAATCAGAGCTGGGGAATCAGAGGCGTGGTATCAGAGTTGGGGAATCAGCGGCGGGGAATCAGATATGGGGAATCAGAGGCGGGGAATCAGAGCTGGGGAATGAGAGGCCGGGAATCAGATATGGTGAAACAGAGGCGGGGAATAAGAGGCGGGGAAACAGAGGCGGGGAATCAGATATGGGGAATCAGAGGTCGGGAATCAGAGGTTGGGAAACAGAGGGGGGGAATCAGATATGGGGAATCAGAGGTGGGGAATCAGAGGTTGGGAATCAGAGGCAGCGAATCAGAGGCAGGGAATCAGTGTTTGGGAATCAGAGGAGGGGAATCAGATATGAGGAAACAGATGCAGGGAATCAGAGGCGGGGAAACAAAGGCGGGGAATCAGATATGGGGAATCAGAGGTGGGGAATCAGAGGTTGGGAATCAGAAGCATGGAATCAGAGGCGGGGCATCAGAGGCGGGGAATCAGAGGCAGGGAATTGGATGTGCGGAATCAGAGATGGGGAATCAGAGGCGGGGAATGAGATATGGGGAATCAGAGGCGTGGATTCAGAGGCGGGGTAACAGAGGCGGGGAATCACATATGGGGAATCAGCGGTGGCGAATCAAAGGTGGTGAATCAGAGATGGGGAAGCAGAGGCGGGGAATCAGAGGCAGGGAATCAAACACGGGGATTCAGAGGCGGGGAATCAGAGCTGGGGAATCAGAGGCGGGGAATCAGATTTGGGGAATCAGAGGCGGGGAATCAGATATGGGGAATCGGAGGCGGGGAATCAGACGCGGGGAATCAGAGGTGGTGAATCAGAGCTGGGGAATCAGAGGCGGGAAATCAGTGTTGGGGAATCAGAGGCGGGGAATCAGATATGAGGAAACAGAGGAATGAAATAAGAGGAGGGGCATCAGAGGCGGGGAATCAGAGGCAGGGAATCGGATGTGCGGAATCAGAGATGGGGAGTCAGAGGTGGGAATCAGAGTCCGGGAATCAGAGTTGGGGAATCAGAGGAGGGGAATCAGAGGCGGGGAAACATAGGTGGGGAATCAGATATGGGGAATCAGAGGTGGGGAATCAGAGGCGATGAATCAGAGATGGCGAATCAGAGGCGGGGAATCAGAGGCAGGAAATCAGACATGGGGAATCAGAGGCTGGGAATCAGACGCGGGGAGTCAGAGGCGGGGAATCAGAGCTGGGGAATCAGAGGCGGGGAATCAGAGTTGGGGAATCAGAGGCGGGGAATCAGATATGGGGAAACAGAGGCGGGGAATCAGAGGCAGGGAAACGGAGGCGGGGAATCAGATATTGGGAATCAGAGGCGGGGAATCAGAGGTAGGGAATCAGACGCGGGGAAACAGAGGCGGGGAATCAGAGCTGGGGAATCAGAGGCGGGGAATCAGAGTTGGGGAATCAGAGGAGGGGAATCAGATATGGGGAATCAGTGGTGGGGAATCAGAGGCGGGGTAACAGAGATGGGGAATCAGAGGCAGGGAATCACAGGCAGAGAATCAGACGCGGGGAATCAGAGGCGGGGAATCATAGTTGGCGAATCACAGGCGGGGAATAAGAGTTGGGGAATCAGAGGCGGGGAATCTGATATGGGGAATCAGAGGCGGGGAATCAGAGGCAGGGAAACAGAGGCGGGGAATCAGACATGGGGAATCAGAGGCGGGGGATCAGAGCGGGGAATCAGAGTTGGGGAATCAGAGGCGGGGAATTAGATATGGGGAAACAGAGGCGGGGAATCAGAGGCAGGGAAACAGATGCGGGGAATCAGATATGGGGAATCAGAGGTGGTGAATCAAAGGCGCTGAATCAGAGATGGGGAATCAGAGGCGGGGAATCAGAGGCAGGGAATCAAACACGGAGAATCAGAGGCGGGGAATCAGAGTTGGGGAATCAGAGGCGTGGAATCAGATATGGGGAAACAGAGGCGGTGATTCAGAGGCGGTGAAACAGAGGCGGGGAATCAGATATGGGGAATCAGAGGTGGGGTATCAGAGGTTGGGAATCAGAGGCAGGGAATCAGAGGCGGGGAATCAGAGGCGGAAAATCAGAGGCAGGGAATCAGATGTGCAGAATCAGAAATGGGGAATCAGAGGCAGGGAATCAGAGGTGGGGAATCAGAGGCAGGGAATCAGAGGCCGGGAATCAGAGGCGGGGTATCAGATATGGGGAATCAGAGGTGGGGAATCAGAGGCAGGGAATCAGATGTGCGGAATCAGAGATGGGGAATCAGAGGCAGGGAAATATAGGTGGGGAATCAGATATGGGGAATCAGAGATGGCGAATCAATGGCGCTGAATCAGAGATGGGGAATCAGAGGCGGGGAATCAGAGGCGGGGAATCAGAGTTGGTGAATCAGAGGCGGGGAATCAGATATGGGGAAACAGAGGTGGGGAATCAGAGGTGGGGAAACAGAGGTGGGGAATAAGATATGGGGAATCAGAGGTGGTGAATCGGAGGTTGGGAATCAGAGGCAGGGAATCAGAGGCGGGGAATCAGAGGCGGGGAATCAGAGGCAGGTAATCAGATGTACGGAATCAGAAATGGGGAATCAGAGGCAGGGAATCAGAGGCGGGGAATCAGAGGCGTGGAAACAGAGGCGGGGAATCAGATATGGGGAATCAGAGGTGTGGAATCAAAGGCGGTGAATCAGAGATGGGGAATCAGAGGCGGGGAATCAGAGGCAGGGAACCAGACGTGGGGAATCAGAGGCGGGGAATCAGAGCTGGGGAATCTGAGGCGTGGTATCAGAGTTGGGGAATCAGCGGCGGGGAATCAGATATGGGGAATCAGAGGTGGGGAATCAGAGCTGGGGAATGAGAGGCCGGGAATCAGATATGGTGAAACAGAGGTGGGGAATAAGAGGCGGGGAAACAGAGGCGGGGAATCAGATATGGGGAATCAGAGGTCGGGAATCAGAGGTTGGGAAACAGAGGGGGGGAATCAGATATGGGGAATCAGAGGTGGGGAATCAGAGGTTGGGAATCAGAGGCAGGGAATCAGAGGCGGGGAATCAGTGTTGGGGAATCAGAGGAGGGGAATCAGATATGAGGAAACAGATGCAGGGAATCAGAGGCGGGGAAACAAAGGCGGGGAATCAGATATGGGGAATCAGAGGTGGGGAATCAGAGGTTGGGAATCAGAAGCATGGAATCAGAGGCGGGGCATCAGAGGCGGGGAATCAGAGGCAGGGAATTGGATGTGCGGAATCAGAGATGGGGAATCAGAGGCGGGGAATGAGATATGGGGAATCAGAGGCGTGGATTCAGAGGCGGGGTAACAGAGGCGGGGAATCACATATGGGGAATCAGCGGTGGCGAATCAAAGGTGGTGAATCAGAGATGGGGAAGCAGAGGCGGGGAATCAGAGGCAGGGAATCAAACACGGGGATTCAGAGGCGGGGAATCAGAGCTGGGGAATCAGAGGCGGGGAATCAGATTTGGGGAATCAGAGGCGGGGAATCAGATATGGGGAATCAGAGGCGGGGAATCAGACGCGGGGAATCAGAGGTGGTGAATCAGAGCTGGGGAATCAGAGGCGGGAAATCAGTGTTGGGGAATCAGAGGCGGGGAATCAGATATGAGGAAACAGAGGCATGAAATCAGAGGCGGGGCATCAGAGGAGGGGAATCAGAGGCAGGGAATCGGATGTGCGGAATCAGAGATGGGGAATCAGAGGTGGGAATCAGAGTCCGGGAATCAGAGTTGGGGAATCAGAGGAGGGGAATCAGAGGCGGGGAAACATAGGTGGGGAATCAGATATGGGGAATCAGAGGTGGGGAATCAGAGGCGATGAATCAGAGATGGCGAATCAGAGGCGGGGAATCAGAGGCAGGAAATCAGACATGGGGAATCAGAGGCTGGGAATCAGACGCGGGGAGTCAGAGGCGGGGAATCAGAGCTGGGGAATCAGAGGCGGGGAATCAGAGTTGGGGAATCAGAGGCGGGGAATCAGATATGGGGAAACAGAGGCGGGGAATCAGAGGCAGGGAAACGGAGGCGGGGAATCAGATATTGGGAATCAGAGGCGGGGAATCAGAGGCAGGGATTCAGACGCGGGGAATCAGAGGAGGGGAATCATAGCTGGCGCATCAGAGGCGGGGAATCAGAGTTGGGAAATCATAGGTGGGGAATCAGATATGGGGAATCAGAGGCGGGGAATCAGAGGCGGGGAAACAGAGATGGGGAATCAGAGGCAGGGAATCACAGGCGGGGAATCAGAGCGGGGGAATCAGAGGCGGGGAATCAGAGTTGGGGAATCAGAGGAGGGGAATCAGATATGGCGAATCAGAGGCGGGGAATCAGAGGCGGGGTAACAGAGATGGGGAATCAGAGGCAGGGAATCACAGGCAGAGAATCAGACGCGGGGAATCAGAGGCGGGGAATCATAGTTGGCGAATCACAGGCGGGGAATAAGAGTTGGGGAATCAGAGGCGGGGAATCTGATATGGGGAATCAGAGGCGGGGAATCAGAGGCAGGGAAACAGAGGCGGGGAATCAGACATGGGGAATCAGAGGCGGGGGATCAGAGCGGGGAATCAGAGTTGGGGAATCAGAGGCGGGGAATTAGATATGGGGAAACAGAGGCGGGGAATCAGAGGCGGGGAAACATGCGGGGAATCAGATATGGGGAATCAGAGGTGGTGAATCAAAGGCGCTGAATCAGAGATGGGGAATCAGAGGCGGGGAATCAGAGGCAGGGAATCAAACACGGGGAATCAGAGGTGGGGAATCAGAGTTGGGGAATCAGAGGCGGGGAATGAGATATGGGGAAACAGAGGCGGTGATTCAGAGGCGGTGAAACAGAGGCGGGGAATCAGATATGGGGAATCAGAGGTGGGGTATCAGAGGTTGGGAATCAGAGGCAGGGAATCAGAGGCGGGGAATCAGAGGCGGAAAATCAGAGGCAGGGAATCAGATGTGCAGAATCAGAAATGGGGAATCAGAGGCAGGGAATCAGAGGTGGGGAATCAAACACGGGGAATCAGAGGCGGGGAATCAGAGTTGGGGAATCAGAGGCGGGGAATCAGATATGGGGAAACAGAGGCGGTGATTCAGAGGCGGTGAAACAGAGGCGGGGAATCAGATATGGGGAATCAGAGGTGGGGTATCAGAGTTTGGGAATCAGAGGCAGGGAATCAGAGGCGGGGAATCAGAGGCGGAAAATCAGAGGCAGGGAATCAGATGTGCAGAATCAGAAATGGGGAATCAGAGGCAGGGAATCAGAGGTGGGGAATCAGAGGCAGGGAATCAGAGGCCGGGAATCAGAGGCGGGGTATCAGATATGGGGAATCAGAGGTGGGGAATCAGAGGCAGGGAATCAGATGTGCGGAATCAGAGATGGGGAATCAGAGGCAGGGAAATATAGGTGGGGAATCAGATATGGGGAATCAGAGATGGCGAATCAATGGCGCTGAATCAGAGATGGAGAATCAGAGGCGGGGAATCAGAGGCGGGGAATCAGAGTTGGTGAATCAGAGGCAGGGAATCAGATATGGGGAAACAGAGGTGGGGAATCAGAGGTGGGGAAACAGAGGTGGGCAATCAGATATGGGGAATCAGAGGTGGTGAATCGGAGGTTGGGAATCAGAGGCAGGGAATCAGAGGCGGGGAATCAGAGGCGGGGAATCAGAGGCAGGGAATCAGATGTACGGAATCAGAAATGGGGAATCAGAGGCAGGGAATCAGAGGCGGGGAAGCAGAGGCGTGGAAAAAGAGGCGGGGAATCAGATATGGGGAATCAGAGGTGTGGAATCAAAGGCGGTGAATCAGAGATGGGGAATCAGAGGCGGGGAATCAGAGGCAGGGAATCAGACGTGGGGAATCAGAGGCGGGGAATCAGAGCTGGGGAATCAGAGGCGTGGTATCAGAGTTGGGGAATCAGCGGCGGGGAATCAGATATGGGGAATCAGAGGCGGGGAATCAGAGCTGGGGAATGAGAGGCCGGGAATCAGATATGGTGAAACAGAGGCGGGGAATAAGAGGCGGGGAAACAGAGGCGGGGAATCAGATATGGGGAATCAGAGGTCGGGAATCAGAGGTTGGGAAACAGAGGGGGGGAATCAGATATGGGGAATCAGAGGTGGGGAATCAGAGGTTGGGAATCAGAGGCAGGGAATCAGAGGCGGGGAATCAGACATGGGGAATCAGAGGCAGGGAATCAGACATGGGGAATCAGAGGCTGGGAATCAGACGCGGGGAGTCAGAGGCGGGGAATCAGAGCTGGGGAATCAGAGGCGGGGAATCAGAGTTGGGGAATCAGAGGCGGGGAATCAGATATGGGGAAACAGAGGCGGGGAATCAGAGGCAGGGAAACGGAGGCGGGGAATCAGATATTGGGAATCAGAGGCGGGGAATCAGAGGCAGGGAATCAGACGCGGGGAAACAGAGGCGGGGAATCAGAGCGGGGGAATCAGAGGCGGGGAATCAGAGTTGGGGAATCACAGGAGGGGAATCAGATATGGGGAATCAGAGGCGGGGAATCAGAGGCGGGGTAACAGAGATGGGGAATCAGAGGCAGGGAATCACAGGCAGAGAATCAGACGCGGGGAATCAGAGGCGGGGAATCATAGTTGGCGAATCACAGGCTGGGAATAAGAGTTGGGGAATCAGAGGCGGAGAATCTGATATGGGGAATCAGAGGCGGGGAATCAGAGGCAGGGAAACAGAGGCGGGGAATCAGACATGGGGAATCAGAGGCGGGGGATCAGAGCGGGGAATCAGAGTTGGGGAATCAGAGGCGGGGAATTAGATATGGGGAAACAGAGGTGGGGAATCAGAGGCAGGGAAACAGATGCGGGGAATCAGATATGGGGAATCAGAGGTGGTGAATCAAAGGCGCTGAATCAGAGATGGGGAATCAGAGGCGGGGAATCAGAGGCAGGGAATCAAACACGGGGAATCAGAGGCGGGGAATCAGAGTTGGGGAATCAGAGGCGGGGAATCAGATATGGGGAAACAGAGGCGGTGATTCAGAGGCGGTGAAACAGAGGCGGGGAATCAGATATGGGGAATCAGAGGTGGGGTATCAGAGGTTGGGAATCAGAGGCAGGGAATCAGAGGCGGGGAATCAGAGGCGGAAAATCAGAGGCAGGGAATCAGATGTGCAGAATCAGAAATGGGGAATCAGAGGCAGGGAATCAGAGGTGGGGAATCAAACACGGGGAATCAGAGGCGGGGAATCAGAGTTGGGGAATCAGAGGCGGGGAATCAGATATGGGGAAACAGAGGCGGTGATTCAGAGGCGGTGAAACAGAGGCGGGGAATCAGATATGGGGAATCAGAGGTGGGGTATCAGAGGTTGGGAATCAGAGGCAGGGAATCAGAGGCGGGGAATCAGAGGCGGAAAATCAGAGGCAGGGAATCAGATGTGCAGAATCAGAAATGGGGAATCAGAGGCAGGGAATCAGAGGTGGGGAATCAGAGGCAGGGAATCAGAGGCCGGGAATCAGAGGCTGTGTATCAGATATGGGGAATCAGAGGTGGGGAATCAGAGGCAGGGAATCAGATGTGCGGTATCAGAGATGGGGAATCAGAGGCAGGGAAATATAGGTGGGGAATCAGATATGGGGAATCAGAGATGGCGAATCAATGGCGCTGAATCAGAGATGGGGAATCAGAGGCGGGGAATCAGAGGCGGGGAATCAGAGGCGGGGAATCAGAGGCGGGGAATCAGAGGCAGGGAATTGGATGTGCGGAATCAGAGATGGGGAATCAGAGGCGGGGAATGAGATATGGGGAATCAGAGGCGTGGAATCAGAGGCGGGGTAACAGAGGCGGGGAATCACATATGGGGAATCAGCGGTGGCGAATCAAAGGTGGTGAATCAGAGATGGGGAAGCAGAGGCGGGGAATCAGAGGCAGGGAATCAAACACGGGGATTCAGAGGCGGGGAATCAGAGCTGGGGAATCAGAGGCGGGGAATCAGATTTGGGGAATCAGAGGCGGGGAATCAGACATGGGGAATCAGAGGCAGGGAATCAGACATGGGGAATCAGAGGCTGGGAATCAGACGCGGGGAGTCAGAGGCGGGGAATCAGAGCTGGGGAATCAGAGGCGGGGAATCAGAGTTGGGGAATCAGAGGCGGGGAATCAGATATGGGGAAACAGAGGCGGGGAATCAGAGGCAGGGAAACGGAGGCGGGGAATCAGATATTGGGAATCAGAGGCGGGGAATCAGAGGCAGGGAATCAGACGCGGGGAAACAGAGGCGGGGAATCAGAGCGGGGGAATCAGAGGCGGGGAATCAGAGTTGGGGAATCACAGGAGGGGAATCAGATATGGGGAATCAGAGGCGGGGAATCAGAGGCGGGGTAACAGAGATGGGGAATCAGAGGCAGGGAATCACAGGCAGAGAATCAGACGCGGGGAATCAGAGGCGGGGAATCATAGTTGGCGAATCACAGGCTGGGAATAAGAGTTGGGGAATCAGAGGCGGAGAATCTGATATGGGGAATCAGAGGCGGGGAATCAGAGGCAGGGAAACAGAGGCGGGGAATCAGACATGGGGAATCAGAGGCGGGGGATCAGAGCGGGGAATCAGAGTTGGGGAATCAGAGGCGGGGAATTAGATATGGGGAAACAGAGGTGGGGAATCAGAGGCAGGGAAACAGATGCGGGGAATCAGATATGGGGAATCAGAGGTGGTGAATCAAAGGCGCTGAATCAGAGATGGGGAATCAGAGGCGGGGAATCAGAGGCAGGGAATCAAACACGGGGAATCAGAGGCGGGGAATCAGAGTTGGGGAATCAGAGGCGGGGAATCAGATATGGGGAAACAGAGGCGGTGATTCAGAGGCGGTGAAACAGAGGCGGGGAATCAGATATGGGGAATCAGAGGTGGGGTATCAGAGGTTGGGAATCAGAGGCAGGGAATCAGAGGCGGGGAATCAGAGGCGGAAAATCAGAGGCAGGGAATCAGATGTGCAGAATCAGAAATGGGGAATCAGAGGCAGGGAATCAGAGGTGGGGAATCAAACACGGGGAATCAGAGGCGGGGAATCAGAGTTGGGGAATCAGAGGCGGGGAATCAGATATGGGGAAACAGAGGCGGTGATTCAGAGGCGGTGAAACAGAGGCGGGGAATCAGATATGGGGAATCAGAGGTGGGGTATCAGAGGTTGGGAATCAGAGGCAGGGAATCAGAGGCGGGGAATCAGAGGCGGAAAATCAGAGGCAGGGAATCAGATGTGCAGAATCAGAAATGGGGAATCAGAGGCAGGGAATCAGAGGTGGGGAATCAGAGGCAGGGAATCAGAGGCCGGGAATCAGAGGCTGTGTATCAGATATGGGGAATCAGAGGTGGGGAATCAGAGGCAGGGAATCAGATGTGCGGTATCAGAGATGGGGAATCAGAGGCAGGGAAATATAGGTGGGGAATCAGATATGGGGAATCAGAGATGGCGAATCAATGGCGCTGAATCAGAGATGGGGAATCAGAGGCGGGGAATCAGAGGCGGGGAATCAGAGGCGGGGAATCAGAGGCGGGGAATCAGAGGCAGGGAATTGGATGTGCGGAATCAGAGATGGGGAATCAGAGGCGGGGAATGAGATATGGGGAATCAGAGGCGTGGAATCAGAGGCGGGGTAACAGAGGCGGGGAATCACATATGGGGAATCAGCGGTGGCGAATCAAAGGTGGTGAATCAGAGATGGGGAAGCAGAGGCGGGGAATCAGAGGCAGGGAATCAAACACGGGGATTCAGAGGCGGGGAATCAGAGCTGGGGAATCAGAGGCGGGGAATCAGATTTGGGGAATCAGAGGCGGGGAATCAGATATTGGGAATCAGAGGCGGGGAATCAGACGCGGGGAATCAGAGGTGGTGAATCAGAGCTGGGGAATCAGAGGCGGGAAATCAGTGTTGGGGAATCAGAGGCGTGGAATCAGATATGAGGAAACAGAGGCATGAAATCAGAGGCGGGGCATCAGAGGCGGGGAATCAGAGGCAGGGAATCGGATGTGCGGAATCAGAGATGGGGAATCAGAGGTGGGAATCAGAGTCCGGGAATCAGAGTTGGGGAATCAGAGGAGGGGAATCAGAGGCGGGGAAACATAGGTGGGGAATTAGATATGGGGAATCAGAGGTGGGGAATCAGAGGCGATGAATCAGAGATGGCGAATCAGAGGCGGGGAATCAGAGGCAGGAAATCAGACATGGGGAATCAGAGGCTGGGAATCAGACGCGGGGAGTCAGAGGCGGGGAATCAGAGCTGGGGAATCAGAGGCGGGGAATCAGAGTTGGGGAATCAGAGGCGGGGAATCAGATATGGGGAAACAGAGGCGGGGAATCAGAGTCAGGGAAACGGAGGCGGGGAATCAGATATTGGGAATCAGAGGCGGGGAATCAGAGGCAGGGAATCAGACGCGGGGAAACAGAGGCGGGGAATCAGAGCGGGGGAATCAGAGGCGGGGAATCAGAGTTGGGGAATCAGAGGAGGGGAATCAGATATGGGGAATCAGAGGCGGGGAATCAGAGGCGGGGTAACAGAGATGGGGAATCAGAGGCAGGGAATCACAGGCAGAGAATCAGACGCGGGGAATCAGAGGCGGGGAATCATAGTTGGCGAATCACAGGCGGGGAATAAGAGTTGGGGAATCAGAGGCGGGGAATCTGATATGGGGAATCAGAGGCGGGGAATCAGAGGCAGGGAAACAGAGGCGGGGAATCAGACATGGGGAATCAGAGGCGGGGGATCAGAGCGGGGAATCAGAGTTGGGGAATCAGAGGCGGGGAATTAGATATGGGGAAACAGAGGCGGGGAATCAGAGGCGGGGAAACATGCGTGGAATCAGATATGGGGAATCAGAGGTGGTGAATCAAAGGCGCTGAATCAGAGATGGGGAATCAGAGGCGGGGAATCAGAGGCAGGGAATCAAACACGGGGAATCAGAGGTGGGGAATCAGAGTTGGGGAATCAGAGGCGGGGAATGAGATATGGGGAAACAGAGGCGGTGATTCAGAGGCGGTGAAACAGAGGCGGGGAATCAGATATGGGGAATCAGAGGTGGGGTATCAGAGGTTGGGAATCAGAGGCAGGGAATCAGAGGCGGGGAATCAGAGGCGGAAAATCAGAGGCAGGGAATCAGATGTGCAGAATCAGAAATGGGGAATCAGAGGCAGGGAATCAGAGGTGGGGAATCAAACACGGGGAATCAGAGGCGGGGAATCAGAGTTGGGGAATCAGAGGCGGGGAATCAGATATGGGGAAACAGAGGCGGTGATTCAGAGGCGGTGAAACAGAGGCGGGGAATCAGATATGGGGAATCAGAGGTGGGGTATCAGAGGTTGGGAATCAGAGGCAGGGAATCAGAGGCGGGGAATCAGAGGCGGAAAATCAGAGGCAGGGAATCAGATGTGCAGAATCAGAAATGGGGAATCAGAGGCAGGGAATCAGAGGTGGGGAATCAGAGGCAGGGAATCAGAGGCCGGGAATCAGAGGCGGGGTATCAGATATGGGGAATCAGAGGTGGGGAATCAGAGGCAGGGAATCAGATGTGCGGAATCAGAGATGGGGAATCAGAGGCAGGGAAATATAGGTGGGGAATCAGATATGGGGAATCAGAGATGGCGAATCAATGGCGCTGAATCAGAGATGGAGAATCAGAGGCGGGGAATCAGAGGCGGGGAATCAGAGTTGGTGAATCAGAGGCAGGGAATCAGATATGGGGAAACAGAGGTGGGGAATCAGAGGTGGGGAAACAGAGGTGGGCAATCAGATATGGGGAATCAGAGGTGGTGAATCGGAGGTTGGGAATCAGAGGCAGGGAATCAGAGGCGGGGAATCAGAGGCGGGGAATCAGAGGCAGGGAATCAGATGTACGGAATCAGAAATGGGGAATCAGAGGCAGGGAATCAGAGGCGGGGAATCAGAGGCGTGGAAACTGAGGCGGGGAATCAGATATGGGGAATCAGAGGTGTGGAATCAAAGGCGGTGAATCAGAGATGGGGAATCAGAGGCGGGGAATCAGAGGCAGGGAATCAGACGTGGGGAATCAGAGGCGGGGAATCAGAGCTGGGGAATCAGAGGCGTGGTATCAGAGTTGGGGAATCAGCGGCGGGGAATCAGATATGGGGAATCAGAGGCGGGGAATCAGAGCTGGGGAATGAGAGGCCGGGAATCAGATATGGTGAAACAGAGGCGGGGAATAAGAGGCGGGGAAACAGAGGCGGGGAATCAGATATGGGGAATCAGAGGTCGGGAATCAGAGGTTGGGAAACAGAGGGGGGGAATCAGATATGGGGAATCAGAGGTGGGGAATCAGAGGTTGGGAATCAGAGGCAGGGAATCAGAGGCGGGGAATCAGACATGGGGAATCAGAGGCAGGGAATCAGACATGGGGAATCAGAGGCTGGGAATCAGACGCGGGGAGTCAGAGGCGGGGAATCAGAGCTGGGGAATCAGAGGCGGGGAATCAGAGTTGGGGAATCAGAGGCGGGGAATCAGATATGGGGAAACAGAGGCGGGGAATCAGAGGCAGGGAAACGGAGGCGGGGAATCAGATATTGGGAATCAGAGGCGGGGAATCAGAGGCAGGGAATCAGACGCGGGGAAACAGAGGCGGGGAATCAGAGCGGGGGAATCAGAGGCGGGGAATCAGAGTTGGGGAATCACAGGAGGGGAATCAGATATGGGGAATCAGAGGCGGGGAATCAGAGGCGGGGTAACAGAGAGGGGGAATCAGAGGCAGGGAATCACAGGCAGAGAATCAGACGCGGGGAATCAGAGGCGGGGAATCATAGTTGGCGAATCACAGGCGGGGAATAAGAGTTGGGGAATCAGAGGCGGGGAATCTGATATGGGGAATCAGAGGCGGGGAATCAGAGGCAGGGAAACAGAGGCGGGGAATCAGACATGGGGAATCAGAGGCGGGGGATCAGAGCGGGGAATCAGAGTTGGGGAATCAGAGGCGGGGAATTAGATATGGGGAAACAGAGGTGGGGAATCAGAGGCAGGGAAACAGATGCGGGGAATCAGATATGGGGAATCAGAGGTGGTGAATCAAAGGCGCTGAATCAGAGATGGGGAATCAGAGGCGGGGAATCAGAGGCAGGGAATCAAACACGGGGAATCAGAGGCGGGGAATCAGAGTTGGGGAATCAGAGGCGGGGAATCAGATATGGGGAAACAGAGGCGGTGATTCAGAGGCGGTGAAACAGAGGCGGGGAATCAGATATGGGGAATCAGAGGTGGGGTATCAGAGGTTGGGAATCAGAGGCAGGGAATCAGAGGCGGGGAATCAGAGGCGGAAAATCAGAGGCAGGGAATCAGATGTGCAGAATCAGAAATGGGGAATCAGAGGCAGGGAATCAGAGATGGGGAATCAAACACGGGGAATCAGAGGCGGGGAATCAGAGTTGGGGAATCAGAGGCGGGGAATCAGATATGGGGAAACAGAGGCGGTGATTCAGAGGCGGTGAAACAGAGGCGGGGAATCAGATATGGGGAATCAGAGGTGGGGTATCAGAGGTTGGGAATCAGAGGCAGGGAATCAGAGGCGGGGAATCAGAGGCGGAAAATCAGAGGCAGGGAATCAGATGTGCAGAATCAGAAATGGGGAATCAGAGGCAGGGAATCAGAGGTGGGGAATCAGAGGCAGGGAATCAGAGGCCGGGAATCAGAGGCGGTGTATCAGATATGGGGAATCAGATGTGGGGAATCAGAGGCAGGGAATCAGATGTGCGGAATCAGAGATGGGGAATCAGAGGCAGGGAAATATAGGTGGGGAATCAGATATGGGGAATCAGAGATGGCGAATCAATGGCGCTGAATCAGAGATGGGGAATCAGAGGCGGGGAATCAGAGGCGGGGAATCAGAGTTGGTGAATCAGAGGCAGGGAATCAAATATGGGGAAACAGAGGTGGGGAATCAGAGGTGGGGAAACAGAGGTGGGCAATCAGATATGGGGAATCAGAGGTGGTGAATCGGAGGTTGGGAATCAGAGGCAGGGAATCAGAGGCGGGGAATCAGAGGCGGGGAATCAGAGGCAGGGAATCAGATGTACGGAATCAGAAATGGGGAATCAGAGGCAGGGAATCAGAGGCGGGGAATCAGAGGCGTGGAAACAGAGGCGGGGAATCAGATATGGGGAATCAGAGGTGTGGAATCAAAGGCGGTGAATCAGAGATGGGGAATCAGAGGCGGGGAATCAGAGGCAGGGAATCAGACGTGGGGAATCAGAGGCGGGGAATCAGAGCTGGGGAATCAGAGGCGTGGTATCAGAGTTGGGGAATCAGCGGCGGGGAATCAGATATGGGGAATCAGAGGCGGGGAATCAGAGCTGGGGAATGAGAGGCCGGGAATCAGATATGGTGAAACAGAGGCGGGGAATAAGAGGCGGGGAAACAGAGGCGGGGAATCAGATATGGGGAATCAGAGGTCGGGAATCAGAGGTTGGGAAACAGAGGGGGGGAATCAGATATGGGGAATCAGAGGTGGGGAATCAGAGGTTGGGAATCAGAGGCAGCGAATCAGAGGCAGGGAATCAGTGTTTGGGAATCAGAGGAGGGGAATCAGATATGAGGAAACAGATGCAGGGAATCAGAGGCGGGGAAACAAAGGCGGGGAATCAGATATGGGGAATCAGAGGTGGGGAATCAGAGGTTGGGAATCAGAAGCATGGAATCAGAGGCGGGGCATCAGAGGCGGGGAATCAGAGGCAGGGAATTGGATGTGCGGAATCAGAGATGGGGAATCAGAGGCGGGGAATGAGATATGGGGAATCAGAGGCGTGGATTCAGAGGCGGGGTAACAGAGGCGGGGAATCACATATGGGGAATCAGCGGTGGCGAATCAAAGGTGGTGAATCAGAGATGGGGAAGCAGAGGCGGGGAATCAGAGGCAGGGAATCAAACACGGGGATTCAGAGGCGGGGAATCAGAGCTGGGGAATCAGAGGCGGGGAATCAGATTTGGGGAATCAGAGGCGGGGAATCAGATATGGGGAATCAGAGGCGGGGAATCAGACGCGGGGAATCAGAGGTGGTGAATCAGAGCTGGGGAATCAGAGGCGGGAAATCAGTGTTGGGGAATCAGAGGCGGGGAATCAGATATGAGGAAACAGAGGAATGAAATAAGAGGAGGGGCATCAGAGGCGGGGAATCAGAGGCAGGGAATCGGATGTGCGGAATCAGAGATGGGGAATCAGAGGTGGGAATCAGAGTCCGGGAATCAGAGTTGGGGAATCAGAGGAGGGGAATCAGAGGCGGGGAAACATAGGTGGGGAATCAGATATGGGGAATCAGAGGTGGGGAATCAGAGGCGATGAATCAGAGATGGCGAATCAGAGGCGGGGAATCAGAGGCAGGAAATCAGACATGGGGAATCAGAGGCTGGGAATCAGACGCGGGGAGTCAGAGGCGGGGAATCAGAGCTGGGGAATCAGAGGCGGGGAATCAGAGTTGGGGAATCAGAGGCGGGGAATCAGATATGGGGAAACAGAGGCGGGGAATCAGAGGCAGGGAAACGGAGGCGGGGAATCAGATATTGGGAATCAGAGGCGGGGAATCAGAGGCAGGGAATCAGACGCGGGGAAACAGAGGCGGGGAATCAGAGCTGGGGAATCAGAGGCGGGGAATCAGAGTTGGGGAATCAGAGGAGGGGAATCAGATATGGGGAATCAGTGGTGGGGAATCAGAGGCGGGGTAACAGAGATGGGGAATCAGAGGCAGGGAATCACAGGCAGAGAATCAGACGCGGGGAATCAGAGGCGGGGAATCATAGTTGGCGAATCACAGGCGGGGAATAAGAGTTGGGGAATCAGAGGCGGGGAATCTGATATGGGGAATCAGAGGCGGGGAATCAGAGGCAGGGAAACAGAGGCGGGGAATCAGACATGGGGATTCAGAAACGGGGGATCAGAGCGGGGAATCAGAGTTGGGGAATCAGAGGCGGGGAATTAGATATGGGGAAACAGAGGCGGGGAATCAGAGGCAGGGAAACAGATGCGGGGAATCAGATATGGGGAATCAGAGGTGGTGAATCAAAGGCGCTGAATCAGAGATGGGGAATCAGAGGCGGGGAATCAGAGGCAGGGAATCAAACACGGAGAATCAGAGGCGGGGAATCAGAGTTGGGGAATCAGAGGCGGGGAATCAGATATGGGGAAACAGAGGCGGTGATTCAGAGGCGGTGAAACAGAGGCGGGGAATCAGATATGGGGAATCAGAGGTGGGGTATCAGAGGTTGGGAATCAGAGGCAGGGAATCAGAGGCGGGGAATCAGAGGCGGAAAATCAGAGGCAGGGAATCAGATGTGCAGAATCAGAAATGGGGAATCAGAGGCAGGGAATCAGAGGTGGGGAATCAGAGGCAGGGAATCAGAGGCCGGGAATCAGAGGCGGGGTATCAGATATGGGGAATCAGAGGTGGGGAATCAGAGGCAGGGAATCAGATGTGCGGAATCAGAGATGGGGAATCAGAGGCAGGGAAATATAGGTGGGGAATCAGATATGGGGAATCAGAGATGGCGAATCAATGGCGCTGAATCAGAGATGGGGAATCAGAGGCGGGGAATCAGAGGCGGGGAATCAGAGTTGGTGAATCAGAGGCGGGGAATCAGATATGGGGAAACAGAGGTGGGGAATCAGAGGTGGGGAAACAGAGGTGGGGAATAAGATATGGGGAATCAGAGGTGGTGAATCGGAGGTTGGGAATGAGAGGCAGGGAATCAGAGGCGGGGAATCAGAGGCGGGGAATCAGAGGCAGGGAATCAGATGTACGGAATCAGAAATGGGGAATCAGAGGCAGGGAATCAGAGGCGGGGAATCAGAGGCGTGGAAACAGAGGCGGGGAATCAGATATGGGGAATCAGAGGTGTGGAATCAAAGGCGGTGAATCAGAGATGGGGAATCAGAGGCGGGGAATCAGAGGCAGGGAACCAGACGTGGGGAATCAGAGGCGGGGAATCAGAGCTGGGGAATCTGAGGCGTGGTATCAGAGTTGGGGAATCAGCGGCGGGGAATCAGATATGGGGAATCAGAGGTGGGGAATCAGAGCTGGGGAATGAGAGGCCGGGAATCAGATATGGTGAAACAGAGGTGGGGAATAAGAGGCGGGGAAACAGAGGCGGGGAATCAGATATGGGGAATCAGAGGTCGGGAATCAGAGGTTGGGAAACAGAGGGGGGGAATCAGATATGGGGAATCAGAGGTGGGGAATCAGAGGTTGGGAATCAGAGGCAGGGAATCAGAGGCGGGGAATCAGTGTTGGGGAATCAGAGGAGGGGAATCAGATATGAGGAAACAGATGCAGGGAATCAGAGGCGGGGAAACAAAGGCGGGGAATCAGATATGGGGAATCAGAGGTGGGGAATCAGAGGTTGGGAATCAGAAGCATGGAATCAGAGGCGGGGCATCAGAGGCGGGGAATCAGAGGCAGGGAATTGGATGTGCGGAATCAGAGATGGGGAATCAGAGGCGGGGAATGAGATATGGGGAATCAGAGGCGTGGAATCAGAGGCGGGGTAACAGAGGCGGGGAATCACATATGGGGAATCAGCGGTGGCGAATCAAAGGTGGTGAATCAGAGATGGGGAAGCAGAGGCGGGGAATCAGAGGCAGGGAATCAAACACGGGGATTCAGAGGCGGGGAATCAGAGCTGGGGAATCAGAGGCGGGGAATCAGATTTGGGGAATCAGAGGCGGGGAATCAGATATGGGGAATCAGAGGCGGGGAATCAGACGCGGGGAATCAGAGGTGGTGAATCAGAGCTGGGGAATCAGAGGCGGGAAATCAGTGTTGGGGAATCAGAGGCGGGGAATCAGATATGAGGAAACAGAGGCATGAAATCAGAGGCGGGGCATCAGAGGAGGGGAATCAGAGGCAGGGAATCGGATGTGCGGAATCAGAGATGGGGAATCAGAGGTGGGAATCAGAGTCCGGGAATCAGAGTTGGGGAATCAGAGGAGGGGAATCAGAGGCGGGGAAACATAGGTGGGGAATCAGATATGGGGAATCAGAGGTGGGGAATCAGAGGCGATGAATCAGAGATGGCGAATCAGAGGCGGGGAATCAGAGGCAGGAAATCAGACATGGGGAATCAGAGGCTGGGAATCAGACGCGGGGAGTCAGAGGCGGGGAATCAGAGCTGGGGAATCAGAGGCGGGGAATCAGAGTTGGGGAATCAGAGGCGGGGAATCAGATATGGGGAAACAGAGGCGGGGAATCAGAGGCAGGGAAACGGAGGCGGGGAATCAGATATTGGGAATCAGAGGCGGGGAATCAGAGGCAGGGATTCAGACGCGGGGAATCAGAGGAGGGGAATCATAGCTGGCGCATCAGAGGCGGGGAATCAGAGTTGGGAAATCATAGGTGGGGAATCAGATATGGGGAATCAGAGGCGGGGAATCAGAGGCGGGGAAACAGAGACGGGGAATATGATATGGGGAATCATAGGTGGGGAATCAGAGGTGGTGAATCAGAGATGGGGAATCAGAGGTGGGGAATCAGAGGCAGGGAATCAGACGCGGGGAAACAGAGGCGGGGAATCAGAGCTGGGGAATCAGAGGCGGGGAATCAGAGTTGGGGAATCAGAGGAGGGGAATCAGATATGGGGAATCAGAGGCGGGGAATCAGAGGCGGGGTAACAGAGATGGGGAATCAGAGGCAGGGAATCACAGGCAGAGAATCAGACGCGGGGAATCAGAGGCGGGGAATCATAGTTGGCGAATCACAGGCGGGGAATAAGAGTTGGGGAATCAGAGGCGGGGAATCTGATATGGGGAATCAGAGGCGGGGAATCAGAGGCAGGGAAACAGAGGCGGGGAATCAGACATGGGGAATCAGAGGCGGGGGATCAGAGCGGGGAATCAGAGTTGGGGAATCAGAGGCGGGGAATTAGATATGGGGAAACAGAGGCGGGGAATCAGAGGCGGGGAAACAGATGCGGGGAATCAGATATGGGGAATCAGAGGTGGTGAATCAAAGGCGCTGAATCAGAGATGGGGAATCAGAGGCGGGGAATCAGAGGCAGGGAATCAAACACGGGGAATCAGAGGCGGGGAATCAGAGTTGGGGAATCAGAGGCGGGGAATCAGATATGGGGAAACAGAGGCGGTGATTCAGAGGCGGTGAAACAGAGGCGGGGAATCAGATATGGGGAATCTGAGGTGGGGTATCAGAGGTTGGGAATCAGAGGCAGGGAATCAGAGGCGGGGAATCAGAGGCGGAAAATCAGAGGCAGGGAATCAGATGTGCAGAATCAGAAATGGGGAATCAGAGGCAGGGAATCAGAGGTGGGGAATCAGAGGCAGGGAATCAGAGGCCGGGAATCAGAGGCAGGGTATCAGATATGGGGAATCAGAGGTGGGGAATCAGAGGCAGGGAATCAGATGTGCGGAATCAGAGATGGGGAATCAGAGGCAGGGAAACAGAGGTGGGGAATCAGATATGGGGAATCAGAGATGGCGAATCAATGGCGCTGAATCAGAGATGGGGAATCAGAGGCGGGGAATCAGAGGCGGGGAATCAGAGTTGGTGAATCAGAGGCGGGGAATCAGATATGGGGAAACAGAGGTGGGGAATCAGAGGTGGGGAAACAGAGGTGGGGAATCAGATATGGGGAATCAGAGGTGGTGAATCAGAGGTTGGGAATCAGAGGCAGGGAATCAGAGGCGGGGAATCAGAGGCGGGGAATCAGAGGCAGGGAATCAGATGTACGGAATCAGAAATGGGGAATCAGAGGCAGGGAATCAGAGGCGGGGAATCAGAGGCGTGGAAACAGAGGCGGGGAATCAGATATGGGGAATCAGAGGTGTGGAATCAAAGGCGGTGAATCAGAGATGGGGAATCAAATGCGGGGAATCAGAGGCAGGGAATCAGACGCGGGGAATCAGAGGCGGGGAATCAGAGCTGGGGAATCAGAGGCGGGGTATCAGAGTTGGGGAATCAGCGGCGGGGAATCAGATATGGGGAATCAGAGGCGGGGAATCAGAGCTGGGGAATGAGAGGCCGGGAATCAGATATGGTGAAACAGAGGCGGGGAATAAGAGGCGGGGAAACAGAGGCGGGGAATCAGATATGGGGAATCAGAGGTCATGAATCAGAGGTTGGGAAACAGAGGGGGGGAATCAGATATGGGGAATCAGAGGTGGGGTATCAGAGGTTGGGAATCAGAGGCAGGGAATCAGAGGCGGGGAATCAGAGGCGGAAAATCAGAGGCAGGGAATCAGATGTGCAGAATCAGAAATGGGGAATCAGAGGCAGGGAATCAGAGGTGGGGAATCAGAGGCAGGGAATCAGAGGCCGGGAATCAGAGGCGGTGTATCAGATATGGGGAATCAGATGTGGGGAATCAGAGGCAGGGAATCAGATGTGCGGAATCAGAGATGGGGAATCAGAGGCAGGGAAATATAGGTGGGGAATCAGATATGGGGAATCAGAGATGGCGAATCAATGGCGCTGAATCAGAGATGGGGAATCAGAGGCGGGGAATCAGAGGCGGGGAATCAGAGTTGGTGAATCAGAGGCAGGGAATCAAATATGGGGAAACAGAGGTGGGGAATCAGAGGTGGGGAAACAGAGGTGGGCAATCAGATATGGGGAATCAGAGGTGGTGAATCGGAGGTTGGGAATCAGAGGCAGGGAATCAGAGGCGGGGAATCAGAGGCGGGGAATCAGAGGCAGGGAATCAGATGTACGGAATCAGAAATGGGGAATCAGAGGCAGGGAATCAGAGGCGGGGAATCAGAGGCGTGGAAACAGAGGCGGGGAATCAGATATGGGGAATCAGAGGTGTGGAATCAAAGGCGGTGAATCAGAGATGGGGAATCAGAGGCGGGGAATCAGAGGCAGGGAATCAGACGTGGGGAATCAGAGGCGGGGAATCAGAGCTGGGGAATCAGAGGCGTGGTATCAGAGTTGGGGAATCAGCGGCGGGGAATCAGATATGGGGAATCAGAGGCGGGGAATCAGAGCTGGGGAATGAGAGGCCGGGAATCAGATATGGTGAAACAGAGGCGGGGAATAAGAGGCGGGGAAACAGAGGCGGGGAATCAGATATGGGGAATCAGAGGTCGGGAATCAGAGGTTGGGAAACAGAGGGGGGGAATCAGATATGGGGAATCAGAGGTGGGGAATCAGAGGTTGGGAATCAGAGGCAGCGAATCAGAGGCAGGGAATCAGTGTTTGGGAATCAGAGGAGGGGAATCAGATATGAGGAAACAGATGCAGGGAATCAGAGGCGGGGAAACAAAGGCGGGGAATCAGATATGGGGAATCAGAGGTGGGGAATCAGAGGTTGGGAATCAGAAGCATGGAATCAGAGGCGGGGCATCAGAGGCGGGGAATCAGAGGCAGGGAATTGGATGTGCGGAATCAGAGATGGGGAATCAGAGGCGGGGAATGAGATATGGGGAATCAGAGGCGTGGATTCAGAGGCGGGGTAACAGAGGCGGGGAATCACATATGGGGAATCAGCGGTGGCGAATCAAAGGTGGTGAATCAGAGATGGGGAAGCAGAGGCGGGGAATCAGAGGCAGGGAATCAAACACGGGGATTCAGAGGCGGGGAATCAGAGCTGGGGAATCAGAGGCGGGGAATCAGATTTGGGGAATCAGAGGCGGGGAATCAGATATGGGGAATCAGAGGCGGGGAATCAGACGCGGGGAATCAGAGGTGGTGAATCAGAGCTGGGGAATCAGAGGCGGGAAATCAGTGTTGGGGAATCAGAGGCGGGGAATCAGATATGAGGAAACAGAGGAATGAAATAAGAGGAGGGGCATCAGAGGCGGGGAATCAGAGGCAGGGAATCGGATGTGCGGAATCAGAGATGGGGAATCAGAGGTGGGAATCAGAGTCCGGGAATCAGAGTTGGGGAATCAGAGGAGGGGAATCAGAGGCGGGGAAACATAGGTGGGGAATCAGATATGGGGAATCAGAGGTGGGGAATCAGAGGCGATGAATCAGAGATGGCGAATCAGAGGCGGGGAATCAGAGGCAGGAAATCAGACATGGGGAATCAGAGGCTGGGAATCAGACGCGGGGAGTCAGAGGCGGGGAATCAGAGCTGGGGAATCAGAGGCGGGGAATCAGAGTTGGGGAATCAGAGGCGGGGAATCAGATATGGGGAAACAGAGGCGGGGAATCAGAGGCAGGGAAACGGAGGCGGGGAATCAGATATTGGGAATCAGAGGCGGGGAATCAGAGGCAGGGAATCAGACGCGGGGAAACAGAGGCGGGGAATCAGAGCTGGGGAATCAGAGGCGGGGAATCAGAGTTGGGGAATCAGAGGAGGGGAATCAGATATGGGGAATCAGTGGTGGGGAATCAGAGGCGGGGTAACAGAGATGGGGAATCAGAGGCAGGGAATCACAGGCAGAGAATCAGACGCGGGGAATCAGAGGCGGGGAATCATAGTTGGCGAATCACAGGCGGGGAATAAGAGTTGGGGAATCAGAGGCGGGGAATCTGATATGGGGAATCAGAGGCGGGGAATCAGAGGCAGGGAAACAGAGGCGGGGAATCAGACATGGGGATTCAGAAACGGGGGATCAGAGCGGGGAATCAGAGTTGGGGAATCAGAGGCGGGGAATTAGATATGGGGAAACAGAGGCGGGGAATCAGAGGCAGGGAAACAGATGCGGGGAATCAGATATGGGGAATCAGAGGTGGTGAATCAAAGGCGCTGAATCAGAGATGGGGAATCAGAGGCGGGGAATCAGAGGCAGGGAATCAAACACGGAGAATCAGAGGCGGGGAATCAGAGTTGGGGAATCAGAGGCGGGGAATCAGATATGGGGAAACAGAGGCGGTGATTCAGAGGCGGTGAAACAGAGGCGGGGAATCAGATATGGGGAATCAGAGGTGGGGTATCAGAGGTTGGGAATCAGAGGCAGGGAATCAGAGGCGGGGAATCAGAGGCGGAAAATCAGAGGCAGGGAATCAGATGTGCAGAATCAGAAATGGGGAATCAGAGGCAGGGAATCAGAGGTGGGGAATCAGAGGCAGGGAATCAGAGGCCGGGAATCAGAGGCGGGGTATCAGATATGGGGAATCAGAGGTGGGGAATCAGAGGCAGGGAATCAGATGTGCGGAATCAGAGATGGGGAATCAGAGGCAGGGAAATATAGGTGGGGAATCAGATATGGGGAATCAGAGATGGCGAATCAATGGCGCTGAATCAGAGATGGGGAATCAGAGGCGGGGAATCAGAGGCGGGGAATCAGAGTTGGTGAATCAGAGGCGGGGAATCAGATATGGGGAAACAGAGGTGGGGAATCAGAGGTGGGGAAACAGAGGTGGGGAATAAGATATGGGGAATCAGAGGTGGTGAATCGGAGGTTGGGAATGAGAGGCAGGGAATCAGAGGCGGGGAATCAGAGGCGGGGAATCAGAGGCAGGGAATCAGATGTACGGAATCAGAAATGGGGAATCAGAGGCAGGGAATCAGAGGCGGGGAATCAGAGGCGTGGAAACAGAGGCGGGGAATCAGATATGGGGAATCAGAGGTGTGGAATCAAAGGCGGTGAATCAGAGATGGGGAATCAGAGGCGGGGAATCAGAGGCAGGGAACCAGACGTGGGGAATCAGAGGCGGGGAATCAGAGCTGGGGAATCTGAGGCGTGGTATCAGAGTTGGGGAATCAGCGGCGGGGAATCAGATATGGGGAATCAGAGGTGGGGAATCAGAGCTGGGGAATGAGAGGCCGGGAATCAGATATGGTGAAACAGAGGTGGGGAATAAGAGGCGGGGAAACAGAGGCGGGGAATCAGATATGGGGAATCAGAGGTCGGGAATCAGAGGTTGGGAAACAGAGGGGGGGAATCAGATATGGGGAATCAGAGGTGGGGAATCAGAGGTTGGGAATCAGAGGCAGGGAATCAGAGGCGGGGAATCAGTGTTGGGGAATCAGAGGAGGGGAATCAGATATGAGGAAACAGATGCAGGGAATCAGAGGCGGGGAAACAAAGGCGGGGAATCAGATATGGGGAATCAGAGGTGGGGAATCAGAGGTTGGGAATCAGAAGCATGGAATCAGAGGCGGGGCATCAGAGGCGGGGAATCAGAGGCAGGGAATTGGATGTGCGGAATCAGAGATGGGGAATCAGAGGCGGGGAATGAGATATGGGGAATCAGAGGCGTGGAATCAGAGGCGGGGTAACAGAGGCGGGGAATCACATATGGGGAATCAGCGGTGGCGAATCAAAGGTGGTGAATCAGAGATGGGGAAGCAGAGGCGGGGAATCAGAGGCAGGGAATCAAACACGGGGATTCAGAGGCGGGGAATCAGAGCTGGGGAATCAGAGGCGGGGAATCAGATTTGGGGAATCAGAGGCGGGGAATCAGATATGGGGAATCAGAGGCGGGGAATCAGACGCGGGGAATCAGAGGTGGTGAATCAGAGCTGGGGAATCAGAGGCGGGAAATCAGTGTTGGGGAATCAGAGGCGGGGAATCAGATATGAGGAAACAGAGGCATGAAATCAGAGGCGGGGCATCAGAGGAGGGGAATCAGAGGCAGGGAATCGGATGTGCGGAATCAGAGATGGGGAATCAGAGGTGGGAATCAGAGTCCGGGAATCAGAGTTGGGGAATCAGAGGAGGGGAATCAGAGGCGGGGAAACATAGGTGGGGAATCAGATATGGGGAATCAGAGGTGGGGAATCAGAGGCGATGAATCAGAGATGGCGAATCAGAGGCGGGGAATCAGAGGCAGGAAATCAGACATGGGGAATCAGAGGCTGGGAATCAGACGCGGGGAGTCAGAGGCGGGGAATCAGAGCTGGGGAATCAGAGGCGGGGAATCAGAGTTGGGGAATCAGAGGCGGGGAATCAGATATGGGGAAACAGAGGCGGGGAATCAGAGGCAGGGAAACGGAGGCGGGGAATCAGATATTGGGAATCAGAGGCGGGGAATCAGAGGCAGGGATTCAGACGCGGGGAATCAGAGGAGGGGAATCATAGCTGGCGCATCAGAGGCGGGGAATCAGAGTTGGGAAATCATAGGTGGGGAATCAGATATGGGGAATCAGAGGCGGGGAATCAGAGGCGGGGAAACAGAGACGGGGAATATGATATGGGGAATCATAGGTGGGGAATCAGAGGTGGTGAATCAGAGATGGGGAATCAGAGGTGGGGAATCAGAGGCAGGGAATCAGACGCGGGGAAACAGAGGCGGGGAATCAGAGCTGGGGAATCAGAGGCGGGGAATCAGAGTTGGGGAATCAGAGGAGGGGAATCAGATATGGGGAATCAGAGGCGGGGAATCAGAGGCGGGGTAACAGAGATGGGGAATCAGAGGCAGGGAATCACAGGCAGAGAATCAGACGCGGGGAATCAGAGGCGGGGAATCATAGTTGGCGAATCACAGGCGGGGAATAAGAGTTGGGGAATCAGAGGCGGGGAATCTGATATGGGGAATCAGAGGCGGGGAATCAGAGGCAGGGAAACAGAGGCGGGGAATCAGACATGGGGAATCAGAGGCGGGGGATCAGAGCGGGGAATCAGAGTTGGGGAATCAGAGGCGGGGAATTAGATATGGGGAAACAGAGGCGGGGAATCAGAGGCGGGGAAACAGATGCGGGGAATCAGATATGGGGAATCAGAGGTGGTGAATCAAAGGCGCTGAATCAGAGATGGGGAATCAGAGGCGGGGAATCAGAGGCAGGGAATCAAACACGGGGAATCAGAGGCGGGGAATCAGAGTTGGGGAATCAGAGGCGGGGAATCAGATATGGGGAAACAGAGGCGGTGATTCAGAGGCGGTGAAACAGAGGCGGGGAATCAGATATGGGGAATCTGAGGTGGGGTATCAGAGGTTGGGAATCAGAGGCAGGGAATCAGAGGCGGGGAATCAGAGGCGGAAAATCAGAGGCAGGGAATCAGATGTGCAGAATCAGAAATGGGGAATCAGAGGCAGGGAATCAGAGGTGGGGAATCAGAGGCAGGGAATCAGAGGCCGGGAATCAGAGGCAGGGTATCAGATATGGGGAATCAGAGGTGGGGAATCAGAGGCAGGGAATCAGATGTGCGGAATCAGAGATGGGGAATCAGAGGCAGGGAAACAGAGGTGGGGAATCAGATATGGGGAATCAGAGATGGCGAATCAATGGCGCTGAATCAGAGATGGGGAATCAGAGGCGGGGAATCAGAGGCGGGGAATCAGAGTTGGTGAATCAGAGGCGGGGAATCAGATATGGGGAAACAGAGGTGGGGAATCAGAGGTGGGGAAACAGAGGTGGGGAATCAGATATGGGGAATCAGAGGTGGTGAATCAGAGGTTGGGAATCAGAGGCAGGGAATCAGAGGCGGGGAATCAGAGGCGGGGAATCAGAGGCAGGGAATCAGATGTACGGAATCAGAAATGGGGAATCAGAGGCAGGGAATCAGAGGCGGGGAATCAGAGGCGTGGAAACAGAGGCGGGGAATCAGATATGGGGAATCAGAGGTGTGGAATCAAAGGCGGTGAATCAGAGATGGGGAATCAAATGCGGGGAATCAGAGGCAGGGAATCAGACGCGGGGAATCAGAGGCGGGGAATCAGAGCTGGGGAATCAGAGGCGGGGTATCAGAGTTGGGGAATCAGCGGCGGGGAATCAGATATGGGGAATCAGAGGCGGGGAATCAGAGCTGGGGAATGAGAGGCCGGGAATCAGATATGGTGAAACAGAGGCGGGGAATAAGAGGCGGGGAAACAGAGGCGGGGAATCAGATATGGGGAATCAGAGGTCATGAATCAGAGGTTGGGAAACAGAGGGGGGGAATCAGATATGGGGAATCAGAGGTGGGGAATCAGAGGTTGGGAATCAGAGGCAGCGAAAAGGAGGCGGGGAATCTGTGTTGGGGAATCAGAGGAGGGGAATCAGATATGAGGAAACAGATGCAGGGAATCAGAGGCGGGGAAACAAAGGCGGGGAATCAGATATGGGGAATCAGAGGTGGGGAATCAGAGGTTGGGAATCAGAAGCATGGAATCAGAGGTGGTGAATCAGAGCTGGGGAATCAGAGGCGGGAAATCAGTGTTGGGGAATCAGAGGCGTGGAATCAGATATGAGGAAACAGAGGCATGAAATCAGAGGCGGGGCATCAGAGGCGGGGAATCAGAGGCAGGGAATCGGATGTGCGGAATCAGAGATGGGGAATCAGAGGTGGGAATCAGAGTCCGGGAATCAGAGTTGGGGAATCAGAGGAGGGGAATCAGAGGCGGGGAAACATAGGTGGGGAATTAGATATGGGGAATCAGAGGTGGGGAATCAGAGGCGATGAATCAGAGATGGCGAATCAGAGGCGGGGAATCAGAGGCAGGAAATCAGACATGGGGAATCAGAGGCTGGGAATCAGACGCGGGGAGTCAGAGGCGGGGAATCAGAGCTGGGGAATCAGAGGCGGGGAATCAGAGTTGGGGAATCAGAGGCGGGGAATCAGATATGGGGAAACAGAGGCGGGGAATCAGAGGCAGGGAAACGGAGGCGGGGAATCAGATATTGGGAATCAGAGGCGGGGAATCAGAGGCAGGGAATCAGACGCGGGGAAACAGAGGCGGGGAATCAGAGCGGGGGAATCAGAGGCGGGGAATCAGAGTTGGGGAATCAGAGGAGGGGAATTAGATATGGGGAATCAGAGGCGGGGAATCAGAGGCAGGGAATCAGATGTGCAGAATCAGAAATGGGGAATCAGAGGCAGGGAATCAGAGGTGGGGAATCAAACACGGGGAATCAGAGGCGGGGAATCAGAGTTGGGGAATCAGAGGCGGGGAATCAGATATGGGGAAACAGAGGCGGTGATTCAGAGGCGGTGAAACAGAGGCGGGGAATCAGATATGGGGAATCAGAGGTGGGGTATCAGAGGTTGGGAATCAGAGGCAGGGAATCAGAGGCGGGGAATCAGAGGCGGAAAATCAGAGGCAGGGAATCAGATGTGCAGAATCAGAAATGGGGAATCAGAGGCAGGGAATCAGAGGTGGGGAATCAGAGGCAGGGAATCAGAGGCCGGGAATCAGAGGCGGGGTATCAGATATGGGGAATCAGAGGTGGGGAATCAGAGGCAGGGAATCAGATGTGCGGAATCAGAGATGGGGAATCAGAGGCAGGGAAATATAGGTGGGGAATCAGATATGGGGAATCAGAGATGGCGAATCAATGGCGCTGAATCAGAGATGGAGAATCAGAGGCGGGGAATCAGAGGCGGGGAATCAGAGTTGGTGAATCAGAGGCAGGGAATCAGATATGGGGAAACAGAGGTGGGGAATCAGAGGTGGGGAAACAGAGGTGGGCAATCAGATATGGGGAATCAGAGGTGGTGAATCGGAGGTTGGGAATCAGAGGCAGGGAATCAGAGGCGGGGAATCAGAGGCGGGGAATCAGAGGCAGGGAATCAGATGTACGGAATCAGAAATGGGGAATCAGAGGCAGGGAATCAGAGGCGGGGAATCAGAGGCGTGGAAACAGAGGCGGGGAATCAGATATGGGGAATCAGAGGTGTGGAATCAAAGGCGGTGAATCAGAGATGGGGAATCAGAGGCGGGGAATCAGAGGCAGGGAATCAGACGTGGGGAATCAGAGGCGGGGAATCAGAGCTGGGGAATCAGAGGCGTGGTATCAGAGTTGGGGAATCAGCGGCGGGGAATCAGATATGGGGAATCAGAGGCGGGGAATCAGAGCTGGGGAATGAGAGGCCGGGAATCAGATATGGTGAAACAGAGGCGGGGAATAAGAGGCGGCGAAACAGAGGCGGGGAATCAGATATGGGGAATCAGAGGTCGGGAATCAGAGGTTGGGAAACAGAGGGGGGGAATCAGATATGGGGAATCAGAGGTGGGGAATCAGAGGTTGGGAATCAGAGGCAGGGAATCAGAGGCGGGGAATCAGACATGGGGAATCAGAGGCAGGGAATCAGACATGGGGAATCAGAGGCTGGGAAACAGACGCGGGGAGTCAGAGGCGGGGAATCAGAGCTGGGGAATCAGAGGCGGGGAATCAGAGTTGGGGAATCAGAGGCGGGGAATCAGATATGGGGAATCAGAGGCGGGGGATCAGAGCGGGGAATCAGAGTTGGGGAATCAGAGGCGGGGAATTAGATATGGGGAACCAGAGGCGGGGAATCAGAGGCGGGGAAACAGATGCGGGGAATCAGATATGGGGAATCAGAGGTGGTGAATCAAAGGCGCTGAATCAGAGATGGGGAATCAGAGGCGGGGAATCAGAGGCAGGGAATCAAACACGGGGAATCAGAGGCGGGGAATCAGAGTTGGGGAATCAGAGGCGGGGAATCAGATATGGGGAAACAGAGGCGGTGATTCAGAGGCGGTGAAACAGAGGCGGGGAATCAGATATGGGGAATCAGAGGTGGGGTATCAGAGGTTGGGAATCAGAGGCAGGGAATCAGAGGCGGGGAATCAGAGGCGGAAAATCAGAGGCAGGGAATCAGATGTGCAGAATCAGAAATGGGGAATCAGAGGCAGGGAATCAGAGGTGGGGAATCAGAGGCAGGAAATCAGAGGCCGGGAATCAGAGGCAGGGTATCAGATATGGGGAATCAGAGGTGGGGAATCAGAGGCAGGGAATCAGATGTGCGGAATCAGAGATGGGGAATCAGAGGCAGGGAAACAGAGGTGGGGAATCAGATATGGGGAATCAGAGATGGCGAATCAATGGCGCTGAATCAGAGATGGGGAATCAGAGGCGGGGAATCAGAGGCGGGGAATCAGAGTTGGTGAATCAGAGGCGGGGAATCAGATATGGGGAAACAGAGGTGGGGAATCAGAGGTGGGGAAACAGAGGTGGGGAATCAGATATGGGGAATCAGAGGTGGTGAATCAGAGGTTGGGAATCAGAGGCAGGGAATCAGAGGCGGGGAATCAGAGGCGGGGAATCAGAGGCAGGGAATCAGATGTACGGAATCAGAAATGGGGAATCAGAGGCAGGGAATCAGAGGCGGGGAATCAGAGGCGTGGAAACAGAGGCGGGGAATCAGATATGGGGAATCAGAGGTGTGGAATCAAAGGCGGTGAATCAGAGATGGGGAATCAAATGCGGGGAATCAGAGGCAGGGAATCAGACGCGGGGAATCAGAGGCGGGGAATCAGAGCTGGGGAATCAGAGGCGGGGTATCAGAGTTGGGGAATCAGCGGCGGGGAATCAGATATGGGGAATCAGAGGCGGGGAATCAGAGCTGGGGAATGAGAGGCCGGGAATCAGATATGGTGAAACAGAGGCGGGGAATAAGAGGCGGGGAAACAGAGGCGGGGAATCAGATATGGGGAATCAGAGGTCATGAATCAGAGGTTGGGAAACAGAGGGGGGGAATCAGATATGGGGAATCAGAGGTGGGGAATCAGAGGTTGGGAATCAGAGGCAGCGAAAAGGAGGCGGGGAATCTGTGTTGGGGAATCAGAGGAGGGGAATCAGATATGAGGAAACAGATGCAGGGAATCAGAGGCGGGGAAACAAAGGCGGGGAATCAGATATGGGGAATCAGAGGTGGGGAATCAGAGGTTGGGAATCAGAAGCATGGAATCAGAGGTGGTGAATCAGAGCTGGGGAATCAGAGGCGGGAAATCAGTGTTGGGGAATCAGAGGCGTGGAATCAGATATGAGGAAACAGAGGCATGAAATCAGAGGCGGGGCATCAGAGGCGGGGAATCAGAGGCAGGGAATCGGATGTGCGGAATCAGAGATGGGGAATCAGAGGTGGGAATCAGAGTCCGGGAATCAGAGTTGGGGAATCAGAGGAGGGGAATCAGAGGCGGGGAAACATAGGTGGGGAATTAGATATGGGGAATCAGAGGTGGGGAATCAGAGGCGATGAATCAGAGATGGCGAATCAGAGGCGGGGAATCAGAGGCAGGAAATCAGACATGGGGAATCAGAGGCTGGGAATCAGACGCGGGGAGTCAGAGGCGGGGAATCAGAGCTGGGGAATCAGAGGCGGGGAATCAGAGTTGGGGAATCAGAGGCGGGGAATCAGATATGGGGAAACAGAGGCGGGGAATCAGAGGCAGGGAAACGGAGGCGGGGAATCAGATATTGGGAATCAGAGGCGGGGAATCAGAGGCAGGGAATCAGACGCGGGGAAACAGAGGCGGGGAATCAGAGCGGGGGAATCAGAGGCGGGGAATCAGAGTTGGGGAATCAGAGGAGGGGAATTAGATATGGGGAATCAGAGGCGGGGAATCAGAGGCGGGGTAACAGAGATGGGGAATCAGAGGCAGGGAATCACAGGCAGAGAATCAGACGCGGGGAATCAGAGGCGGGGAATCATAGTTGGCGAATCACAGGCGGGGAATAAGAGTTGGGGAATCAGAGGCGGGGAATCTGATATGGGGAATCAGAGGCGGGGAATCAGAGGCAGGGAAACAGAGGCGGGGAATCAGACATGGGGAATCAGAGGCGGGGGATCAGAGCGGGGAATCAGAGTTGGGGAATCAGAGGCGGGGAATTAGATATGGGGAAACAGAGGCGGGGAATCAGAGGCGGGGAAACATGCGGGGAATCAGATATGGGGAATCAGAGGTGGTGAATCAAAGGCGCTGAATCAGAGATGGGGAATCAGAGGCGGGGAATCAGAGGCAGGGAATCAAACACGGGGAATCAGAGGTGGGGAATCAGAGTTGGGGAATCAGAGGTGGGGAATCAGATATGGGGAAACAGAGGCGGTGATTCAGAGGCGGTGAAACAGAGGCGGGGAATCAGATATGGGGAATCAGAGGTGGGGTATCAGAGGTTGGGAATCAGAGGCAGGGAATCAGAGGCGGGGAATCAGAGGCGGAAAATCAGAGGCAGGGAATCAGATGTGCAGAATCAGAAATGGGGAATCAGAGGCAGGGAATCAGAGGTGGGAAATCAAACACGGGGAATCAGAGGCGGGGAATCAGAGTTGGGGAATCAGAGGCGGGGAATCAGATATGGGGAAACAGAGGCGGTGATTCAGAGGCGGTGAAACAGAGGCGGGGAATCAGATATGGGGAATCAGAGGTGGGGTATCAGAGGTTGGGAATCAGAGGCAGGGAATCAGAGGCGGGGAATCAGAGGCGGAAAATCAGAGGCAGGGAATCAGATGTGCAGAATCAGAAATGGGGAATCAGAGGCAGGGAATCAGAGGTGGGGAATCAGAGGCAGGGAATCAGAGGCCGGGAATCAGAGGCGGGGTATCAGATATGGGGAATCAGAGGTTGGGAATCAGAGGCAGGGAATCAGATGTGCGGAATCAGAGATGGGGAATCAGAGGCAGGGAAATATAGGTGGGGAATCAGATATGGGGAATCAGAGATGGCGAATCAATGGCGCTGAATCAGAGATGGAGAATCAGAGGTGGGGAATCAGAGGCGGGGAATCAGAGTTGGTGAATCAGAGGCAGGGAATCAGATATGGGGAAACAGAGGTGGGGAATCAGAGGTGGGGAAACAGAGGTGGGCAATCAGATATGGGGAATCAGAGGTGGTGAATCGGAGGTTGGGAATCAGAGGCAGGGAATCAGAGGCGGGGAATCAGAGGCGGGGAATCAGAGGCAGGGAATCAGATGTACGGAATCAGAAATGGGGAATCAGAGGCAGGGAATCAGAGGCGGGGAATCAGAGGCGTGGAAACAGAGGCGGGGAATCAGATATGGGGAATCAGAGGTGTGGAATCAAAGGCGGTGAATCAGAGATGGGGAATCAGAGGCGGGGAATCAGAGGCAGGGAATCAGACGTGGGGAATCAGAGGCGGGGAATCAGAGCTGGGGAATCAGAGGCGTGGTATCAGAGTTGGGGAATCAGCGGCGGGGAATCAGATATGGGGAATCAGAGGCGGGGAATCAGAGCTGGGGAATGAGAGGCCGGGAATCAGATATGGTGAAACAGAGGCGGGGAATAAGAGGCGGCGAAACAGAGGCGGGGAATCAGATATGGGGAATCAGAGGTCGGGAATCAGAGGTTGGGAAACAGAGGGGGGGAATCAGATATGGGGAATCAGAGATGGGGAATCAGAGGTTGGGAATCAGAGGCAGGGAATCAGAGGCGGGGAATCAGACATGGGGAATCAGAGGCAGGGAATCAGACATGGGGAATCAGAGGCTGGGAAACAGACGCGGGGAGTCAGAGGCGGGGAATCAGAGCTGGGGAATCAGAGGCGGGGAATCAGAGTTGGGGAATCAGAGGCGGGGAATCAGATATGGGGAAACAGAGGCGGGGAATCAGAGGCAGGGAAACGGAGGCGGGGAATCAGATATTGGGAATCAGAGACGGGGAATCAGAGGCAGGGAATCAGACGCGGGGAAACAGAGGCGGGGAATCAGAGCGGGGGAATCAGAGGCGGGGAATCAGAGTTGGAGAATCACAGGAGGGGAATCAGATATGGGGAATCAGAGGCGGGGAATCAGAGGCGGGGTAACAGAGATGGGGAATCAGAGGCAGGGAATCACAGGCAGAGAATCAGACGCGGGGAATCAGAGGCGGGGAATCATAGTTGGCGAATCACAGGCGGGGAATAAGAGTTGGGGAATCAGAGGCGGGGAATCAGAGGCAGGGAAACAGAGGCGGGGAATCAGACATGGGGAATCAGAGGCGGGGGATCAGAGCGGGGAATCAGAGTTGGGGAATCAGAGGCGGGGAATTAGATATGGGGAAACAGAGGCGGGGAATCAGAGGCGGGGAAACAGATGCGGGGAATCAGATATGGGGAATCAGAGGTGGTGAATCAAAGGCGCTGAATCAGAGATGGGGAATCAGAGGCGGGGAATCAGAGGCAGGGAATCAAACACGGGGAATCAGAGGCGGGGAATCAGAGTTGGGGAATCAGAGGCGGGGAATCAGATATGGGGAAACAGAGGGGGTGATTCAGAGGCGGTGAAACAGAGGAGGGGAATCAAATATGGGGAATCAGAAGTGGGGTATCAGAGGTTGGGAATCAGAGGCAGGGAATCAGAGGCGGGGAATCAGAGGCGGAAAATCAGAGGCAGGGAATCAGATGTGCAGAATCAGAAATGGGGAATCAGAGGCAGGGAATCAGAGGTGGGGAATCAAACACGGGGAATCAGAGGCGGGGAATCAGAGTTGGGGAATCAGAGGTGGGGAATCAGATATGGGGAAACAGAGGCGGTGATTCAGAGGCGGTGAAACAGAGGCGGGGAATCAGATATGGGGAATCAGAGGTGGGGTATCAGAGGTTGGGAATCAGAGGCAGGGAATCAGAGGCGGGGAATCAGAGGCGGAAAATCAGAGGCAGGGAATCAGATGTGCAGAATCAGAAATGGGGAATCAGAGGCAGGGAATCAGAGGTGGGGAATCAGAGGCAGGGAATCAGAGGCCGGGAATCAGAGGCGGGGTATCAGATATGGGGAATCAGAGGTGGGGAATCAGAGGCAGGGAATCAGATGTGCGGAATCAGAGATGGGGAATCAGAGGCAGGGAAATATAGGTGGGGAATCAGATATGGGGAATCAGAGATGGCGAATCAATGGCGCTGAATCAGAGATGGGGAATCAGAGGCGGGGAATCAGAGGCGGGGAATCAGAGTTGGTGAATCAGAGGCAGGGAATCAGATATGGGGAAACAGAGGTGGGGAATCAGAGGTTGGGAAACAGAGGTGGGCAATCAGATATGGGGAATCAGAGGTGGTGAATCGGAGGTTGGGAATCAGAGGCAGGGAATCAGAGGCGGGGAATCAGAGGCGGGGAATCAGAGGCAGGGAATCAGATGTACGGAATCAGAAATGGGGAATCAGAGGCAGGGAATCAGAGGCGGGGAATCAGAGGCGTGGAAACAGAGGTGGGGAATCAGATATGGGGAATCAGAGGTGTGGAATCAAAGGCGGTGAATCAGAGATGGGGAATCAGAGGCGGGGAATCAGAGGCAGGGAATCAGACGTGGGGAATCAGAGGCGGGGAATCAGAGCTGGGGAATCAGAGGCGTGGTATCAGAGTTGGGGAATCAGCGGCGGGGAATCAGATATGGGGAATCAGAGGCGGGGAATCAGAGCTGGGGAATGAGAGGCCGGGAATCAGATATGGTGAAACAGAGGCGGGGAATAAGAGGCGGGGAAACAGAGGCGGGGAATCAGATATGGGGAATCAGAGGTCGGGAATCAGAGGTTGGGAAACAGAGGGGGGGAATCAGATATGGGGAATCAGAGGTGGGGAATCAGAGGTTGGGAATCAGAGGCAGCGAATCAGAGGCAGGGAATCAGTGTTTGGGAATCAGAGGAGGGGAATCAGATATGAGGAAACAGATGCAGGGAATCAGAGGCGGGGAAACAAAGGCGGGGAATCAGATATGGGGAATCAGAGGTGGGGAATCAGAGGTTGGGAATCAGAAGCATGGAATCAGAGGCGGGGCATCAGAGGCGGGGAATCAGAGGCAGGGAATTGGATGTGCGGAATCAGAGATGGGGAATCAGAGGCGGGGAATGAGATATGGGGAATCAGAGGCGTGGAATCAGAGGCGGGGTAACAGAGGCGGGGAATCACATATGGGGAATCAGCGGTGGCGAATCAAAGGTGGTGAATCAGAGATAGGGAAGCAGAGGCGGGGAATCAGAGGCAGGGAATCAAACACGGGGATTCAGAGGCGGGGAATCAGAGCTGGGGAATCAGAGGCGGGGAATCAGATTTGGGGAATCAGAGGCGGGGAATCAGATATGGGGAATCGGAGGCGGGGAATCAGACGCGGGGAATCAGAGGTGGTGAATCAGAGCTGGGGAATCAGAGGCGGGAAATCAGTGTTGGGGAATCAGAGGCGGGGAATCAGATATGAGGAAACAGAGGCATGAAATAAGAGGCGGGGCATCAGAGGCGGGGAATCAGAGGCAGGGAATCGGATGTGCGGAATCAGAGATGGGGAATCAGAGGTGGGAATCAGAGTCCGGGAATCAGAGTTGGGGAATCAGAGGAGGGGAATCAGAGGCGGGGAAACATAGGTGGGGAATCAGATATGGGGAATCAGAGGTGGGGAATCAGAGGCGATGAATCAGAGATGGCGAATCAGAGGCGGGGAATCAGAGGCAGGAAATCAGACATGGGGAATCAGAGGCTGGGAATCAGACGCGGGGAGTCAGAGGCGGGGAATCAGAGCTGGGGAATCAGAGGCGGGAAATCAGAGTTGGGGAATCAGAGGCGGGGAATCAGATATGGGGAAACAGAGGCGGGGAATCAGAGGCAGGGAAACGGAGGCGGGGAATCAGATATTGGGAATCAGAGGCGGGGAATCAGAGGCAGGGAATCAGACGCGGGGAAACAGAGGCGGGGAATCAGATATGGGGAATCGGAGGCGGGGAATCAGACGCGGGGAATCAGAGGTGGTGAATCAGAGCTGGGGAATCAGAGGCGGGAAATCAGTGTTGGGGAATCAGAGGCGGGGAATCAGATATGAGGAAACAGAGGAATGAAATAAGAGGAGGGGCATCAGAGGCGGGGAATCAGAGGCAGGGAATCGGATGTGCGGAATCAGAGATGGGGAATCAGAGGTGGGAATCAGAGTCCGGGAATCAGAGTTGGGGAATCAGAGGAGGGGAATCAGAGGCGGGGAAACATAGGTGGGGAATCAGATATGGGGAATCAGAGGTGGGGAATCAGAGGCGATGAATCAGAGATGGCGAATCAGAGGCGGGGAATCAGAGGCAGGAAATCAGACATGGGGAATCAGAGGCTGGGAATCAGACGCGGGGAGTCAGAGGCGGGGAATCAGAGCTGGGGAATCAGAGGCGGGGAATCAGAGTTGGGGAATCAGAGGCGGGGAATCAGATATGGGGAAACAGAGGCAGGGAATCAGAGGCAGGGAAACGGAGGCGGGGAATCAGATATTGGGAATCAGAGGCGGGGAATCAGAGGCAGGGAATCAGACGCGGGGAAACAGAGGCGGGGAATCAGAGCTGGGGAATCAGAGGCGGGGAATCAGAGTTGGGGAATCAGAGGAGGGGAATCAGATATGGGGAATCAGTGGCGGGGAATCAGAGGCGGGGTAACAGAGATGGGGAATCAGAGGCAGGGAATCACAGGCAGAGAATTAGACGCGGGGAATCAGAGGCGGGGAATCATAGTTGGCGAATCACAGGCGGGGAATAAGAGTTGGGGAATCAGAGGCGGGGAATCTGATATGGGGAATCAGAGGCGGGGAATCAGAGGCAGGGAAACAGAGGCGGGGAATCAGACATGGGGAATCAGAGGCGGGGGATCAGAGCGGGGAATCAGAGTTGGGGAATCAGAGGCGGGGAATTAGATATGGGGAAACAGAGGCGGGGAATCAGATGCAGGGAAACAGATGCGGGGAATCAGATATGGGGAATCAGAGGTGGTGAATCAAAGGCGCTGAATCAGAGATGGTGAATCAGAGGCGGGGAATCAGAGGCAGGGAATCAAACACGGGGAATCAGAGGCGGGGAATCAGAGTTGGGGAATAAGAGGCGGGGAATCAGATATGGGGAAACAGAGGCGGTGATTCAGAGGCGGTGAAACAGAGGCGGGGAATCAGATATGGGGAATCAGAGGTGGGGTATCAGAGGTTGGGAATCAGAGGCAGGGAATCAGAGGCGGGGAATCAGAGGCGGAAAATCAGAGGCAGGGAATCAGATGTGCAGAATCAGAAATGGGGAATCAGAGGCAGGGAATCAGAGGTGGGGAATCAGAGGCAGGGAATCAGAGGCCGGGAATCAGAGGCGGGGTATCAGATATGGGGAATCAGAGGTGGGGAATCAGAGGCAGGGAATCAGATGTGCGGAATCAGAGATGGGGAATCAGAGGCAGGGAAATATAGGTGGGGAATCAGATATGGGGAATCAGAGATGGCGAATCAATGGCGCTGAATCAGAGATGGGGAATCAGAGGCGGGGAATCAGAGGCGGGGAATCAGAGTTGGTGAATCAGAGGCGGGGAATCAGATATGGGGAAACAGAGGTGGGGAATCAGAGGTGGGGAAACAGAGGTGGGGAATAAGATATGGGGAATCAGAGGTGGTGAATCGGAGGTTGGGAATCAGAGGCAGGGAATCAGAGGCGGGGAATCAGAGGCGGGGAATCAGAGGCAGGGAATCAGATGTACGGAATCAGAAATGGGGAATCAGAGGCAGGGAATCAGAGGCGGGGAATCAGAGGCGTGGAAACAGAGGCGGGGAATCAGATATGGGGAATCAGAGGTGTGGAATCAAAGGCGGTGAATCAGAGATGGGGAATCAGAGGCGGGGAATCAGAGGCAGGGAACCAGACGTGGGGAATCAGAGGCGGGGAATCAGAGCTGGGGAATCAGAGGCGTGGTATCAGAGTTGGGGAATCAGCGGCGGGGAATCAGATATGGGGAATCAGAGGCGGGGAATCAGAGCTGGGGAATGAGAGGCCGGGAATCAGATATGGTGAAACAGAGGTGGGGAATAAGAGGCGGGGAAACAGAGGCGGGGAATCAGATATGGGGAATCAGAGGTCGGGAATCAGAGGTTGGGAAACAGAGGGGGGGAATCAGATATGGGGAATCAGAGGTGGGGAATCAGAGGTTGGGAATCAGAGGCAGGGAATCAGAGGCGGGGAATCAGTGTTGGGGAATCAGAGGAGGGGAATCAGATATGAGGAAACAGATGCAGGGAATCAGAGGCGGGGAAACAAAGGCGGGGAATCAGATATGGGGAATCAGAGGTGGGGAATCAGAGGTTGGGAATCAGAAGCATGGAATCAGAGGCGGGGCATCAGAGGCGGGGAATCAGAGGCAGGGAATTGGATGTGCGGAATCAGAGATGGGGAATCAGAGGCGGGGAATGAGATATGGGGAATCAGAGGCGTGGAATCAGAGGCGGGGTAACAGAGGCGGGGAATCACATATGGGGAATCAGCGGTGGCGAATCAAAGGTGGTGAATCAGAGATGGGGAAGCAGAGGCGGGGAATCAGAGGCAGGGAATCAAACACGGGGATTCAGAGGCGGGGAATCAGAGCTGGGGAATCAGAGGCGGGGAATCAGATTTGGGGAATCAGAGGCGGGGAATCAGATATGGGGAATCAGAGGCGGGGAATCAGACGCGGGGAATCAGAGGTGGTGAATCAGAGCTGGGGAATCAGAGGCGGGAAATCAGTGTTGGGGAATCAGAGGCGGGGAATCAGATATGAGGAAACAGAGGCATGAAATCAGAGGCGGGGCATCAGAGGCGGGGAATCAGAGGCAGGGAATCGGATGTGCGGAATCAGAGATGGGGAATCAGAGGTGGGAATCAGAGTCCGGGAATCAGAGTTGGGGAATCAGAGGAGGGGATTCAGAGGCGGGGAAACATAGGTGGGGAATCAGATATGGGGAATCAGAGGTGGGGAATCACAGGCGATGAATCAGAGATGGCGAATCAGAGGCGGGGAATCAGAGGCAGGAAATCAGACATGGGGAATCAGAGGCTGGGAATCAGACGCGGGGAGTCAGAGGCGGGGAATCAGAGCTGGGGAATCAGAGGCGGGGAATCAGAGTTGGGGAATCAGAGGCGGGGAATCAGATATGGGGAAACAGAGGCGGGGAATCAGAGGCAGGGAAACGGAGGCGGGGAATCAGATATTGGGAATCAGAGGCGGGGAATCAGAGGCAGGGATTCAGACGCGGGGAATCAGAGGAGGGGAATCATAGCTGGCGCATCAGAGGCGGGGAATCAGAGTTGGGAAATCATAGGTGGGGAATCAGATATGGGGAATCAGAGGCGGGGAATCAGAGGCGGGGAAACAGAGACGGGGAATCAGATATGGGGAATCATAGGTGGGGAATCAGAGGTGGTGAATCAGAGATGGGGAATCAGAGGTGGGGAATCAGAGGCAGGGAATCAGACGCGGGGAAACAGAGGCGGGGAATCAGAGCTGGGGAATCAGAGGCGGGGAATCAGAGTTGGGGAATCAGAGGAGGGGAATCAGATATGGGGAATCAGAGGCGGGGAATCAGAGGCGGGGTAACAGAGATGGGGAATCAGAGGCAGGGAATCACAGGCAGAGAATCAGACGCGGGGAATCAGAGGCGGGGAATCATAGTTGGCGAATCACAGGCGGGGAATAAGAGTTGGGGAATCAGAGGCGGGGAATCTGATATGGGGAATCAGAGGCGGGGAATCAGAGGCAGGGAAACAGAGGCGGGGAATCAGACATGGGGAATCAGAGGCGGGGGATCAGAGCGGGGAATCAGAGTTGGGGAATCAGAGGCGGGGAATTAGATATGGGGAAACAGAGGCGGGGAATCAGAGGCGGGGAAACAGATGCGGGGAATCAGATATGGGGAATCAGAGGTGGTGAATCAAAGGCGCTGAATCAGAGATGGGGAATCAGAGGCGGGGAATCAGAGGCAGGGAATCAAACACGGGGAATCAGAGGCGGGGAATCAGAGTTGGGGAATCAGAGGCGGGGAATCAGATATGGGGAAACAGAGGCGGTGATTCAGAGGCGGTGAAACAGAGGCGGGGAATCAGATATGGGGAATCAGAGGTGGGGTATCAGAGGTTGGGAATCAGAGGCAGGGAATCAGAGGCGGGGAATCAGAGGCGGAAAATCAGAGGCAGGGAATCAGATGTGCAGAATCAGAAATGGGGAATCAGAGGCAGGGAATCAGAGGTGGGGAATCAGAGGCAGGGAATCAGAGGCCGGGAATCAGAGGCAGGGTATCAGATATGGGGAATCAGAGGTGGGGAATCAGAGGCAGGGAATCAGATGTGCGGAATCAGAGATGGGGAATCAGAGGCAGGGAAACAGAGGTGGGGAATCAGATATGAGGAATCAGAGATGGCGAATCAATGGCGCTGAATCAGAGATGGGGAATCAGAGGCGGGGAATCAGAGGCGGGGAATCAGAGTTGGTGAATCAGAGGCGGGGAATCAGATATGGGGAAACAGAGGTGGGGAATCAGAGGTGGGGAAACAGAGGTGGGGAATCAGATATGGGGAATCAGAGGTGGTGAATCAGAGGTTGGGAATCAGAGGCAGGGAATCAGAGGCGGGGAATCAGAGGCGGGGAATCAGAGGCAGGGAATCAGATGTACGGAATCAGAAATGGGGAATCAGAGGCAGGGAATCAGAGGCGGGGAATCAGAGGCGTGGAAACAGAGGCGGGGAATCAGATATGGGGAATCAGAGGTGTGGAATCAAAGGCGGTGAATCAGAGATGGGGAATCAAATGCGGGGAATCAGAGGCAGGGAATCAGACGCGGGGAATCAGAGGCGGGGAATCAGAGCTGGGGAATCAGAGGCGGGGTATCAGAGTTGGGGAATCAGCGGCGGGGAATCAGATATGGGGAATCAGAGGCGGGGAATCAGAGCTGGGGAATGAGAGGCCGGGAATCAGATATGGTGAAACAGAGGCGGGGAATAAGAGGCGGGGAAACAGAGGCGGGGAATCAGATATGGGGAATCAGAGGTCATGAATCAGAGGTTGGGAAACAGAGGGGGGGAATCAGATATGGGGAATCAGAGGTGGGGAATCAGAGGTTGGGAATCAGAGGCAGCGAAAAGGAGGCGGGGAATCAGTGTTGGGGAATCAGAGGAGGGGAATCAGATATGAGGAAACAGATGCAGGGAATCAGAGGCGGGGAAACAAAGGCGGGGAATCAGATATGGGGAATCAGAGGTGGGGAATCAGAGGTTGGGAATCAGAAGCATGGAATCAGAGGTGGGGCATCAGAGGCGGGGAATCAGAGGCAGGGAATTGGATGTGCGGAATCAGAGATGGGGAATCAGAGGTGGGGAATCAGAGGTTGGGAATCAGAGGCAGGGAATCAGAGGCGGGGAATCAGTGTTGGGGCATCAGAGGAGGGGAATCAGATATGAGGAAACAGATGCAGGGAATCAGAGGCGGGGAAACAGAGGCGGGGAATCAGATATGGGGAATCAGAGGTGGGGAATCAGAGGTTGGCAATCAGAAGCATGGAATCAGAGGCGGGGCATCAGAGGCGGGGAATCAGAGGCAGGGAATTGGATGTGCGGAATCAGAGATGGGGAATCAGAGGCGGGGAATGAGATATGGGGAATCAGAGGCGTGGAATCAGAGGCGGGGTAACAGAGGCGGGGAATCACATATGGGGAATCAGCGGTGGCGAATCAAAGGTGGTGAATCAGAGATTGGGAAGCAGAGGCGGGGAATCAGAGGCAGGGAATCAAACACGGGGATTCAGAGGCGGGGAATCAGAGCTGGGGAATCAGAGGCGGGGAATCAGATTTGGGGAATCAGAGGCGGGGAATCAGAATTGGGGAATCAGAAGTGGGGAATCAGAGGTTGGGAATCAGAGGCAAGGAATCAGAGGCGGGGAATCAGTGTTGGGGAATCAGAGGAGGGGAATCAGATATGAGGAAACAGATGCAGGGAATCAGAGGCGGGGAAACAGAGGCGGGGAATCAGATATGGGGAATCAGAGGTGGGGAATCAGACGCTGGGAATCAGAAGCATGGAATCAGAGGCGGGGCATCAGAGGCGGGGAATCAGAGGCAGGGAATTGGATGTGCGGAATCAGAGGCGGGGAATCAGAGGCAGGAAATCAGACATGGGGAATCAGAGGCTGGGAATCAGACGCGGGGAGTCAGAGGCGGGGAATCAGAGCTGGGGAATCAGAGGCGGGGAATCAGAGTTGGGGTATCAGAGGCGGGGAATCAGATATGGGGAAACAGAGGCGGGGAATCAGAGGCAGGGAAACGGTGGCGGGGAATCAGATATGGGGAAACAGAGGCGGGGAATCAGATGCAGGGAAACGGAGGCGGGGAATCAGATATGGGGAATCAGAGGAGGGGAATCAGAGATTGTGAATCAGAGGCAGGGAATCAGAGGTGGGGATTCAGAGGCAGTGAATCAGATGCGGGGAATCAGAGGCGGGGATTCAGAGCTGGGGAATCAGAGCGGGGAATCAGAGTTGGGGAATCAGAGGCGGGGAATTAGATATGGGGAATCAGAGGCGGGGAATCAGATATGGGGAAACAGAGGCGGGGAATCAGAGGCGGGGAAACAGAGGCGGGGAATCAGATATGGGGAATCAGAGGTGGGGAATCAGAGGTTGGGAATCAGAGGCAGGGAATCAGAGGCGGGGAGTCAGAGGCGGGGAATCAGAGGCAGGGAATCAGATGTGCGGAATCAGAGATGGGGAATCAGTGGCAGGGAATCAGAGGCGGGGAATCAGAGGCGGGTAATCAGAGGCCGGGAATCAGAGGCGGGGATTGTGAGGCCGGGAATGAGAGGCCGGGAATCAGAGGCCGGGAATCAGAGGTCGGGAATCAGAGGTGGGGAAAAAGAGGCAGGGAATCAGATGTGCAGAATCAGAGTTGGGGAATCAGATGCGGGGAATCAGATATGGGGTAACAGAGGCGGGGAATCAGAGGCAGGGAAACAGAGGAGGGGAATCAGATATGGGGAATCAGAGGAGGGGAATCAGAGGTTGGGAATCAGAGGCAGGGAATCAGAGGTGGGGATTCAGAGGCAGGCAATCAGATGCGGGAAATCAGAGGCGGGAATTCAGAGCTGGGGAATCAGAGCGGGGAATCAGATTTGGGAAATCAGAGGCGTGGAATTAGATATGGGGAAACAGAGGCGGGGAATCAGAGGTGGGGAAACGGAGGTGGGGAATCAGAGGCAGGGAATCAGAGGCGGGGAATCAGAGGCAGGGAATCAGAGGCGGGGAATCAGAGGTTGGGAATCAGAGGCAGGGAATCAGAGGTGGGGATTCAGAGGCAGGGAATCAGATGCGGGGAATCAGAGGCGGGAATTCAGAGCTGGGGAATCAGAGCGGGGAATCAGATTTGGGGAATCAGAGGCGGGGAATTAGATATGGGGAAACATAGGCGGGGAATCAGAGGTGGGGAAACAGAGGTGGGGAATCAGAGGCGGGGAATCAGAAGTGGGGAATCAGAGGCAGGGAATCAGATGTGTGGAATCAGAGATGGGGAATCAGAGGCAGGGAATCAGAATCAGAAGCGGGGAATCAATGGCTGGGAATCAGAGGCCGGGAATAAGATGCCGGGAATAAGAGGCCGGGAATCAGAGGTGGGGAATCAGAGTCCGGGAATCAGAGATGGGGAATCAGAGGCTGGGAATGAGATATGGGGAATCAGAGGCGGGGAATCAGAGGCAGGGAAACAGAGCAGGGGAATCAGATATGGGGAATCAGATATGGGGAATCATAGGTAGGGAATCAGAGGTGGTGAATCAGAGATGGGGAATCAGAGGTGGGGAATCAGAGGCAGGGAATCAGATGCGGGGAAACAGAGGCGGGGAATCAGAGCTGGGGAATCAGAGGCGGGGAATCAGAGTTGGGGAATCAGAGGAGGGGAATCAGATATGGGGAATCAGAGGCGGGGAATCAGAGGTGGGGTAACAGAGGTGGGGAATCAGAGGCAGGGAATCACAGGCAGAGAATCAGACGCGGGGAATCAGAGGCGGGGAATCATAGTTGGCGAATCACAGGCGGGGAATAAGAGTTGGGGAATCAGAATTTGGGGATCAGAGATGGGGAATCAGAGCTGGGGTATCAGAGGCGGGGAATAAGATGCCGGGAATAAGAGGCCGGGAATCAGAGGTGGGGAATCAGAGTCCGGGAATCAGAGATGGGGAATCAGAGATGGGGAATCAGAGGCTGGGAATGAGATATGGGTAATCAGAGGCGGGGAATCAGAGGCAGGGAATCAGAGGAGGGGAATCAGATATGGGGAATCAGATATGGGGAATCATAGGTAGGGAATCAGAGGTGGTGAATCAGAGATGGGGAATCAGAGGTGGGGAATCAGAGGCAGGGGATCAAATGCGTGGAAACAGAGGCGGGGAATCAGAGCTGGGGAATCAGAGGCGGGGAATCAGAGTTGGGGAATCAGAGGAGGGGAATCAGATATGGGGAATCAGAGGCGGGGAATCAGAGGTGGGGTAACAGAAGTGGGGAATCAGAGGCAGGGAATCACAGGCAGAGAATCAGACGCGGGGAATCAGAGGCGGGGAATCATAGTTGGCGAATCACAGGCGGGGAATAAGAGTTGGGGAATCAGAGGCGGGGAATCTGATATGGGGAATCAGAGGCGGGGAATCAGAGGCAGGGAAACAGAGGCGGGGAATCAAACATGGGGAATCAGAGGCGGGGGATCATAAGTGGTGAATCAGAAATGGGGAATCAGAGGCGGGGAATCAGAGGCAGGGAATCAGACGCGGGGAATCAGAGGCGGGGAATCAGAGCTGGGGAATCAGAGGCGGGGTATCAGAGTTGGGGAATCAGCGGCGGGGAACCAGATATGGGGAATCAGAGGCGGGGAATCAGAGTTGGGGAATCAGAGGTGTGGAATCAGATATGGGGAAACAGAGGCGGGGAATCAGAGGCGGGGAAACAGAGGCGGGGAATCAGATATTGGGAATCAGAGGTGGGGAATCAGAGGCAGGGAATCAAAATTTGGGAATCAGAGATGGGGAATCAGAGCTGGGGAATCAGAGGCGGGGAATCAGAATTTGGGAATCAGAGATGGGGAATCAGTGGCGCGGAATCAGACGTGGAGAATCAGAGGTGGTTAATTACAGATGGGGAATCAGAGGCAGCGAATCAGAAGCAGGGAATCAGATGTGGGGAATCAGAGGCGGGGAATCAGAGCTGAGGAATCAGAGGCGGGGAATCAGAGTTGGGGAATCAGAGTCGGGGTATCAGATATGGAGAATCAGAGGCGGGGAATCAGAGGCGGGGAAAGATAGGAGGGGTATCAGATATGGGGAACCAGAGGTGGGGAATCGGAGTGCGGGAATCGGAGATGGGGAATCAGAGGCAGGGAATCAGATATGGGGAATCAGAGGCGGGGAATCAGAGGCAGGGAATCAGATGTGGGGAATCAGAGATGGGGAATCAGAGGCAGGGAATCAGAGGCGGGGAATCAGAAGCGGGGAATCATATTCCGGGAATCAGATGCTGGGAATCAGAGGTGGGGAATCTGAGTCCGGGAATCAGAGATGGGGAATCAGAGGCGGGGAATCAGATATGGGGAATCAGAAGCGGGGAATCAGAGGCGGGGTAACAGAGAGGCTTATCAGATATGGGGAATCTGAGGTGGTGAATCAGAGGCGGTGAATCAGAGATGGGGAATCAGAGGCGGGGAATCAGAGGCAGGGAATCAGACACGGGGAATCAGAGGCGGGGAATCATAGCTGGGGATTCAGAGGCGGGGAATCAGAGTTGGGGAATCAGAGGTGGGGAATCAGATATGGGGAAACAGAGGCGGGGAATCAGAGGTGGGGAAACAGAGGCAGGGAATCAGATATTGGGAATCAGAGGTGGGGAATCAGAGGCAGGGAATCAGATGTGGGGAATCAGAGCTGGGGAATCAGAGGCGGGGAATCTGAGTTTGGGAATCAGAGTCGGGGAATAAGATATGGGGAATCAGAGGCGGGGAATCAGATATGGGGAATCAGAGGAGGGGAATCAGAGGTGGGGCATCAGAGGCGGGAATCAGAATTGGGGAATCAGACATGGGGAGTCAGAGAAGGGGAATCAGAGGCAGTGAATCAGAGATGGTGAATCAGAGGCGGGGAATCACAGGCAGGGAATCAGACGCAGGGAATCAGTGGTGGTGAATCCAAGATGGGGAATCAGAGGCGGGGAATCAGAGGCAGGGAATTAGACACGGGGAATCAGAGGTGGGGAATCAGAGCTGAGGAATCAGAGGCGGGGAATCAGAGTTGGGGAATCAGAGGCAGGGAATCAGATATGGGGCATCAGAGGCAGGGAATCAGATATGGGGAATCAGAGGCGGGGAATTAGTGGCATGGAATCAGAGGCGGGGAATCAGAGGCGGGGTATCAGAGGCAGGGAATCAGATGTGGGGAATCAGACATGGGGAATCAGAGGCAGGGAATCAGAGGCGGGGAATTACAAGTGGTGAATCATAGGCCGGGAATCAGAGGCCGGGAATCCGATATGGGGAATCAGCGGCGGGGAAACTGAGGCGGGGAATCAGACGCGGAGAATCAGAGGTGGTTAATCACAGATGGGGAATCAGAGGCAGGGAATCAGAAGCAGGGAATCAGACGCGGGGAATCAGTGGTGGGGAATCATAACTGGGGAATCAGAGGCGGGGAATCAGAGTTGGGGAATCAGAGGTGGGGTATAAGATATGGGGAATCAGAGGCGGGGAATCAGAGGCGGGGAAACTGAGGCGGGGAATCAGATATGGGGAATCAGAGGTGGGGAATCAGAGGCGGTGAATCAGAGATGGAGAATCAGAGGCCGGGAATTAGAGTTAGGGAATCAGACGCGGGTAATCAGAGGTGGGGAATCAGAGCTGGGGAATCAGAGGCGGGGAATCAGAGTTGGGGAATCAGAGGCGGGGAATCAGAGATGGGGAATCAGAGGCGGGGAATCAGAGGCCGGGAATCAGAGGCCGGGAATCAGTTGTGGGGAATCAGAGGCCGGGAATCAGCGGTGGTGAATCAGAGATGGGGAATCAGAGGCGGTGATTCAGAGGCGGGGAATCAGACGCGGGGAATCAGAGGCGGGGAATCAGAGCTGGGGAATCAGAGGCGGGGAATCCGAGTTTGGGAATCAGAGGTGGGGAATAAGATATGGGGAATCAGAGGCGGGGAATCAGATATGTGGAATCAGAGGAGGGGAATCAGAGGTGGGGCATCAGAGGCGGGAATCAAAATTGGGGAATCAGACATGGGGAATCAGAGAAGGGGAATCAGAGGCAGTGAATCAGAGATGGTGAATCAGAGGCGGGGAATCACAGTCAGGAAATCAGACGCAGGGAATCAGTGGTGGTGAATCAGAGATGGGGAATCAGAGGCGGGGAATCAGAGGCAAGGAATCAGACAGGGGGAATCAGAGGAGGGGAATCAGAGTTGGGGAATCAGAGGCGGGGAATCAGAGTTGGGGTATCAGAGGTGGGGAATCAGATATGGGGAAACAGAGGCGGGGAATCAGAAGTGGGGAAACAGAGGCAGGGAATCAGATATTGGGAATCAGAGGTGGGGAATCAGAGGCAGGGAATCAGATGTTGGGAATCAGAGCTGGGGAATCAGATATGGGGAATCAGAGATGTGGAATCAGAGGCAGGGAATCAGAGGCGGGGAATCAGAGGTGGGGAATCTCAGTCCGGGAATCAGAGATGGGGAATCAGAGGCGGGGAATCAGATATGGGGAATCAGAAGTGGGGAATCAGAGGCGGGGAAACAGAGATGGCTTATCAGATAAGGGGAATCAGAGGTGGGGAATCAGAGGCGGTGAATCAGAGATGTGGAATCAGAGGCGGGGAATCAGAGGCAGGGAATCAGACACGGGGAATCAGAGGCGGGGAATCAGATCTGGGGAATCAGAGGCTGGGAATCAGAGTTGGGGAATCAGAGGTGGGTAATCAGATATGGGGAAACAGAGGAGGGGAATCAGAGGTGGGGAATAAGAGGCAGAGAATCAGATGTGGTTAATCACAGATGGGGAATCAGAGGCAGGGAATTAGAAGCAGGGAATCAGACGCGGGGAATCAGAGGCGGGGAATCAGTGCTGAGGAATCAGAGGCGGGGAATCAGAGTTGGGGAATCAGAGGCAGGGAATCAGATATGGGGAATCAGAGGCGGGGAATCAGAAGCAGGGAATCAGATGTGGGGAATCAGAGATGGGGAATCAGAGGCAGGGAATCAGAGGCGGGGAATCAGAAGCGGGGAATCATATTCCGGGAATCAGAGGCTGGGAATCAGAGGTGGGGAATCTGAGTCCGGGAATCAGAGATGGCGAATCAGAGGCGGGGAATCAGAGGCAGGAAATCAGACATGGGGAATCAGAGGCTGGGAATCAGACGCGGGGAGTCAGAGGCGGGGAATCAGAGCTGGGGAATCAGAGGCGGGGAATCAGAGTTGGGGAATCAGAGGCGGGGAATCAGATATGGGGAAACAGAGGCGGGGAATCAGAGGCAGGGAAACGGTGGCGGGGAATCAGATATTGGGAATCAGAGGCGGGGAATCAGAGGCAGGGATTCAGACGCGGGGAATCAGAGGAGGGGAATCATAGCTGGCGCATCAGAGGCGGGGAATCAGAGTTGGGAAATCATAGGTGGGGAATCAGATATGGGGAATCAGAGGCGGGGAATCAGAGGCGGGGAAACAGAGACAGGGAATCAGATATGGGGAATCATAGGTGGGGAATCAGAGGTGGTGAATCAGAGATGGGGAATCAGAGGTGGGGAATCAGAGGCAGGGAATCAGACGCGGGGAAACAGAGGCGGGGAATCAGAGCTGGGGAATCAGAGGCGGGGAATCAGAGTTGGGGAATCAGAGGAGGGGAATCAGATATGGGGAATCAGAGGCGGGGAATCAGAGGCGGGGTAACAGAGATGGGGAATCAGAGGCAGGGAATCACAGGCAGAGAATCAGACGCGGGGAATCAGAGGCGGGGAATCATAGTTGGCGAATCACAGGCGGGGAATAAGAGTTGGGGAATCAGAGGCGGGGAATCTGATATGGGGAATCAGAGGCGGGGAATCAGAGGCAGGGAAACAGAGGCGGGGAATCAGACATGGGGAATCAGAGGCGGGGGATCAGAGCGGGGAATCAGAGTTGGGGAATCAGAGGCGGGGAATTAGATATGGGGAAACAGAGGCGGGGAATCAGAGGCGGGGAAACAGATGCGGGGAATCAGATATGGGGAATCAGAGGTGGTGAATCAAAGGCGCTGAATCAGAGATGGGGAATCAGAGGCGGGGAATCAGAGGCAGGGAATCAAACACGGGGAATCAGAGGCGGGGAATCAGAGTTGGGGAATCAGAGGCGGGGAATCAGATATGGGGAAACAGAGGCGGTGATTCAGAGGCGGTGAAACAGAGGCGGGGAATCAGATATGGGGAATCAGAGGTGGGGTATCAGAGGTTGGGAATCAGAGGCAGGGAATCAGAGGCGGGGAATCAGAGGCGGAAAATCAGAGGCAGGGAATCAGATGTGCAGAATCAGAAATGGGGAATCAGAGGCAGGGAATCAGAGGTGGGGAATCAGAGGCAGGGAATCAGAGGCCGGGAATCAGAGGCAGGGTATCAGATATGGGGAATCAGAGGTGGGGAATCAGAGGCAGGGAATCAGATGTGCGGAATCAGAGATGGGGAATCAGAGGCAGGGAAACAGAGGTGGGGAATCAGATATGGGGAATCAGAGATGGCGAATCAATGGCGCTGAATCAGAGATGGGGAATCAGAGGCGGGGAATCAGAGGCGGGGAATCAGAGTTGGTGAATCAGAGGCGGGGAATCAGATATGGGGAAACAGAGGTGGGGAATCAGAGGTGGGGAAACAGAGGTGGGGAATCAGATATGGGGAATCAGAGGTGGTGAATCAGAGGTTGGGAATCAGAGGCAGGGAATCAGAGGCGGGGAATCAGAGGCGGGGAATCAGAGGCAGGGAATCAGATGTACGGAATCAGAAATGGGGAATCAGAGGCAGGGAATCAGAGGCGGGGAATCAGAGGCGTGGAAACAGAGGCGGGGAATCAGATATGGGGAATCAGAGGTGTGGAATCAAAGGCGGTGAATCAGAGATGGGGAATCAAATGCGGGGAATCAGAGGCAGGGAATCAGACGCGGGGAATCAGAGGCGGGGAATCAGAGCTGGGGAATCAGAGGCGGGGTATCAGAGTTGGGGAATCAGCGGCGGGGAATCAGATATGGGGAATCAGAGGCGGGGAATCAGAGCTGGGGAATGAGAGGCCGGGAATCAGATATGGTGAAACAGAGGCGGGGAATAAGAGGCGGGGAAACAGAGGCGGGGAATCAGATATGGGGAATCAGAGGTCATGAATCAGAGGTTGGGAAACAGAGGGGGGGAATCAGATATGGGGAATCAGAGGTGGGGAATCAGAGGTTGGGAATCAGAGGCAGCGAAAAGGAGGCGGGGAATCAGTGTTGGGGAATCAGAGGAGGGGAATCAGATATGAGGAAACAGATGCAGGGAATCAGAGGCGGGGAAACAAAGGCGGGGAATCAGATATGGGGAATCAGAGGTGGGGAATCAGAGGTTGGGAATCAGAAGCATGGAATCAGAGGTGGGGCATCAGAGGCGGGGAATCAGAGGCAGGGAATTGGATGTGCGGAATCAGAGATGGGGAATCAGAGGTGGGGAATCAGAGGTTGGGAATCAGAGGCAGGGAATCAGAGGCGGGGAATCAGTGTTGGGGCATCAGAGGAGGGGAATCAGATATGAGGAAACAGATGCAGGGAATCAGAGGCGGGGAAACAGAGGCGGGGAATCAGATATGGGGAATCAGAGGTGGGGAATCAGAGGTTGGCAATCAGAAGCATGGAATCAGAGGCGGGGCATCAGAGGCGGGGAATCAGAGGCAGGGAATTGGATGTGCGGAATCAGAGATGGGGAATCAGAGGCGGGGAATGAGATATGGGGAATCAGAGGCGTGGAATCAGAGGCGGGGTAACAGAGGCGGGGAATCACATATGGGGAATCAGCGGTGGCGAATCAAAGGTGGTGAATCAGAGATTGGGAAGCAGAGGCGGGGAATCAGAGGCAGGGAATCAAACACGGGGATTCAGAGGCGGGGAATCAGAGCTGGGGAATCAGAGGCGGGGAATCAGATTTGGGGAATCAGAGGCGGGGAATCAGAATTGGGGAATCAGAAGTGGGGAATCAGAGGTTGGGAATCAGAGGCAAGGAATCAGAGGCGGGGAATCAGTGTTGGGGAATCAGAGGAGGGGAATCAGATATGAGGAAACAGATGCAGGGAATCAGAGGCGGGGAAACAGAGGCGGGGAATCAGATATGGGGAATCAGAGGTGGGGAATCAGACGTTGGGAATCAGAAGCATGGAATCAGAGGCGGGGCATCAGAGGCGGGGAATCAGAGGCAGGGAATTGGATGTGCGGAATCAGAGGCGGGGAATCAGAGGCAGGAAATCAGACATGGGGAATCAGAGGCTGGGAATCAGACGCGGGGAGTCAGAGGCGGGGAATCAGAGCTGGGGAATCAGAGGCGGGGAATCAGAGTTGGGGTATCAGAGGCGGGGAATCAGATATGGGGAAACAGAGGCGGGGAATCAGAGGCAGGGAAACGGTGGCGGGGAATCAGATATGGGGAAACAGAGGCGGGGAATCAGATGCAGGGAAACGGAGGCGGGGAATCAGATATGGGGAATCAGAGGAGGGGAATCAGAGATTGTGAATCAGAGGCAGGGAATCAGAGGTGGGGATTCAGAGGCAGTGAATCAGATGCGGGGAATCAGAGGCGGGGATTCAGAGCTGGGGAATCAGAGCGGGGAATCAGAGTTGGGGAATCAGAGGCGGGGAATTAGATATGGGGAATCAGAGGCGGGGAATCAGATATGGGGAAACAGAGGCGGGGAATCAGAGGCGGGGAAACAGAGGCGGGGAATCAGATATGGGGAATCAGAGGTGGGGAATCAGAGGTTGGGAATCAGAGGCAGGGAATCAGAGGCGGGGAATCAGAGGCGGGGAATCAGAGGCAGGGAATCAGATGTGCGGAATCAGAGATGGGGAATCAGAGGCAGGGAATCAGAGGCGGGGAATCAGAGGCGGGTAATCAGAGGCCGGGAATCAGAGGCGGGGATTGTGAGGCCGGGAATGAGAGGCCGGGAATCAGAGGCCGGGAATCAGAGGTCGGGAATCAGAGGTGGGGAAAAAGAGGCAGGGAATCAGATGTGCAGAATCAGAGTTGGGGAATCAGAGGCGGGGAATCAGATATGGGGTAACAGAGGCGGGGAATCAGAGGCAGGGAAACAGAGGAGGGGAATCAGATATGGGGAATCAGAGGAGGGGAATCAGAGGTTGGGAATCAGAGGCAGGGAATCAGAGGTGGGGATTCAGAGGCAGGCAATCAGATGCGGGAAATCAGAGGCGGGAATTCAGAGCTGGGGAATCAGAGCGGGGAATCAAATTTGGGAAATCAGAGGCGTGGAATTAGATATGGGGAAACAGAGGCGGGGAATCAGAGTTGGGGAAACGGAGGTGGGGAATCAGAGGCAGGGAATCAGAGGCGGGGAATCAGAGGCAGGGAATCAGAGGCGGGGAATCAGAGGTTGGGAATCAGAGGCAGGGAATCAGAGGTGGGGATTCAGAGGCAGGGAATCAGATGCGGGGAATCAGAGGCGGGAATTCAGAGCTGGGGAATCAGAGCGGGGAATCAGATTTGGGGAATCAGAGGCGGGGAATTAGATATGGGGAAACAGAGGCGGGGAATCAGAGGTGGGGAAACAGAGGTGGGGAATCAGAGGCGGGGAATCAGAAGTGGGGAATCAGAGGCAGGGAATCAGATGTGTGGAATCAGAGATAGGGAATCAGAGGCAGGGAATCAGAATCAGAAGCGGGGAATCAATGGCTGGGAATCAGAGGCCGGGAATAAGATGCCGGGAATAAGAGGCCGGGAATCAGAGGTGGGGAATCAGAGTCCGGGAATCAGAGATGGGGTATCAGAGGCTGGGAATGAGATATGGGGAATCAGAGGCGGGGAATCAGAGGCAGGGAAACAGAGCAGGGGAATCAGATATGGGGAATCAGATATGGGGAATCATAGGTAGGGAATCAGAGGTGGTGAATCAGAGATGGGGAATCAGAGGTGGGGAATCAGAGGCAGGGAATCAGATGCGGGGAAACAGAGGCGGGGAATCAGAGCTGGGGAATCAGAGGCGGGGAATCAGAGTTGGGGAATCAGAGGAGGTTAATCAGATATGGGGAATCAGAGGCGGGGAATCAGAGGTGGGGTAACAGAGGTGGGGAATCAGAGGCAGGGAATCACAGGCAGAGAATCAGACGCGGGGAATCAGAGGCGGGGAATCATAGTTGGCGAATCACAGGCGGGGAATAAGAGTTGGGGAATCAGAATTTGGGGATCAGAGATGGGGAATCAGAGCTGGGGAATCAAAGGCGGGGAATAAGATGCCGGGAATAAGAGGCCGGGAATCAGAGGTGGGGAATCAGAGTCCGGGAATCAGAGATGGGGAATCAGAGATGGGGAATCAGAGGCTGGGAATGAGATATGGGTAATCAGAGGCGGGGAATCAGAGGCAGGGAATCAGAGGAGGGGAATCAGATATGGGGAATCAGATATGGGGAATCATAGGTAGGGAATCAGAGGTGGTGAATCAGAGATGGGGAATCAGAGGTGGGGAATCAGAGGCAGGGGATCAAATGCGTGGAAACAGAGGCGGGGAATCAGAGCTGGGGAATCAGAGGCGGGGAATCAGAGTTGGGGAATCAGAGGAGGGGAATCAGATATGGGGAATCAGAGGCGGGGAATCAGAGGTGGGGTAACAGAAGTGGGGAATCAGAGGCAGGGAATCACAGGCAGAGAATCAGACGCGGGGAATCAGAGGCGGGGAATTATAGTTGGCGAATCACAGGCGGGGAATAAGAGTTGGGGAATCAGAGGCGGGGAATCTGATATGGGGAATCAGAGGCGGGGAATCAGAGGCAGGGAAACAGAGGCGGGGAATCAAACATGGGGAATCAGAGGCGGGGGATCATAAGTGGTGAATCAGAAATGGGGAATCAGAGGCGGGGAATCAGAGGCAGGGAATCAGACGCGGGGAATCAGAGGCGGGGAATCAGAGCTGGGGAATCAGAGGCGGGGTATCAGAGTTGGGGAATCAGCGGCGGGGAACCAGATATGGGGAATCAGAGGCGGGGAATCAGAGTTGGGGAATCAGAGGTGTGGAATCAGATATGGGGAAACAGAGGCGGGGAATCAGAGGCGGGGAAACAGAGGCGGGGAATCAGATATTGGGAATCAGAGGTGGGGAAGCAGAGGCAGGGAATCAGAATTTGGGAATCAGAGATGGGGAATCAGAGCTGGGGAATCAGAGGCGGGGAATCAGAATTTGGGAATCAGAGATGGGGAATCAGAGGCGCGGAATCAGACGTGGAGAATCAGAGGTGGTTAATTACAGATGGGGAATCAGAGGCAGCGAATCAGAAGCAGGGAATCAGATGTGGGGAATCAGAGGCGGGGAATCAGAGCTGAGGAATCAGAGGCGGGGAATCAGAGTTGGGGAATCAGAGTCGGGGTATCAGATATGGAGAATCAGAGGCGGGGAATCAGAGGCGGGGAAAGATAGGAGGGGTATCAGATATGGGGAACCAGAGGTGGGGAATCGGAGTGCGGGAATCGGAGATGGGGAATCAGAGGCAGGGAATCAGATATGGGGAATCAGAGGCGGGGAATCAGAGGCAGGGAATCAGATGTGGGGAATCTGAGATGGGGAATCAGAGGCAGGGAATCAGAGGCGGGGAATCAGAAGCGGGGAATCATATTCCGGGAATCAGATGCTGGGAATCAGAGGTGGGGAATCTGAGTCCGGGAATCAGAGATGGGGAATCAGAGGCGGGGAATCAGATATGGGGAATCAGAAGCGGGGAATCAGAGGCGGGGTAACAGAGAGGCTTATCAGATATGGGGAATCTGAGGTGGTGAATCAGAGGCGGTGAATCAGAGATGGGGAATCAGAGGCGGGGAATCAGAGGCAGGAAATCAGACACGGGGAATCAGAGGCGGGGAATCATAGCTGGGGATTCAGAGGCGGGGAATCAGAGTTGGGGAATCAGAGGTGGGGAATCACATATGGGGAAACAGAGGCGGGGAATCAGAGGTGGGGAAACAGAGGCAGGGAATCAGATATTGGGAATCAGAGGTGGGGAATCAGAGGCAGGGAATCAGATGTGGGGAATCAGAGCTGGGGAATCAGAGGCGGGGAATCTGAGTTTGGGAATCAGAGTCGGGGAATAAGATATGGGGAATCAGAGGCGGGGAATCAGATATGGGGAATCAGAGGAGGGGAATCAGAGGTGGGGCATCAGAGGCGGGAATCAGAATTGGGGAATCAGACATGGGGAGTCAGAGAAGGGGAATCAGAGGCAGTGAATCAGAGATGGTGAATCAGAGGCGGGGAATCACAGGCAGGGAATCAGACGCAGGGAATCAGTGGTGGTGAATCCAAGATGGGGAATCAGAGGCGGGGAATCAGAGGCAGGGAATTAGACACGGGGAATCAGAGGTGGGGAATCAGAGCTGAGGAATCAGAGGCGGGGAATCAGAGTTGGGGAATCAGAGGCAGGGAATCAGATATGGGGCATCAGAGGCAGGGAATCAGATATGGGGAATCAGAGGCGGGGAATTAGTGGCATGGAATCAGAGGCGGGGAATCAGATGCGGGGTATCAGAGGCAGGGAATCAGATGTGGGGAATCAGACATGGGGAATCAGAGGCAGGGAATCAGAGGCGGGGAATTACAAGCGGTGAATCATAGGCCGGGAATCAGAGGCCGGGAATCCGATATGGGGAATCAGCGGCGGGGAAACTGAGGCGGGGAATCAGACGCGGAGAATCAGAGGTGGTTAATCACAGATGGGGAATCAGAGGCAGTGAATCAGAAGCAGGGAATCAGACGCGGGGAATCAGTGGTGGGGAATCATAACTGGGGAATCAGAGGCGGGGAATCAGAGTTGGGGAATCAGAGGTGGGGTATAAGATATGGGGAATCAGAGGCGGGGAATCAGAGGCGGGGAAACTGAGGCGGGGAATCAGATATGGGGAATCAGAGGTGGGGAATCAGAGGCGGTGAATCAGAGATGGGGAATCAGAGGCCGGGAATTAGAGTTAGGGAATCAGACGCGGGTAATCAGAGGTGGGGAATCAGAGCTGGGGAATCAGAGGCGGGGAATCAGAGTTGGGGAATCAGAGGCGGGGAATCAGAGATGGGGAATCAGAGGCGGGGAATCAGAGGCCGGGAATCAGAGGCCGGGAATCAGTTGTGGGGAATCAGAGGCCGGGAATCAGCGGTGGTGAATCAGAGATGGGGAATCAGAGGCGGTGATTCAGAGGCGGGGAATCAGACGCGGGGAATCAGAGGCGGGGAATCAGAGCTGGGGAATCAGAGGCGGGGAATCTGAGTTTGGGAATCAGAGGTGGGGAATAAGATATGGGGAATCAGAGGCGGGGAATCAGATATGGGGAATCAGAGGAGGGGAATCAGAGGTGGGGCATCAGAGGCGGGAATCAAAATTGGGGAATCAGACATGGGGAATCAGAGAAGGGGAATCAGAGGCAGTGAATCAGAGATGGTGAATCAGAGGCGGGGAATCACAGGCAGGAAATCAGACGCAGGGAATCAGTGGTGGTGAATCAGAGATGGGGAATCAGAGGCGGGGAATCAGAGGCAAGGAATCAGACAGGGGGAATCAGAGGCGGGGAATCAGAGCTGGGGAATCAGAGGCGGGGAATCAGAGTTGGGGAATCAGAGGTGGGGAATCAGATATGGGGAAACAGAGGCGGGGAATCAGAAGTGGGGAAACAGAGGCAGGGAATCAGATATTGGGAATCAGAGGTGGGGAATCAGAGGCAGGGAATCAGATGTTGGGAATCAGAGCTGGGGAATCAGATATGGGGAATCAGAGATGGGGAATCAGAGGCAGGGAATCAGAGGCGGGGAATCAGAGGTGGGGAATCTCAGTCCGGGAATCAGAGATGGGGAATCAGAGGCGGGGAATCAGATAAGGGGAATCAGAGGTGGGGAATCAGAGGCGGTGAATCAGAGATGTGGAATCAGAGGCGGGGAATCAGAGGCAGGGAATCAGACACGGGGAATCAGAGGCGGGGAATCAGAGCTGGGGAATCAGAGGCGGGGAATCAGAGTTGGGGAATCAGAGGTGGGTAATCAGATATGGGGAAACAGAGGAGGGGAATCAGAGGTGGGGAATAAGAGGCAGAGAATCAGATGTGGGGAATCAGAGGCGGGGAATCTGAGTTTGGGGATCAGAGGCGGAGAATCAGATATGGGCAATCAGAGGAGGGGAATCAGAGGTTGGGCATCAGAGGCGGGAATCAGAATTGGGGAATCAGACATGGGGAATCAGAGAAGGAGAATCAGAGGCAGTGAATCAGAGATGGTGAATCAGAGGCGGGGAATCACAGGCAGGGAATCAGACGCAGGGAATCAGTGGTGGTGAATACAAGATGGGGAATCAGAGGCGGGGAATCAGAGGCAGGGAATTAGACACGGGGAATCAGAGGTGGGGAATCAGAGCTGAGGAATCAGAGGCGGGGAATCAGAGTTGGGGAATCAGAGGCTGGGAATCAGATATGGGACATCAGAGGCAGGGAATCAGATAGGGGAATCAGAGGCGGGGAATTAGTGGCAGGGAATCAGAGGCAGGGAATCAGAGGCGGGATATCAGAGGCAGGGAATCAGATGTGGGGAATCAGACCTGGGGAATCAGAGGCAGGGAATCAGAGGCGGGGAATCAGAAGTGGGAATCAAAGGCCGGGAATGAGAGTCCGGGAATCAGAGGTGGGGAATCAGAGGCTGGGAATCAGATATGGGGAATCAGAGGCTGGGAATCAGAGGCGGGGAAACAGAGGTGGCTAATCAGATATGGGGAATCAGAGGTGGGGAATCAGAGGCAGTGAATCAGAGATGGGAAATCAGAGGCGGGGAATCAGAGGCAGGGCATCAGACACGTGGAATCAGAGGCGGGGAATCAGAGGTGGGGAATCAGAGGCGGGGAATCAGAGTTGGGGAATCAGAGGTGGGGAATCAGATATGGGGAAACAGAGGCGTGGAATCAGAGGCGGGGAAACAGAGGCGGGGAATCAGATATTGGGAATCAGAGGTGGGGAAGCAGAGGTGGGGAATCAGAGGCAGGGAATCAGAATTTGGGAATCAGAGATGGGGAATCAGAACTGGGGAATCAGAGGCGGGGAATCAGAATTTGGGAATCAGAGATGGGGAATCAGAGATGGGGAATCAGAGGCGCTGTAATCAGACGTGGAGAATCAGAGGTGGTTAATCACAGATGGGGAATCAGAGGCAGGGAATTAGAAGCAGGGAATCAGACGCGGGGAATCAGAGGCGGGGAATCAGTGCTGAGGAATCAGAGGCGGGGAATCAGAGTTGGGGAATCAGAGGCAGGGAATCAGATATGGGGAATCAGAGGCGGGGAATCAGAAGCAGGGAATCAGATGTGGGGAATCAGAGATGGGGAATCAGAGGCAGGGAATCAGAGGCGGGGAATCAGAAGCGGGGAATCATATTCCGGGAATCAGAGGCTGGGAATCAGAGGTGGGGAATCTGAGTCCGGGAATCAGAGATGGGGAATCAGAGGCGGGGAATCAGATATGGGGAATCAGAGGCGGGGTAACAGAGATGGCTTATCAGATATGGGGAATCTGAGGTGGTGAATCAGAGGCGGTGAATCAGATATGGGGAATCAGAGGCGGGGAAACTGAGGCGGGGAATCAGACGCGGAGAATCAGAGGTGGTTAATCACAGATGGGGAATCAGAGGCAGGGAATCAGAAGCAGGGAATCAGACGCGCGGAATCAGAGGTTGGGAATCATAACTGGGGAATCAGAGGCGGGGAATCAGAGTTGGGGAATCAGAGGCAGGGTATCAGATATGGGGAATCAGAGGCGGGGAATCAGAGGCGGGGAAACTGAGGCGGGGAATCAGATATGGGGAATCAGAGGTGGGGAATCAGAGGCGGTGAATCAGAGATGGGGAATCGGAGGCCGGGAATTAGAGTCAGGGAATCAGATGCGGGAAATCAGAGGTGGGGAATCAGAGCTGGGGAATCAGAGGCGGGGAATCAGAGTCGGGGAATCAGAGGCGGGGAATCAGAGATGGGGAATCAGAGGCGGGGAATCAGAGGCCGGGAATCAGAGGCCGGGAATCATTTGTGGGGAATCAGAGGCCGGGAATTAGCGGTGGTGAATCAGAGATGGGGAATCAGAGGCGGGGATTCAGAGGCGGGGAATCAGACGCGGGGAATCAGAGGCGGGGAATCAGAACTGGGGAATCAGAGGCGGGGAATCTGAGTTTGGGAATCAGAGGCGGGGAATAAGATATGGGGAATCAGAGGCGGGGAATCAGATATGGGGAATCAGAGGTGGGGCATCAGAGGCGGGAATCAGAATTGGGGAATCAGACATGGGGAATCAGAGAAGGGGAATCAGAGGCAGTGAATCAGAGATGGTGAATCAGAGGCGGGGAATCACAGGCAGGGAATCAGACGCAGTGAATCAGTGGTGGTGAATCAGAGATGGCGAATCAGAGGCGGGGAATCAGAGGCAAGGAATCAGACACGGGGAATCAGAGGCGGGGAATCAGAGCTGGGGAATCAGAGGCGGGGTATCAGAGTTGGGGAATCAGAGGTGGGGAATCAGATATGGGGAAACAGAGGCGGGGAATGAGAAGTGGGGAAACAGAGGCAGGGAATCAGATATTGGGAATCAGAGGTGGGGAATCAGAGGCAGGGAATCAGATGTTGGGAATCAGAGCTGGGGAATCAGATATGGGGAATCAGAGATGGGGAATCAGAGGCAGGGAATCAGAGATGGGGAATCAGAGGTGGGGAATCAGAGGTGGGGAATCAGAGGCAGGGAATCAGATGTTGGGAATCAGAGCTGGGGAATCAGATATGGGGAATCAGAGGTGGGGAATCTGAGTCCGGGAACCAGAGATGGGGAATCAGAGGTGGGGAATCAGATATGGGGAATCAGAGGTGGGGAATCAGAGGCGGGGAAACAGAGATGGCTTATCAGATATGGGGAATCAGAGGTGGGGAATCAGAGGCGGTGAATCAGTGATGTGGAATCAGAGGCGGGGAATCAGAGGCAGGGAATCAGACACGGGGAATCAGAGGCGGGGAATCAGAGCTGGGGAAGCAGAGGCGGGGAATCAGAGTTGGGGAATCAGAGGTGGGTAATCAGATATGGGGAAACAGAGGCGGGGAATCAGAGGTGGGGAATCAGAGGCAGAGAATCAGATGTGGGGAATCAGAGCTGGGGAATCAGAGGCGGGGAATCTGAGTTTGGGAATCAGAGGCGGAGAATAAGATATGGGGAATCAGAGGCGGGGAATCAGATATGGGCAATCAGAGGAGGGGAATCAGAGGTTGGGCATCAGAGACGGGAATCAGAATTGGGGAATCAGACATGGGGAATCAGAGAAGGGGAATCAGAGGCAGTGAATCAGAGATGGTGAATCAGAGGCGGGGAATCACAGGCAGGGAATCAGACGCAGGGAATCAGTGGTGGTGAATCCAAGATGGGGAATCAGAGGCGGGGAATCAGAGGCAGGGAATTAGACACGGGGAATCAGAGGTGGGAATCAGAGCTGAGGAAGCAGAGGCGGGGAATCAGAGTTGGGGAATCAGAGGCTGGGAATCAGATATGGGGCATCAGAGGCAGGAAATCAGATAGGGGAATCAGAGGCGGGGAATTAGTGGCAGGGAATCAGAGGCGGGGAATCAGAGGCGGGATATCAGAGGCAGGGAATCAGATGTGGGGAATCAGACATGGGGAATCAGAGGCAGTGAATCAGAGGCGGGGAATCAGAAGCGGGAATCAAAGGCCGGGAATGAGAGGCCGGGAATCAGAGGTGGGGATTCAGAGTCCGGGAATCAGAGATGGGGAATCAGAGGCTGGGAATCAGATATGGGGAATCAGAGGCTGGGAATCAGAGGCGGGGAAACAGAGGTGGCTAATCAGATATGGGGAATCAGAGGTGGGGAATCAGAGGCAGTGAATCAGAGATGGGAAATCAGAGGCGGGGAATCAGAGGCAGGGCATCAGACACGTGGAATCAGATGCGGGGAATCAGAGCTGGGGAATCAGAGGCGGGGAATCAGAGTTGGGGAATCAGAGGTGGGGAATCAGATCTGGGGAAACAGAGGCGGGGAATCAGGGGCGGGGAAACAGAGGCGGGGAATCAGATATTGGGAATCATAGGTGGGGAATCAGAGGCAGGGAATCAGAATTTGGGAATCAGAGATGGGGAATCAGAGCTGGGGAATCAGAGGCGGGGAATCAGAATTTGGGAATCAGAGATGGGGAATCAGAGATGGGGAATCAGAGGGGCGGAATCAGACGTGGAGAATCAGAGGCGGTTAATCACAGATGGGGAATCAGAGGCAGGGAATCAGAAGCAGGGAATCAGACGCGGGGAATCAGAGGCAGGGAATCAGAGCTGAGGAATCAGAGGCGGGGAATCAGAGTTGGGGAATCAGAGTCGGGGTATCAGATATGGAGAATCAGAGGCGGGGAATCAGAGGCGGGGAAAGAGAGGAGGGGAATCAGAGGCGGGGAATCAGAGTTGGGGAATCAGAGGTGGGAATCAGATATGGGGCATCAGAGGCAGGGAATCAGATAGGGGAATCAGAGGCGGGGAATTAGTGGCAGGGAATCAGAGGCGGGGAATCAGAGGCGGGATATCAGAGGCAGGGAATCAGATGTGGGGAATCAGACATGGGGAATCAGAGGCAGTGAATCAGAGGCGGGGAATCAGAAGCGGGAATCAAAGGCCGGGAATGAGAGGCCGGGAATCAGAGGTGGGGATTCAGAGTCCGGGAATCAGAGATGGGGAATCAGAGGCTGGGAATCAGATATGGGGAATCAGAGGCTGGGAATCAGAGGCGGGGAAACAGAGGTGGCTAATCAGATATGGGGAATCAGAGGTGGGGAATCAGAGGCAGTGAATCAGAGATGGGAAATCAGAGGCGGGGAATCAGAGGCAGGGCATCAGACACGTGGAATAAGATGCGGGTAATCAGAGCTGGGGAATCAGAGGCGGGGAATCAGAGTTGGGGAATCAGAGGTGGGGAATCAGATATGGGGAAACAGAGGCAGGGAATCAGGGGCGGGGAAACAGAGGCGGGGAATCAGATATTGGGAATCAGAGGTGGGGAATCAGAGGCAGGGAATCAGAATTTGGGAATCAGAGATGGGGAATCAGAGCTGGGGAATCAGAGGCGGGGAATCAGAATTTGGGAATCAGAGATGGGGAATCAGAGATGGGGAATCAGAGGCGCGGAATCAGACGTGGAGAATCAGAGGTGGTTAATCACAGATGGGGAATCAGAGGCAGGGAATCAGAAGCAGGGAATCAGACGCGGGGAATCAGAGGCGGGGAATCAGAGCTGAGGAATCAGAGGCGGGGAATCAGAGTTGGGGAATCAGAGTCGGGGTATCAGATATGGAGAATCAGAGGCGGGGAATCAGAGGCGGGGAAAGAGAGGAGGGGTATCAGATATGGGGAACCAGAGGTGGGGAATCGGAGGGCGGGCATCAGAGATGGGGAATCAGAGGCAGGGAATCAGATATGGGGAATCAGAGGCGGGGAATCAGAGGCAGGGAATCAGATGTGGGGAATCAGAGATGGGGAATCAGAGGCAGGGAATCAGAGGCGGGGAATCAGAAGCGGGGAATTATATTCCGGGAATCAGATGCTGGGAATCAGAGGTGGAGAATCTGAGTCCGGGAATCAGAGATGGGGAATCAGAGGCGGGGAATCAGATATGGGGAATCAGAAGCGGGGAATCAGAGGCGGGGTAACAGAGATGGCTTATCAGATATGGGGAATCTGAGGTGGTGAATACGAGGTGGTGAATCAGAGATGGGGAATCATAGGCGGGGAATCAGAGGCAGGGAATCAGACACGGGGAATCAGAGGCGGGGAAACAAAGCTGGGGATTCAGATGCGGGGAATCAGATTTGGGGAATCAGAGGTGGGGAATCAGATATGGGGAAACAGAGGCGGGGAATCAGAGGTGGGGAAACAGAGGCAGGGAATCAGATATTGGGAATCAGAGGTGGGGAATCAGAGGCAGGGAATCAGATGTGGGGAATCAGAGCTGGGGAATCAGAGGCGGGGAATCTGAGTTTGGGAATCAGAGTCGGGGAATAAGATATGGGGAATCAGAGGCGGGGAATCAGATATGGGCAATCAGAGGAGGGGAATCAGAGTTGGGGCATCAGAGGCGGGAATAAGAATTGGGGAATCAGACATGGGGAATCAGAGAAGGGGAATCAGAGGCAGTGAATCAGAGATGGTGAATCAGAGGCGGGGAATCACAGGCAGGGAATCAGACGCAGGGAATCAGTGGTGGTGAATCCAAGATGGGGAATCAGAGGCGGGGAATCAGAGGCAGGGAATTAGACACGGGGAATCAGAGGTGGGGAATCAGAGCTGAGGAATCAGAGGCGGGGAATCAGAGTTGGGGAATCAGAGGCAGGGAATCAGATATGGGGCATCAGAGGCAGGGAATCAGATATGGGGAATCAGAGGCGGGGAATTAGTGGCATGGAATCAGAGGCGGGGAATCAGAGGCGGGGTATCAGAGGCAGGGAATCAGATGTGGGGAATCAGACATGGGGAATCAGAGGCAGGGAATCAGATGCGGGGAATTACAAGCGGGGAATCATAGGCCGGGAATCAGATGCCGGGAATCAGATATGGGGAATCAGCGGCGGGGAAACTGAGGCGGGGAATCAGACGCGGAGAATCAGAGGTGGTTAATCACAGATGGGGAATCAGAGGCAGGGAATCAGAAGCAGGGAATCAGACGCGGGGAATCAGAGTTGGGGAATCAGAGGTGGGTAATCAGATATGGGGAAACAGAGGAGGGGAATCAGAGGTGGGGAATCAGAGGCAGAGAATCAGATGTGGGGAATCAGAGCTGGGGAATCAGAGGCGGGGAATCTGAGTTTGGGAATCAGAGGCGGAGAATAAGATATGGGGAATCAGAGGCGGGGAATCAGATATGGGCAATCAGAGGAGGGGAATCAGAGGTTGGGCATCAGAGACGGGAATCAGAATTGGGGAATCAGACATGGGGAATCAGAGAAGGGGAATCAGAGGCAGTGAATCAGAGATGGTGAATCAGAGGCGGGGAATCACAGGCAGGGAATCAGACGCAGGGAATCAGTGGTGGTGAATCCAAGATGGGGAATCAGAGGCGGGGAATCAGAGGCAGGGAATTAGACACGGGGAATCAGAGGTGGGAATCAGAGCTGAGGAAGCAGAGGCGGGGAATCAGAGTTGGGGAATCAGAGGCTGGGAATCAGATATGGGGCATCAGAGGCAGGGAATCAGATAGGGGAATCAGAGGCGGGGAATTAGTGGCAGGGAATCAGAGGCGGGGAATCAGAGGCGGGATATCAGAGGCAGGGAATCAGATGTGGGGAATCAGACATGGGGAATCAGAGGCAGTGAATCAGAGGCGGGGAATCAGAAGCGGGAATCAAAGGCCGGGAATGAGAGGCCGGGAATCAGAGGTGGGGATTCAGAGTCCGGGAATCAGAGATGGGGAATCAGAGGCTGGGAATCAGATATGGGGAATCAGAGGCTGGGAATCAGAGGCGGGGAAACAGAGGTGGCTAATCAGATATGGGGAATCAGAGGTGGGGAATCAGAGGCAGTGAATCAGAGATGGGAAATCAGAGGCGGGGAATCAGAGGCAGGGCATCAGACACGTGGAATCAGATGCGGGGAATCAGAGCTGGGGAATCAGAGGCGGGGAATCAGAGTTGGGGAATCAGAGGTGGGGAATCAGATCTGGGGAAACAGAGGCGGGGAATCAGGGGCGGGGAAACAGAGGCGGGGAATCAGATATTGGGAATCATAGGTGGGGAATCAGAGGCAGGGAATCAGAATTTGGGAATCAGAGATGGGGAATCAGAGCTGGGGAATCAGAGGCGGGGAATCAGAATTTGGGAATCAGAGATGGGGAATCAGAGATGGGGAATCAGAGGGGCGGAATCAGACGTGGAGAATCAGAGGCGGTTAAACACAGATGGGGAATCAGAGGCAGGGAATCAGAAGCAGGGAATCAGACGCGGGGAATCAGAGGCAGGGAATCAGAGCTGAGGAATCAGAGGCGGGGAATCAGAGTTGGGGAATCAGAGTCGGGGTATCAGATATGGAGAATCAGAGGCGGGGAATCAGAGGCGGGGAAAGAGAGGAGGGGAATCAGAGGCGGGGAATCAGAGTTGGGGAATCAGAGGTGGGAATCAGATATGGGGCATCAGAGGCAGGGAATCAGATAGGGGAATCAGAGGCGGGGAATTAGTGGCAGGGAATCAGAGGCGGGGAATCAGAGGCGGGATATCAGAGGCAGGGAATCAGATGTGGGGAATCAGACATGGGGAATCAGAGGCAGTGAATCAGAGGCGGGGAATCAGAAGCGGGAATCAAAGGCCGGGAATGAGAGGCCGGGAATCAGAGGTGGGGATTCAGAGTCCGGGAATCAGAGATGGGGAATCAGAGGCTGGGAATCAGATATGGGGAATCAGAGGCTGGGAATCAGAGGCGGGGAAACAGAGGTGGCTAATCAGATATGGGGAATCAGAGGTGGGGAATCAGAGGCAGTGAATCAGAGATGGGAAATCAGAGGCGGGGAATCAGAGGCAGGGCATCAGACACGTGGAATAAGATGCGGGGAATCAGAGCTGGGGAATCAGAGGCGGGGAATCAGAGTTGGGGAATCAGAGGTGGGGAATCAGATATGGGGAAACAGAGGCAGGGAATCAGGGGCGGGGAAACAGAGGCGGGGAATCAGATATTGGGAATCAGAGGTGGGGAATCAGAGGCAGGGAATCAGAATTTGGGAATCAGAGATGGGGAATCAGAGCTGGGGAATCAGAGGCGGGGAATCAGAATTTGGGAATCAGAGATGGGGAATCAGAGATGGGGAATCAGAGGTGCGGAATCAGACGTGGAGAATCAGAGGTGGTTAATCACAGATGGGGAATCAGAGGCAGGGAATCAGAAGCAGGGAATCAGACGCGGGGAATCAGAGGCGGGGAATCAGAGCTGAGGAATCAGAGGCGGGGAATCAGAGTTGGGGAATCAGAGTCGGGGTATCAGATATGGAGAATCAGAGGCGGGGAATCAGAGGCGGGGAAAGAGAGGAGGGGTATCAGATATGGGGAACCAGAGGTGGGGAATCGGAGGGCGGGAATCAGAGATGGGGAATCAGAGGCAGGGAATCAGATATGGGGAATCAGAGGCGGGGAATCAGAGGCAGGGAATCAGATGTGGGGAATCAGAGATGGGGAATCAGAGGCAGGGAATCAGAGGCGGGGAATCAGAAGCGGGGAATTATATTCCGGGAATCAGATGCTGGGAATCAGAGGTGGAGAATCTGAGTCCGGGAATCAGAGATGGGGAATCAGAGGCGGGGAATCAGATATGGGGAATCAGAAGCGGGGAATCAGAGGCGGGGTAACAGAGATGGCTTATCAGATATGGGGAATCTGAGGTGGTGAATCAGAGGTGGTGAATCAGAGATGGGGAATCATAGGCGGGGAATCAGAGGCAGGGAATCAGACACGGGGAATCAGAGGCGGGGAAACAAAGCTGGGGATTCAGATGCGGGGAATCAGATTTGGGGAATCAGAGGTGGGGAATCAGATATGGGGAAACAGAGGTGGGGAATCAGAGGTGGGGAAACAGAGGCAGGGAATCAGATATTGGGAATCAGAGGTGGGGAATCAGAGGCAGGGAATCAGATGTGGGGAATCAGAGCTGGGGAATCAGAGGCGGGGAATCTGAGTTTGGGAATCAGAGTCGGGGAATAAGATATGGGGAATCAGAGGCGGGGAATCAGATATGGGCAATCAGAGGAGGGGAATCAGAGTTGGGGCATCAGAGGCGGGAATAAGAATTGGGGAATCAGACATGGGGAATCAGAGAAGGGGAATCAGAGGCAGTGAATCAGAGATGGTGAATCAGAGGCGGGGAATCACAGGCAGGGAATCAGACGCAGGGAATCAGTGGTGGTGAATCCAAGATGGGGAATCAGAGGCGGGGAATCAGAGGCAGGGAATTAGACACGGGGAATCAGAGGTGGGGAATCAGAGCTGAGGAATCAGAGGCGGGGAATCAGAGTTGGGGAATCAGAGGCAGGGAATCAGATATGGGGCATCAGAGGCATGGAATCAGATATGGGGAATCAGAGGCGGGGAATTAGTGGCATGGAATCAGAGGCGGGGAATCAGAGGCGGGGTATCAGAGGCAGGGAATCAGATGTGGGGAATCAGACATGGGGAATCAGAGGCAGGGAATCAGAGGCGGGGAATTACAAGCGGGGAATCATAGGCCGGGAATCAGATGCCGGGAATCAGATATGGGGAATCAGCGGCGGGGAAACTGAGGCGGGGAATCAGACGCGGAGAATCAGAGGTGGTTAATCACAGATGGGGAATCAGAGGAGGGGAATCAGAGTTGGGGAATCAGAGGCGGGGAATCTGAGTTTGGGAATCAGAGTCGGGGAATAAGATATGGGGAATCAGAGGCGGGGAATCAGATATGGGCAATCAGAGTTGGGGAATCAGAGTTGGGGAATCAGAGGCGGGGTATCAGATATGGGGAATCAGACACGGGGAATCAGAGGCAGGGAATCAGAGGCGGGGAATCAGAAGCGGGAATCAAAGGCCGGGAATGAGAGGCCGGGAATCAGAGGTGGGGATTCAGAGTCCGGGAATTAGAGTCAGGGAATCAGACGCGGGTAATCAGAGGTGGGGAATCAGAGCTGGGGAATCAGAGGCAGGGAATCAGAGTCGGGGAATCAGAGGCGGGGAATCAGAGATGGGGAATCAGAGGCGGGGAATCAGAGGCCGGGAATCAGAGGCCGGGAATCAGTAGTGGGGAATCAGAGGCCGGGAATTAGCGGTGGTGAATCAGAGATGGGGAAACAGAGGCGGGGAATCAGGGGCGGGGAAACAGAGGCGGGGAATCAGATATTGGGAATCATAGGTGGGGAATCAGAGGCAGGGAATCAGAATTTGGGAATCAGAGATGGGGAATCAGAGCTGGGGAATCAGAGGCGGGGAATCAGAATTTGGGAATCAGAGATGGGGAATCAGAGATGGGGAATCAGAGGGGCGGAATCAGACGTGGAGAATCAGAGGCGGTTAATCACAGATGGGGAATCAGAGGCAGGGAATCAGAAGCAGGGAATCAGACGCGGGGAATCAGAGGCAGGGAATCAGAGCTGAGGAATCAGAGGCGGGGAATCAGAGTTGGGGAATCAGAGTCGGGGTATCAGATATGGAGAATCAGAGGCGGGGAATCAGAGGCGGGGAAAGAGAGGAGGGGAATCAGAGGCGGGGAATCAGAGTTGGGGAATCAGAGGTGGGAATCAGATATGGGGCATCAGAGGCAGGGAATCAGATAGGGGAATCAGAGGCGGGGAATTAGTGGCAGGGAATCAGAGGCGGGGAATCAGAGGCGGGATATCAGAGGCAGGGAATCAGATGTGGGGAATCAGACATGGGGAATCAGAGGCAGTGAATCAGAGGCGGGGAATCAGAAGCGGGAATCAAAGGCCGGGAATGAGAGGCCGGGAATCAGAGGTGGGGATTCAGAGTCCGGGAATCAGAGATGGGGAATCAGAGGCTGGGAATCAGATATGGGGAATCAGAGGCTGGGAATCAGAGGCGGGGAAACAGAGGTGGCTAATCAGATATGGGGAATCAGAGGTGGGGAATCAGAGGCAGTGAATCAGAGATGGGAAATCAGAGGCGGGGAATCAGAGGCAGGGCATCAGACACGTGGAATAAGATGCGGGTAATCAGAGCTGGGGAATCAGAGGCGGGGAATCAGAGTTGGGGAATCAGAGGTGGGGAATCAGATATGGGGAAACAGAGGCAGGGAATCAGGGGCGGGGAAACAGAGGCGGGGAATCAGATATTGGGAATCAGAGGTGGGGAATCAGAGGCAGGGAATCAGAATTTGGGAATCAGAGATGGGGAATCAGAGCTGGGGAATCAGAGGCGGGGAATCAGAATTTGGGAATCAGAGATGGGGAATCAGAGATGGGGAATCAGAGGCGCGGAATCAGACGTGGAGAATCAGAGGTGGTTAATCACAGATGGGGAATCAGAGGCAGGGAATCAGAAGCAGGGAATCAGACGCGGGGAATCAGAGGCGGGGAATCAGAGCTGAGGAATCAGAGGCGGGGAATCAGAGTTGGGGAATCAGAGTCGGGGTATCAGATATGGAGAATCAGAGGCGGGGAATCAGAGGCGGGGAAAGAGAGGAGGGGTATCAGATATGGGGAACCAGAGGTGGGGAATCGGAGGGCGGGCATCAGAGATGGGGAATCAGAGGCAGGGAATCAGATATGGGGAATCAGAGGCGGGGAATCAGAGGCAGGGAATCAGATGTGGGGAATCAGAGATGGGGAATCAGAGGCAGGGAATCAGAGGCGGGGAATCAGAAGCGGGGAATTATATTCCGGGAATCAGATGCTGGGAATCAGAGGTGGAGAATCTGAGTCCGGGAATCAGAGATGGGGAATCAGAGGCGGGGAATCAGATATGGGGAATCAGAAGCGGGGAATCAGAGGCGGGGTAACAGAGATGGCTTATCAGATATGGGGAATCTGAGGTGGTGAATACGAGGTGGTGAATCAGAGATGGGGAATCATAGGCGGGGAATCAGAGGCAGGGAATCAGACACGGGGAATCAGAGGCGGGGAAACAAAGCTGGGGATTCAGATGCGGGGAATCAGATTTGGGGAATCAGAGGTGGGGAATCAGATATGGGGAAACAGAGGCGGGGAATCAGAGGTGGGGAAACAGAGGCAGGGAATCAGATATTGGGAATCAGAGGTGGGGAATCAGAGGCAGGGAATCAGATGTGGGGAATCAGAGCTGGGGAATCAGAGGCGGGGAATCTGAGTTTGGGAATCAGAGTCGGGGAATAAGATATGGGGAATCAGAGGCGGGGAATCAGATATGGGCAATCAGAGGAGGGGAATCAGAGTTGGGGCATCAGAGGCGGGAATAAGAATTGGGGAATCAGACATGGGGAATCAGAGAAGGGGAATCAGAGGCAGTGAATCAGAGATGGTGAATCAGAGGCGGGGAATCACAGGCAGGGAATCAGACGCAGGGAATCAGTGGTGGTGAATCCAAGATGGGGAATCAGAGGCGGGGAATCAGAGGCAGGGAATTAGACACGGGGAATCAGAGGTGGGGAATCAGAGCTGAGGAATCAGAGGCGGGGAATCAGAGTTGGGGAATCAGAGGCAGGGAATCAGATATGGGGCATCAGAGGCAGGGAATCAGATATGGGGAATCAGAGGCGGGGAATTAGTGGCATGGAATCAGAGGCGGGGAATCAGAGGCGGGGTATCAGAGGCAGGGAATCAGATGTGGGGAATCAGACATGGGGAATCAGAGGCAGGGAATCAGATGCGGGGAATTACAAGCGGGGAATCATAGGCCGGGAATCAGATGCCGGGAATCAGATATGGGGAATCAGCGGCGGGGAAACTGAGGCGGGGAATCAGACGCGGAGAATCAGAGGTGGTTAATCACAGATGGGGAATCAGAGGCAGGGAATCAGAAGCAGGGAATCAGACGCGGGGAATCAGAGTTGGGGAATCAGAGGTGGGTAATCAGATATGGGGAAACAGAGGAGGGGAATCAGAGGTGGGGAATCAGAGGCAGAGAATCAGATGTGGGGAATCTGAGCTGGGGAATCAGAGGCGGGGAATCTGAGTTTGGGAATCAGAGGCGGAGAATAAGATATGGGGAATCAGAGGCGGGGAATCAGATATGGGCAATCAGAGGAGGGGAATCAGAGGTTGGGCATCAGAGACGGGAATCAGAATTGGGGAATCAGACATGGGGAATCAGAGAAGGGGAATCAGAGGCAGTGAATCAGAGATGGTGAATCAGAGGCGGGGAATCACAGGCAGGGAATCAGACGCAGGGAATCAGTGGTGGTGAATCCAAGATGGGGAATCAGAGGCGGGGAATCAGAGGCAGGGAATTAGACACGGGGAATCAGAGGTGGGAATCAGAGCTGAGGAAGCAGAGGCGGGGAATCAGAGTTGGGGAATCAGAGGCTGGGAATCAGATATGGGGCATCAGAGGCAGGGAATCAGATAGGGGAATCAGAGGCGGGGAATTAGTGGCAGGGAATCAGAGGCGGGGAATCAGAGGCGGGATATCAGAGGCAGGGAATCAGATGTGGGGAATCAGACATGGGGAATCAGAGGCAGTGAATCAGAGGCGGGGAATCAGAAGCGGGAATCAAAGGCCGGGAATGAGAGGCCGGGAATCAGAGGTGGGGATTCAGAGTCCGGGAATCAGAGATGGGGAATCAGAGGCTGGGAATCAGATATGGGGAATCAGAGGCTGGGAATCAGAGGCGGGGAAACAGAGGTGGCTAATCAGATATGGGGAATCAGAGGTGGGGAATCAGAGGCAGTGAATCAGAGATGGGAAATCAGAGGCGGGGAATCAGAGGCAGGGCATCAGACACGTGGAATCAGATGCGGGGAATCAGAGCTGGGGAATCAGAGGCGGGGAATCAGAGTTGGGGAATCAGAGGTGGGGAATCAGATCTGGGGAAACAGAGGCGGGGAATCAGGGGCGGGGAAACAGAGGCGGGGAATCAGATATTGGGAATCATAGGTGGGGAATCAGAGGCAGGGAATCAGAATTTGGGAATCAGAGATGGGGAATCAGAGCTGGGGAATCAGAGGCGGGGAATCAGAATTTGGGAATCAGAGATGGGGAATCAGAGATGGGGAATCAGAGGGGCGGAATCAGACGTGGAGAATCAGAGGCGGTTAAACACAGATGGGGAATCAGAGGCAGGGAATCAGAAGCAGGGAATCAGACGCGGGGAATCAGAGGCAGGGAATCAGAGCTGAGGAATCAGAGGCGGGGAATCAGAGTTGGGGAATCAGAGTCGGGGTATCAGATATGGAGAATCAGAGGCGGGGAATCAGAGGCGGGGAAAGAGAGGAGGGGAATCAGAGGCGGGGAATCAGAGTTGGGGAATCAGAGGTGGGAATCAGATATGGGGCATCAGAGGCAGGGAATCAGATAGGGGAATCAGAGGCGGGGAATTAGTGGCAGGGAATCAGAGGCGGGGAATCAGAGGCGGGATATCAGAGGCAGGGAATCAGATGTGGGGAATCAGACATGGGGAATCAGAGGCAGTGAATCAGAGGCGGGGAATCAGAAGCGGGAATCAAAGGCCGGGAATGAGAGGCCGGGAATCAGAGGTGGGGATTCAGAGTCCGGGAATCAGAGATGGGGAATCAGAGGCTGGGAATCAGATATGGGGAATCAGAGGCTGGGAATCAGAGGCGGGGAAACAGAGGTGGCTAATCAGATATGGGGAATCAGAGGTGGGGAATCAGAGGCAGTGAATCAGAGATGGGAAATCAGAGGCGGGGAATCAGAGGCAGGGCATCAGACACGTGGAATAAGATGCGGGGAATCAGAGCTGGGGAATCAGAGGCGGGGAATCAGAGTTGGGGAATCAGAGGTGGGGAATCAGATATGGGGAAACAGAGGCAGGGAATCAGGGGCGGGGAAACAGAGGCGGGGAATCAGATATTGGGAATCAGAGGTGGGGAATCAGAGGCAGGGAATCAGAATTTGGGAATCAGAGATGGGGAATCAGAGCTGGGGAATCAGAGGCGGGGAATCAGAATTTGGGAATCAGAGATGGGGAATCAGAGATGGGGAATCAGAGGTGCGGAATCAGACGTGGAGAATCAGAGGTGGTTAATCACAGATGGGGAATCAGAGGCAGGGAATCAGAAGCAGGGAATCAGACGCGGGGAATCAGAGGCGGGGAATCAGAGCTGAGGAATCAGAGGCGGGGAATCAGAGTTGGGGAATCAGAGTCGGGGTATCAGATATGGAGAATCAGAGGCGGGGAATCAGAGGCGGGGAAAGAGAGGAGGGGTATCAGATATGGGGAACCAGAGGTGGGGAATCGGAGGGCGGGAATCAGAGATGGGGAATCAGAGGCAGGGAATCAGATATGGGGAATCAGAGGCGGGGAATCAGAGGCAGGGAATCAGATGTGGGGAATCAGAGATGGGGAATCAGAGGCAGGGAATCAGAGGCGGGGAATCAGAAGCGGGGAATTATATTCCGGGAATCAGATGCTGGGAATCAGAGGTGGAGAATCTGAGTCCGGGAATCAGAGATGGGGAATCAGAGGCGGGGAATCAGATATGGGGAATCAGAAGCGGGGAATCAGAGGCGGGGTAACAGAGATGGCTTATCAGATATGGGGAATCTGAGGTGGTGAATCAGAGGTGGTGAATCAGAGATGGGGAATCATAGGCGGGGAATCAGAGGCAGGGAATCAGACACGGGGAATCAGAGGCGGGGAAACAAAGCTGGGGATTCAGATGCGGGGAATCAGATTTGGGGAATCAGAGGTGGGGAATCAGATATGGGGAAACAGAGGTGGGGAATCAGAGGTGGGGAAACAGAGGCAGGGAATCAGATATTGGGAATCAGAGGTGGGGAATCAGAGGCAGGGAATCAGATGTGGGGAATCAGAGCTGGGGAATCAGAGGCGGGGAATCTGAGTTTGGGAATCAGAGTCGGGGAATAAGATATGGGGAATCAGAGGCGGGGAATCAGATATGGGCAATCAGAGGAGGGGAATCAGAGTTGGGGCATCAGAGGCGGGAATAAGAATTGGGGAATCAGACATGGGGAATCAGAGAAGGGGAATCAGAGGCAGTGAATCAGAGATGGTGAATCAGAGGCGGGGAATCACAGGCAGGGAATCAGACGCAGGGAATCAGTGGTGGTGAATCCAAGATGGGGAATCAGAGGCGGGGAATCAGAGGCAGGGAATTAGACACGGGGAATCAGAGGTGGGGAATCAGAGCTGAGGAATCAGAGGCGGGGAATCAGAGTTGGGGAATCAGAGGCAGGGAATCAGATATGGGGCATCAGAGGCATGGAATCAGATATGGGGAATCAGAGGCGGGGAATTAGTGGCATGGAATCAGAGGCGGGGAATCAGAGGCGGGGTATCAGAGGCAGGGAATCAGATGTGGGGAATCAGACATGGGGAATCAGAGGCAGGGAATCAGAGGCGGGGAATTACAAGCGGGGAATCATAGGCCGGGAATCAGATGCCGGGAATCAGATATGGGGAATCAGCGGCGGGGAAACTGAGGCGGGGAATCAGACGCGGAGAATCAGAGGTGGTTAATCACAGATGGGGAATCAGAGGAGGGGAATCAGAGTTGGGGAATCAGAGGCGGGGAATCTGAGTTTGGGAATCAGAGTCGGGGAATAAGATATGGGGAATCAGAGGCGGGGAATCAGATATGGGCAATCAGAGTTGGGGAATCAGAGTTGGGGAATCAGAGGCGGGGTATCAGATATGGGGAATCAGACACGGGGAATCAGAGGCAGGGAATCAGAGGCGGGGAATCAGAAGCGGGAATCAAAGGCCGGGAATGAGAGGCCGGGAATCAGAGGTGGGGATTCAGAGTCCGGGAATTAGAGTCAGGGAATCAGACGCGGGTAATCAGAGGTGGGGAATCAGAGCTGGGGAATCAGAGGCAGGGAATCAGAGTCGGGGAATCAGAGGCGGGGAATCAGAGATGGGGAATCAGAGGCGGGGAATCAGAGGCCGGGAATCAGAGGCCGGGAATCAGTAGTGGGGAATCAGAGGCCGGGAATTAGCGGTGGTGAATCAGAGATGGGGAATCAGAGGCGGGGATTCAGAGGCGGAGAATCAGACGCGGGGAATCAGAGTCGGGGAATCAGAGCTGGGGAATTAGAGGCGGGGAATCTGAGTTGGGGAATCAGAGGCGGGGAATAAGATATGGGGAATCAGAGGAGGGGAATCAGAGGTGGGGCATCAGAGGCGGGAATCAGAATTGGGGAATCAGACATGGGGAATCATGAAGGGGAATCAGAGGCAGTGAATCAGAGATGGTGAATCAGAGGCGGGGAATCACAGGCAGGGAAACAGACGCAGGGAATCAGTGGTGGTGAATCAGAGATGGGGAATCAGAGGCGGGGAATCAGAGGCAAGGAATCAGACACGGGGAATCAGAGGCGGGGAATCAGAGCTGGGGAATCAGAGGCGGGGAATCAGAGTTGGGGAATCAGAGGTGGGGAATCAGATATGGGGAAACAGAGGCGGGGAATCAGAAGTGGGGAAACAGAGGCAGGGAATCAGATATTGGGAATCAGAGGTGGGGAATCAGAGGCAGGGAATCAGATGTTGGGAATCAGAGCTGGGGAATCAGATATGGGAAATCAGAGATGGGGAATCAGAGGCAGGGAATCAGAGGCGGGGAATCAGAGGTGGGGAATCTGAGTCCGGGAATCAGAGATGGGGAATCAGAGGCGGGGAATCAGATATGGGGAATCAGAGGTGGGGAATCAGAGGCGGGGAAACAGAGATGGCTTATCAGATATGGGGAATCAGAGGTGGGGAATCAGAGGCGGTGAATCAGAGATGTGGAATCAGAGGCGGGGAATCAGAGATGGGGAATCAGAGGCGGGGAATCAGAGGCCGGGAATCAGAGGCCGGGAATCAGTAGTGGGGAATCAGAGGCCGGGAATTAGCGGTGGTGAATCAGACATGGGGAATCAGAGAAGGGGAATCAGAGGCAGTGAATCAGAGATGGTGAATCAGAGGCGGGGAATCACAGGCAGGGAATCAGACGCATGGAATCAGTGGTGATGAATCAGAGATGGGGAATCAGAGGCGGGGAAACTGAGGCGGGGAATCAGACGCGGAGAATCAGAGGTGGTTAATCACAGATGGGGAATCAGAGGCAGGGAATCAGAAGCAGGGAATTAGACGCGGGGAATCAGAAGTGGGGAATCATAACTGGGGAATCAGAGTCGGGGAATCAGAGTTGGGGAATCAGAGGCGGGGTATCAGATATGGGGAATCAGAGGCGGGGAATCAGAGGCGGGGAAACTGAGGCGGGGAATCAGATATGGGGAATCAGAGGTGGGGAATCAGAGGCGGTGAATCAGAGATGGGGAATCAGAGGCCGGGAATTAGAATCAGGGAATCAGACGCGCGTAATCAGAGGTGGGGAATCAGAGCTGGGGAATCAGAGGCAGGGAATCAGAGTCGGGGAATCAGAGGCGGGGAATCAGAGATGGGGAATCATAGGCGGGGAATCAGAGGCCGGGAATCAGAGGTCGGGAATCAGTAGTGGGGAATCAGAGGCCGGGAATTAGCGGTGGTGAATCAGAGATGGGGAATCAGAGGCGGGGATTCAGAGGCGGGGAATCAGACGCGAGGAATCAGAGTTGGGGAATCAGAGCTGGGGAATCAGAGGCGGGGAATCAGAGTCGGGGAATCAGAGGTGGGGAATCAGAGATGGGGAATCAGAGGCGTGGAATCAGAGGCCGGGAATCAGAGGCCGGGAATCAGTAGTGGGGAATCAGAGGCGGGAATCAGAATTGGGGAATCAGACATGGGGAATCAGAGAAGGGGAATCAGAGGCAGTGAATCAGAGATGGTGAATCAGAGGCGGGGAATCACAGGCAGGGAATCAGACGCAGGGAATCAGTGGTGGTGAATCAGAGATGGGGAATCAGAGGCGGGGAATCAGAGGCAAGGAATCAGACACGGGGAATCAGAGGCGGGGAATCAGAGCTGGGGAATCAGAGGCGGGGAATCAGAGTCGGGGAAACAGAGATGGCTTATCAGATATGGGGAATCAGAGGTGGGGAATCAGAGGCGGTGAATCAGAGATGTGGAATCAGAGGCGGGGAATCAGAGATGGGGAATCAGAGGCGGGGAATCAGAGGCCGGGAATCAGAGGCCGGGAATCAGTAGTGGGGAATCAGAGGCCGGGAATTAGCGGTGGTGAATCAGACATGGGGAATCAGAGAAGGGGAATCAGAGGCAGTGAATCAGAGATGGTGAATCAGAGGCGGGGAATCACAGGCAGGGAATCAGACGCATGGAATCAGTGGTGGTGAATCAGAGATGGGGAATCAGAGGCGGGGAAACTGAGGCGGGGAATCAGACGCGGAGAATCAGAGGTGGTTAATCACAGATGGGGAATCAGAGGCAGGGAATCAGAAGCAGGGAATTAGACGCGGGGAATCAGAAGTGGGGAATCATAACTGGGGAATCAGAGGCGGGGAATCAGAGTTGGGGAATCAGAGGCGGGGTATCAGATATGGGGAATCAGAGGCGGGGAATCAGAGGCGGGGAAACTGAGGCGGGGAATCAGATATGGGGAATCAGAGGTGGGGAATCAGAGGCGGTGAATCAGAGATGGGGAATCAGAGGCCGGGAATTAGAATCAGGGAATCAGACGCGGGTAATCAGAGGTGGGGAATCAGAGCTGGGGAATCAGAGGCAGGGAATCAGAGTCGGGGAATCAGAGGCGGGGAATCAGAGATGGGGAATCATAGGCGGGGAATCAGAGGCCGGGAATCAGAGGCCGGGAATCAGTAGTGGGGAATCAGAGGCCGGGAATTAGCGGTGGTGAATCAGAGATGGGGAATCAGAGGCGGGGATTCAGAGGCGGGGAATCAGACGCGAGGAATCAGAGTCGGGGAATCAGAGCTGGGGAATCAGAGGCGGGGAATCAGAGTCGGGGAATCAGAGGTGGGGAATCAGAGATGGGGAATCAGAGGCGTGGAATCAGAGGCCGGGAATCAGAGGCCGGGAATCAGTAGTGGGGAATCAGAGGCGGGAATCAGAATTGGGGAATCAGACATGGGGAATCAGAGAAGGGGAATCAGAGGCAGTGAATCAGAGATGGTGAATCAGAGGCGGGGAATCACAGGCAGGGAATCAGACGCAGGGAATCAGTGGTGGTGAATCAGAGATGGGGAATCAGAGGCGGGGAATCAGAGGCAAGGAATCAGACACGGGGAATCAGAGGCGGGGAATCAGAGCTGGGGAATCAGAGGCGGGGAATCAGAGTTGGGGAATCAGAGGTGGGGAATCAGATATGGGGAAACAGAGGCGGGGAATCAGAAGTGTGGAAACAGAGGCAGGGAATCAGATATTGGGAATCAGAGGTGGGGAATCAGAGGCAGGGAATCAGATGTTGGGAATCAGAGCTGGGGAATCAGATATGGGAAATCAGAGATGGGGAATCAGAGGCAGGGAATCAGAGGCGGGGAATCAGAGGTAGGGAATCTGAGTCCGGGAATCAGAGATGGGGAATCAGAGGCGGGGAATCAGATATGGGGAATCAGAGGTGGGGAATCAGAGGCGGGGAAACAGAGATGGCTTATCAGATATGGGGAATCAGAGGTGGGGAATCAGAGGTGGTGAATCAGAGATGTGGAATCAGAGGCGGGAATCAGAGGCAGGGAATCAGACACGGGGAATCAGAGGCGGGGAATCAGAGCTGGGGAATCAGAGGCGGGGAATCAGAGTTGGGGAATCAGAGGTGGGTAATCAGATACGGGGAAACAGAGGCGGGGAATCAGAGGTGGGGAATCAGAGGCAGAGAATCAGATGTGGGGAATCAGATCTGGGGAATCAGAGGCGGGGAATCTGAGTTTGGGAATCAGAGGCAGAGAATAAGATATGGGGAATCAGAGGCGGGGAATCAGATATGGGCAATCAGAGGAGGGGAATCAGAGGTTGGGCATCAGAGGCGGGAATCAGAATTGGGGAATCAGACATGGGGAATCAGAGAAGGGGAATCAACGGCAGTGAATCAGAGATGGTGAATCAGAGGCGGGGAATCACAGGCAGGGAATCAGACGCAGGGAATCAGTGGTGGTGAATCCAAGATGGGGAATCAGAGGCGGGGAATCAGAGGCAGGGAATTAGACACGGGGAATCAGAGGTGGGGAATCAGAGCTGAGGAATCAGAGGCGGGGAATCAGAGTTGGGGAATCAGAGGCAGGGAATCAGATATGGGGCATCAGAGGCAGGGAATCAGATAGGGTAATCAGAGGCGGGGAATTAGTGGCAGGGAATCAGAGGCGGGGAATCAGATGCGGGATATCAGAGGCAGGGAATCAGATGTGGGGAATCAGACATGGGGAATCAGAGGCAGGGAATCAGAGGCGGGGAATCAGAAGCGGGAATGAAAGGTCGGGAATGAGAGGCCGGGAATCAGAGGTGGGGATTCAGAGTCCGGGAATCAGAGATGGGGAATCAGAGGCTGGGAATCAGATATGGGGAATCAGAGGCTGTGAATCAGAGGCGGGGAAACAGAGGTGGCTAATCAGATATGGGGAATCAGAGGTGGGGAATCAGAGGCAGTGAATCAGAGATGGGAAATCAGAGGCGGGGAATCAGAGGCAGGGCATCAGACACGTGGAATCAGAGGCGGGGAATCAGAGCTGGGGAATCAGAGGCGGGGAATCAGAGTTGGGGAATCAGAGGTGGGGAATCAGATATAGGGAAACAGAGGCGGGGAATCAGAGGCGGGGAAACAGAGGCGGGGAATCAGATATTGGGAATCAGAGGTGGGGAATCAGAGGCAGGGAATCAGAATTTGGGAATCAGAGATGGGGAATCAGAGCTGGGGAATCAGAGGTGGGGAATCAGAATTTGGGAATCAGAGATGGGGAATCAGAGATGGGGAATCAGAGATGGGGAATCAGAGGCGCGGAATCAGACGTGGAGAATCAGAGGTGGTTAATCACAGATGGGGAATCAGAGGCAGGGAATCAGAAGCAGGGAATCAGACGCGGGGAATCAGAGGTGGGGAATCATAGCTGGGGAATCAGAGGCGGGGAATCAGAGTTGGGGAATCAGAGTTGGGGAATCCGAGGCGGGGTATCAGATATGAGGAATCAGAGGTGGGGAATCAGAGGCGGAGAATCAGAGATGGGGAATCAGAGACGGGGAATTAGATTCAGGGAATCAGACGCGGGTAATCAGAGGTGGGGAATCAGAGCTCGTGAATCAGAGATGGGGAATCAGAGGCAGGGAATCAGAGGCGGGGAATTAGAAGCGGGGAATCGTAGGCCGGGAATCAGAGGCCGGGAAACTGAGGCGGGGAATCAGACGCGGAGAATCAGAGGTGGTTAATCACAGATGGGGAATCAGAGGCAGGGAATCAGAAGCAGGGAATCAGACGCGGGGAATCAGAAGTGGGGAATCATAACTGGGGAATCAGAGGCGGGGTATCAGATATGGGGAATCAGACACGGGGAATCAGAGGCAGGGAATCAGAGGCGGGGAATCAGAAGCGGGAATCAAAGGCCGGGAATGAGAGGCCGGGAATCAGAGGTGGGGATTCAGAGTCCGGGAATTAGAGTCAGGGAATCAGACGCGGGTAATAAGAGGTGGGGAATCAGAGCTGGGGAATCAGAGGCAGGGAATCAGAGTCGGGGAATCAGAGGCGGTGAATCAGAGATGGGGAATCAGAGGCGGGGAATCAGAGGCCGGGAATCAGAGGCCGGGAATCAGTAGTGGGGAATCAGAGGCCGGGAATTAGCGGTGGTGAATCAGAGATGGGGAATCAGAGGCGGGGATTCAGAGGCGGAGAATCAGACGCGGGGAATCAGAGGCGGGGAATAAGATATGGGGAATCAGAGGAGGGGAATCAGAGGTGGGGCATCAGAGGCGGGAATCAGAATTGGGGAATCAGACATGGGGAATCATGAAGGGGAATCAGAGGCAGTGAATCAGAGATGGTGAATCAGAGGCGGGGAATCACAGGCAGGGAATCAGACGCAGGGAATCAGTGGTGGTGAATCAGAGATGGGGAATCAGAGGCGGGGAATCAGAGGCAAGGAATCAGACACGGGGAATCAGAGGCGGGGAATCAGAGCTGGGGAATCAGAGGCGGGGAATCAGAGTTGGGGAATCAGAGGTGGGGAATCAGATATGGGGAAACAGAGGCGGGGAATCAGAAGTGGGGAAACAGAGGCAGGGAATCAGATATTGGGAATCAGAGGTGGGGAATCAGAGGCAGGGAATCAGAGGCGGGGAAAGATAGGAGGGGTATCAGATATGGGGAACCAGAGGTGGGGAATCGGAGTGCGGGAATCGGAGATGGGGAATCAGAGGCAGGGAATCAGATATGGGGAATCAGAGGCGGGGAATCAGAGGCAGGGAATCAGATGTGGGGAATCAGAGATGGGGAATCAGAGGCAGGGAATCAGAGGCGGGGAATCAGAAGCGGGGAATCATATTCCGGGAATCAGATGCTGGGAATCAGAGGTGGAGAATCTGAGTCCGGGAATCAGAGATGGGGAATCAGAGGCGGGGAATCAGATATGGGGAATCAGAAGCGGGGAATCAGAGGCGGGGTAACAGAGAGGCTTATCAGATATGGGGAATCTGAGGTGGTGAATCAGAGGCGGTGAATCAGAGATGGGGAATCAGAGGCGGGGAATCAGAGGCAGGGAATCAGACACGGGGAATCAGAGGCGGGGAATCAAAGCTGGGGATTCAGAGGCGGGGAATCAGAGTTGGGGAATCAGAGGTGGGGAATCAGATATGGGGAAACAGAGGCGGGGAATCAGAGGTGGGGAAACAGAGGCAGGGAATCAGATATTGGGAATCAGAGGTGGGGAATCAGAGGCAGGGAATCAGATGTGGGGAATCAGAGCTGGGGAATCAGAGGCGGGGAATCTGAGTTTTGGAATCAGAGTCGGGGAATAAGATATGGGGAATCAGAGGCGGGGAATCAGATATGGGGAATCAGAGGAGGGGAATCAGAGGTGGGGCATCAGAGGCGGGAATCAGAATTGGGGAATCAGACATGGGGAGTCAGAGAAGGGGAATCAGAGGCAGTGAATCAGAGATGGTGAATCAGAGGCGGGGAATCACAGGCAGGGAATCAGACGCAGGGAATCAGTGGTGGTGAATCCAAGATGGGGAATCAGAGGCGGGGAATCAGAGGCAGGGAATTAGACACGGGGAATCAGAGGTGGGGAATCAGAGCTGAGGAATCAGAGGCGGGGAATCAGAGTTGGGGAATCAGAGGCAGGGAATCAGATATGGGGCATCAGAGGCAGGGAATCAGATATGGGGAATCAGAGGCGGGGAATTAGTGGCATGGAATCAGAGGCGGGGAATCAGAGGCGGTGTATCAGAGGCAGGGAATCAGATGTGGGGAATCAGACATGGGGAATCAGAGGCAGGGAATCAGAGGCGGGGAATTACAAGCGGGGAATCATAGGCCGGGAATCAGAGGCCGGGAATCCGATATGGGGAATCAGCGGCGGGGAAACTGAGGCGGGGAATCAGACGCGGAGAATCAGAGGTGGTTAATCACAGATGGGGAATCAGAGGCAGGGAATCAGAAGCAGGGAATCAGACGCGGGGAATCAGTGGTGGGGAATCATAACTGGGGAATCAGAGGCGGGGAATCAGAGTTGGGGAATCAGAGGTGGGGTATCAGATATGGGGAATCAGAGGCGGGGAATCAGAGGCGGGGAAACTGAGGCGGGGAATCAGATATGGGGAATCAGAGGTGGGGAATCAGAGGCGGTGAATCAGAGATTGGGAATCAGAGGCCGGGAATTAGAGTCAGGGAATCAGACGCGGGTAATCAGAGGTGGGGAATCAGAGCTGGGGAATCAGAGGCGGGGAATCAGAGTCGGGGAATCAGAGGCGGGGAATCAGAGATGGGGAATCAGAGGCGGGGAATCAGAGGCCGGGAATCAGAGGCCGGGAATCAGTTGTGGGGAATCAGAGGCCGGGAATTAGCGGTGGTGAATCAGAGATGGGGAATCAGAGGCGGTGATTCAGAGGCGGGGAATCAGACGCGGGGAATCAGAGGCGGGGAATCAGAGCTGGGGAATCAGAGGCGGGGAATCTGAGTTTGGGAATCAGAGGCGGGGAATAAGATATGGGGAATCAGAGGCGGGGAATCAGATATGGGGAATCAGAGGAGGGGAATCAGAGGTGGGGCATCAGAGGCGGGAATCAAAATTGGGGAATCAGACATGGGGAATCAGAGAAGGGGAATCAGAGGCAGTGAATCAGAGATGGTGAATCAGAGGCGGGGAATCACAGGCAGGAAATCAGACGCAGGGAATCAGTGGTGGTGAATCAGAGATGGGGAATCAGAGGCGGGGAATCAGAGGCAAGGAATCAGACACGGGGAATCAGAGGCGGGGAATCAGAGCTGGGGAATCAGAGGCGGGGAATCAGAGTTGGGGAATCAGAGGTGGGGAATCAGATATGGGGAAACAGAGGCGGGGAATCAGAAGTGGGGAAACAGAGGCAGGGAATCAGATATTGGGAATCAGAGGTGGGGAATCAGAGGCAGGGAATCAGATGTTGGGAATCAGAGCTGGGGAATCAGATATGGGGAATCAGAGATGGGGAATCAGAGGCAGGGAATCAGAGGCGGGGAATCAGAGGTGGGGAATCTCAGTCCGGGAATCAGAGATGGGGAATCAGAGGCGGGGAATCAGATATGGGGAATCAGAAGTGGGGAATCAGAGGCGGGGAAACAGAGATGGCTTATCAGATAAGGGGAATCAGAGGTGGGGAATCAGAGGCGGTGAATCAGAGATGTGGAATCAGAGGCGGGGAATCAGAGGCAGGGAATCAGACACGGGGAATCAGAGGCGGGGAATCAGAGCTGGGGAATCAGAGGCGGGGAATCAGAGTTGGGGAATCAGAGGTGGGTAATCAGATATGGGGAAACAGAGGAGGGGAATCAGAGGTGGGGAATAAGAGGCAGAGAATCAGATGTGGGGAATCAGAGGCGGGGAATCTGAGTTTGGGGATCAGAGGCGGAGAATAAGATTTGGGGAATCAGAGGCGGGGAATCAGATATGGGCAATCAGAGGAGGGGAATCAGAGGTTGGGCATCAGAGGCGGGAATCAGAATTGGGGAATCAGACATGGGGAATCAGAGAAGGAGAATCAGAGGCAGTGAATCAGAGATGGTGAATCAGAGGCGGGGAATCACAGGCAGGGAATCAGACGCAGGGAATCAGTGGTGGTGAATACAAGATGGGGTATCAGAGGCGGGGAATCAGAGGCAGGGAATTAGACACGGGGAATCAGAGGTGGGGAATCAGAGCTGAGGAATCAGAGGCGGGGAATCAGAGTTGGGGAATCAGAGGCTGGGAATCAGATATGGGGCATCAGAGGCAGGGAATCAGATAGGGGAATCAGAGGCGGGGAATTAGTGGCAGGGAATCAGAGGCAGGGAATCAGAGGCGGGATATCAGAGGCAGGGAATCAGATGTGGGCAATCAGACCTGGGGAATCAGAGATGTGGAATCAGAGGCGGGGAATCAGAAGTGGGGAAACAGAGGCAGGGAATCAGATATTGGGAATCAGAGGTGGGGAATCAGAGGCAGGGAATCAGATGTTGGGAATCAGACATGGGGAATCAGAGGCAGGGAATCAGAGGCGGGGAATCAGAGCTGGGGAATCAGAGGCGGGGAATCAGAGTTGGGGAATCAGAGGTGGGTAATCAGATACGGGGAAACAGAGGCGGGGAATCAGAGGTGGGGAATCAGAGGCAGAGAATCAGATGTGGGGAATCAGATCTGGGGAATCAGAGGCGGGGAATCTGAGTTTGGGAATCAGAGGCAGAGAATAAGATATGGGGAATCAGAGGCGGGGAATCAGATATGGGCAATCAGAGGAGGGGAATCAGAGGTTGGGCATCAGAGGCGGGAATCAGAATTGGGGAATCAGACATGGGGAATCAGAGAAGGGGAATCAACGGCAGTGAATCAGAGATGGTGAATCAGAGGCGGGGAATCACAGGCAGGGAATCAGACGCAGGGAATCAGTGGTGGTGAATCCAAGATGGGGAATCAGAGGCGGGGAATCAGAGGCAGGGAATTAGACGCGGGGAATCAGAGGTGGGGAATCAGAGCTGAGGAATCAGAGGCGGGGAATCAGAGTTGGGGAATCAGAGGCAGGGAATCAGATATGGGGCATCAGAGGCAGGGAATCAGATAGGGTAATCAGAGGCGGGGAATTAGTGGCAGGGAATCAGAGGCGGGGAATCAGATGCGGGATATCAGAGGCAGGGAATCAGATGTGGGGAATCAGACATGGGGAATCAGAGGCAGGGAATCAGAGGCGGGGAATCAGAAGCGGGAATGAAAGGCCGGGAATGAGAGGCCGGGAATCAGAGGTGGGGATTCAGAGTCCGGGAATCAGAGATGGGGAATCAGAGGCTGGGAATCAGATATGGGGAATCAGAGGCTGTGAATCAGAGGCGGGGAAACAGAGGTGGCTAATCAGATATGGGGAATCAGAGGTGGGGAATCAGAGGCAGTGAATTAGAGATGGGAAATCAGAGGCGGGGAATCAGAGGCAGGGCATCAGACACGTGGAATCAGAGGCGGGGAATCAGAGCTGGGGAATCAGAGGCGGGGAATCAGAGTTGGGGAATCAGAGGTGGGGAATCAGATATAGGGAAACAGAGGCGGGGAATCAGAGGCGGGGAAACAGAGGCGGGGAATCAGATATTGGGAATCAGAGGTGGGGAATCAGAGGCAGGGAATCAGAATTTGGGAATCAGAGATGGGGAATCAGAGCTGGGGAATCAGAGGTGGGGAATCAGAATTTGGGAATCAGAGATGGGGAATCAGAGATGGGGAATCAGAGGCGCGGAATCAGACGTGGAGAATCAGAGGTGGTTAATCACAGATGGGGAATCAGAGGCAGGGAATCAGAAGCAGGGAATCAGACGCGGGGAATCAGAGGTGGGGAATCATAGCTGGGGAATCAGAGGCGGGGAATCAGAGTTGGGGAATCAGAGTTGGGGAATCCGAGGCGGGGTATCAGATATGAGGAATCAGAGGTGGGGAATCAGAGGCGGTGAATCAGAGATGGGGAATCAGAGACGGGGAATTTGATTCAGGGAATCAGACGCGGGTAATCAGAGGTGGGGAATCAGAGCTCGTGAATCAGAGATGGGGAATCAGAGGCAGGGAATCAGAGGCGGGGAATTAGAAGCGGGGAATCGTAGGCCGGGAATCAGAGGCCGGGAAACTGAGGCGGGGAATCAGACGCGGAGAATCAGAGGTGGTTAATCACAGATGGGGAATCAGAGGCAGGGAATCAGAAGCAGGGAATCAGACGCGGGGAATCAGAAGTGGGGAATCATAACTGGGGAATCAGAGGCGGGGTATCAGATATGGGGAATCAGACACGGGGAATCAGAGGCAGGGAATCAGAGGCGGGGAATCAGAAGCGGGAATCAAAGGCCGGGAATGAGAGGCCGGGAATCAGAGGTGGGGATTCAGAGTCCGGGAATTAGAGTCAGGGAATCAGACGCGGGTAATCAGAGGTGGGGAATCAGAGCTGGGGAATCAGAGGCAGGGAATCAGAGTCGGGGAATCAGAGGCGGTGAATCAGAGATGGGGAATCAGAGGCGGGGAATCAGAGGCCGGGAATCAGAGGCCGGGAATCAGTAGTGGGGAATCAGAGGCCGGGAATTAGCGGTGGTGAATCAGAGATGGGGAATCAGAGGCGGGGATTCAGAGGCGGAGAATCAGACGCGGGGAATCAGAGGCGGGGAATAAGATATGGGGAATCAGAGGAGGGGAATCAGAGGTGGGGCATCAGAGGCGGGAATCAGAATTGGGGAATCAGACATGGGGAATCATGAAGGGGAATCAGAGGCAGTGAATCAGAGATGGTGAATCAGAGGCGGGGAATCACAGGCAGGGAATCAGACGCAGGGAATCAGTGGTGGTGAATCAGAGATGGGGAATCAGAGGCGGGGAATCAGAGGCAAGGAATCAGACACGGGGAATCAGAGGCGGGGAATCAGAGCTGGGGAATCAGAGGCGGGGAATCAGAGTTGGGGAATCAGAGGTGGGGAATCAGATATGGGGAAACAGAGGCGGGGAATCAGAAGTGGGGAAACAGAGGCAGGGAATCAGATATTGGGAATCAGAGGTGGGGAATCAGAGGCAGGGAATCAGAGGCGGGGAAAGATAGGAGGGGTATCAGATATGGGGAACCAGAGGTGGGGAATCGGAGTGCGGGAATCGGAGATGGGGAATCAGAGGCAGGGAATCAGATATGGGGAATCAGAGGCGGGGAATCAGAGGCAGGGAATCAGATGTGGGGAATCAGAGATGGGGAATCAGAGGCAGGGAATCAGAGGCGGGGAATCAGAAGCGGGGAATCATATTCCGGGAATCAGATGCTGGGAATCAGAGGTGGGGAATCTGAGTCCGGGAATCAGAGATGGGGAATCAGAGGCGGGGAATCAGATATGGGGAATCAGAAGCGGGGAATCAGAGGCGGGGTAACAGAGAGGCTTATCAGATATGGGGAATCTGAGGTGGTGAATCAGAGGCGGTGAATCAGAGATGGGGAATCAGAGGCGGGGAATCAGAGGCAGGGAATCAGACACGGGGAATCAGAGGCGGGGAATCAAAGCTGGGGATTCAGAGGCGGGGAATCAGAGTTGGGGAATCAGAGGTGGGGAATCAGATATGGGGAAACAGAGGCGGGGAATCAGAGGTGGGGAAACAGAGGCAGGGAATCAGATATTGGGAATCAGAGGTGGGGAATCAGAGGCAGGGAATCAGATGTGGGGAATCAGAGCTGGGGAATCAGAGGCGGGGAATCTGAGTTTGGGAATCAGAGTCGGGGAATAAGATATGGGGAATCAGAGGCGGGGAATCAGATATGGGGAATCAGAGGAGGGGAATCAGAGGTGGGGCATCAGAGGCGGGAATCAGAATTGGGGAATCAGACATGGGGAGTCAGAGAAGGGGAATCAGAGGCAGTGAATCAGAGATGGTGAATCAGAGGCGGGGAATCACAGGCAGGGAATCAGACGCAGGGAATCAGTGGTGGTGAATCCAAGATGGGGAATCAGAGGCGGGGAATCAGAGGCAGGGAATTAGACACGGGGAATCAGAGGTGGGGAATCAGAGCTGAGGAATCAGAGGCGGGGAATCAGAGTTGGGGAATCAGAGGCAGGGAATCAGATATGGGGCATCAGAGGCAGGGAATCAGATATGGGGAATCAGAGGCGGGGAATTAGTGGCATGGAATCAGAGGCGGGGAATCAGAGGCGGTGTATCAGAGGCAGGGAATCAGATGTGGGGAATCAGACATGGGGAATCAGAGGCAGGGAATCAGAGGCGGGGAATTACAAGCGGGGAATCATAGGCCGGGAATCAGAGGCCGGGAATCCGATATGGGGAATCAGCGGCGGGGAAACTGAGGCGGGGAATCAGACGCGGAGAATCAGAGGTGGTTAATCACAGATGGGGAATCAGAGGCAGGGAATCAGAAGCAGGGAATCAGACGCGGGGAATCAGTGGTGGGGAATCATAACTGGGGAATCAGAGGCGGGGAATCAGAGTTGGGGAATCAGAGGTGGGGTATCAGATATGGGGAATCAGAGGCGGGGAATCAGAGGCGGGGAAACTGAGGCGGGGAATCAGATATGGGGAATCAGAGGTGGGGAATCAGAGGCGGTGAATCAGAGATGGGGAATCAGAGGCCGGGAATTAGAGTCAGGGAATCAGACGCGGGTAATCAGAGGTGGGGAATCAGAGCTGGGGAATCAGAGGCGGGGAATCAGAGTCGGGGAATCAGAGGCGGGGAATCAGAGATGGGGAATCAGAGGTGGGGAATCAGAGGCCGGGAATCAGAGGCCGGGAATCAGTTGTGGGGAATCAGAGGCCGGGAATTAGCGGTGGTGAATCAGAGATGGGGAATCAGAGGCGGTGATTCAGAGGCGGGGAATCAGACGCGGGGAATCAGAGGCGGGGAATCAGAGCTGGGGAATCAGAGGCGGGGAATCTGAGTTTGGGAATCAGAGGCGGGGAATAAGATATGGGGAATCAGAGGCGGGGAATCAGATATGGGGAATCAGAGGAGGGGAATCAGAGGTGGGGCATCAGAGGCGGGAATCAAAATTGGGGAATCAGACATGGGGAATCAGAGAAGGGGAATCAGAGGCAGTGAATCAGAGATGGTGAATCAGAGGCGGGGAATCACAGGCAGGAAATCAGACGCAGGGAATCAGTGGTGGTGAATCAGAGATGGGGAATCAGAGGCGGGGAATCAGAGGCAAGGAATCAGACACGGGGAATCAGAGGCGGGGAATCAGAGCTGGGGAATCAGAGGCGGGGAATCAGAGTTGGGGAATCAGAGGTGGGGATTCAGATATGGGGAAACAGAGGCGGGGAATCAGAAGTGGGGAAACAGAGGCAGGGAATCAGATATTGGGAATCAGAGGTGGGGAATCAGAGGCAGGGAATCAGATGTTGGGAATCAGAGCTGGGGAATCAGATATGGGGAATCAGAGATGGGGAATCAGAGGCAGGGAATCAGAGGCGGGGAATCAGAGGTGGGGAATCTCAGTCCGGGAATCAGAGATGGGGAATCAGAGGCGGGGAATCAGATATGGGGAATCAGAAGTGGGGAATCAGAGGCGGGGAAACAGAGATGGCTTATCAGATAAGGGGAATCAGAGGTGGGGAATCAGAGGCGGTGAATCAGAGATGTGGAATCAGAGGCGGGGAATCAGAGGCAGGGAATCAGACACGGGGAATCAGAGGCGGGGAATCAGAGCTGGGGAATCAGAGGCGGGGAATCAGAGTTGGGGAATCAGAGGTGGGTAATCAGATATGGGGAAACAGAGGAGGGGAATCAGAGGTGGGGAATAAGAGGCAGAGAATCAGATGTGGGTAATCAGAGGCGGGGAATCTGAGTTTGGGGATCAGAGGCGGAGAATAAGATTTGGGGAATCAGAGGCGGGGAATCAGATATGGGCAATCAGAGGAGGGGAATCAGAGGTTGGGCATCAGAGGCGGGAATCAGAATTGGGGAATCAGACATGGGGAATCAGAGAAGGAGAATCAGAGGCAGTGAATCAGAGATGGTGAATCAGAGGCGGGGAATCACAGGCAGGGAATCAGACGCAGGGAATCAGTGGTGGTGAATACAAGATGGGGAATCAGAGGCGGGGAATCAGAGGCAGGGAATTAGACACGGGGAATCAGAGGTGGGGAATCAGAGCTGAGGAATCAGAGGCGGGGAATCAGAGTTGGGGAATCAGAGGCTGGGAATCAGATATGGGGCATCAGAGGCAGGGAATCAGATAGGGGAATCAGTGGCGGGGAATTAGTGGCAGGGAATCAGAGGCAGGGAATCAGAGGCGGGATATCAGAGGCAGGGAATCAGATGTGGGCAATCAGACCTGGGGAATCAGAGATGTGGAATCAGAGGCGGGGAATCAGAAGTGGGGAAACAGAGGCAGGGAATCAGATATTGGGAATCAGAGGTGGGGAATCAGAGGCAGGGAATCAGATGTTGGGAATCAGACATGGGGAATCAGAGGCAGGGAATCAGAGGCGGGGAATCAGAAGCGGGAATGAAAGGCCGGGAATGAGAGGCCGGGAATCAGAGGTGGGGATTCAGAGTCCGGGAATCAGAGATGGGGAATCAGAGGCTGGGAATCAGATATGGGGAATCAGAGGCTGTGAATCAGAGGCGGGGAAACAGAGGTGGCTAATCAGATATGGGGAATCAGAGGTGGGGAATCAGAGGCAGTGAATCAGAGATGGGAAATCAGAGGCGGGGAATCAGAGGCAGGGCATCAGACACGTGGAATCAGAGGCGGGGAATCAGAGCTGGGGAATCAGAGGCGGGGAATCAGAGTTGGGGAATCAGAGGTGGGGAATCAGATATAGGGAAACAGAGGCGGGGAATCAGAGGCGGGGAAACAGAGGCGGGGAATCAGATATTGGGAATCAGAGGTGGGGAATCAGAGGCAGGGAATCAGAATTTGGGAATCAGAGATGGGGAATCAGAGCTGGGGAATCAGAGGTGGGGAATCAGAATTTGGGAATCAGAGATGGGGAATCAGAGATGGGGAATCAGAGGCGCGGAATCAGACGTGGAGAATCAGAGGTGGTTAATCACAGATGGGGAATCAGAGGCAGGGAATCAGAAGCAGGGAATCAGACGCGGGGAATCAGAGGTGGGGAATCATAGCTGGGGAATCAGAGGCGGGGAATCAGAGTTGGGGAATCAGAGTTGGGGAATCCGAGGCGGGGTATCAGATATGAGGAATCAGAGGTGGGGAATCAGAGGCGGTGAATCAGAGATGGGGAATCAGAGACGGGGAATTAGATTCAGGGAATCAGACGCGGGTAATCAGAGGTGGGGAATCAGAGCTCGTGAATCAGAGATGGGGAATCAGAGGCAGGGAATCAGAGGCGGGGAATTAGAAGCGGGGAATCGTAGGCCGGGAATCAGAGGCCGGGAAACTGAGGCGGGGAATCAGACACGGAGAATCAGAGGTGGTTAATCACAGATGGGGAATCAGAGGCAGGGAATCAGAAGCAGGGAATCAGACGCGGGGAATCAGAAGTGGGGAATCATAACTGGGGAATCAGAGGCGGGGTATCAGATATGGGGAATCAGACACGGGGAATCAGAGGCAGGGAATCAGAGGCGGGGAATCAGAAGCGGGAATCAAAGGCCGGGAATGAGAGGCCGGGAATCAGAGGTGGGGATTCAGAGTCCGGGAATTAGAGTCAGGGAATCAGACGCGGGTAATCAGAGGTGGGGAATCAGAGCTGGGGAATCAGAGGCAGGGAATCAGAGTCGGGGAATCAGAGGCGGTGAATCAGAGATGGGGAATCAGAGGCGGGGAATCAGAGGCCGGGAATCAGAGGACGGGAATCAGTAGTGGGGAATCAGAGGCCGGGAATTAGCGGTGGTGAATCAGAGATGGGGAATCAGAGGCGGGGATTCAGAGGCGGAGAATCAGACGCGGGGAATCAGAGTCGGGGAATCAGAGCTGGGGAATTAGAGGCGGGGAATCTGAGTTGGGGAATCAGAGGCGGGGAATAAGATATGGGGAATCAGAGGAGGGGAATCAGAGGTGGGGCATCAGAGGCGGGAATCAGAATTGGGGAATCAGACATGGGGAATCATGAAGGGGAATCAGAGGCAGTGAATCAGAGATGGTGAATCAGAGGCGGGGAATCACAGGCAGGGAATCAGATGCAGGGAATCAGTGGTGGTGAATCAGAGATGGGGAATCAGAGGCGGGGAATCAGAGGCAAGGAATCAGACACGGGGAATCAGAGGCGGGGAATCAGAGCTGGGGAATCAGAGGCGGGGAATCAGAGTTGGGGAATCAGAGGTGGGGAATCAGATATGGGGAAACAGAGGCGGGGAATCAGAAGTGGGGAAACAGAGGCAGGGAATCAGATATTGGGAATCAGAGGTGGGGAATCAGAGGCAGGGAATCAGAGGCGGGGAAAGATAGGAGGGGTATCAGATATGGGGAACCAGAGGTGGGGAATCGGAGTGCGGGAATCGGAGATGGGGAATCAGAGGCAGGGAATCAGATATGGGGAATCAGAGGCGGGGAATCAGAGGCAGGGAATCAGATGTGGGGAATCAGAGATGGGGAATCAGAGGCAGGGAATCAGAGGCGGGGAATCAGAGGCAGGGAATCAGACACGGGGAATCAGAGGCGGGGAATCAAAGCTGGGGATTCAGAGGCGGGGAATCAGAGTTGGGGAATCAGAGGTGGGGAATCAGATATGGGGAAACAGAGGCGGGGAATCAGAGGTGGGGAAACAGAGGCAGGGAATCAGATATTGGGAATCAGAGGTGGGGAATCAGAGGCAGGGAATCAGATGTGGGGAATCAGAGCTGGGGAATCAGAGGCGGGGAATCTGAGTTTGGGAATCAGAGTCGGGGAATAAGATATGGGGAATCAGAGGCGGGGAATCAGATATGGGGAATCAGAGGAGGGGAATCAGAGGTGGGGCATCAGAGGCGGGAATCAGAATTGGGGAATCAGACATGGGGAGTCAGAGAAGGGGAATCAGAGGCAGTGAATCAGAGATGGTGAATCAGAGGCGGGGAATCACAGGCAGGGAATCAGACGCAGGGAATCAGTGGTGGTGAATCCAAGATGGGGAATCAGAGGCGGGGAATCAGAGGCAGGGAATTAGACACGGGGAATCAGAGGTGGGGAATCAGAGCTGAGGAATCAGAGGCGGGGAATCAGAGTTGGGGAATCAGAGGCAGGGAATCAGATATGGGGCATCAGAGGCAGGGAATCAGATATGGGGAATCAGAGGCGGGGAATTAGTGGCATGGAATCAGAGGCGGGGAATCAGAGGCGGTGTATCAGAGGCAGGGAATCAGATGTGGGGAATCAGACATGGGGAATCAGAGGCAGGGAATCAGAGGCGGGGAATTACAAGCGGGGAATCATAGGCCGGGAATCAGAGGCCGGGAATCCGATATGGGGAATCAGCGGCGGGGAAACTGAGGCGGGGAATCAGACGCGGAGAATCAGAGGTGGTTAATCACAGATGGGGAATCAGAGGCAGGGAATCAGAAGCAGGGAATCAGACGCGGGGAATCAGTGGTGGGGAATCATAACTGGGGAATCAGAGGCGGGGAATCAGAGTTGGGGAATCAGAGGTGGGGTATCAGATATGGGGAATCAGAGGCGGGGAATCAGAGGCGGGGAAACTGAGGCGGGGAATCAGATATGGGGAATCAGAGGTGGGGAATCAGAGGCGGTGAATCAGAGATGGGGAATCAGAGGCCGGGAATTAGAGTCAGGGAATCAGACGCGGGTAATCAGAGGTGGGGAATCAGAGCTGGGGAATCAGAGGCGGGGAATCAGAGTCGGGGAATCAGAGGCGGGGAATCAGAGATGGGGAATCAGAGGCGGGGAATCAGAGGCCGGGAATCAGAGGCCGGGAATCAGTTGTGGGGAATCAGAGGCCGGGAATTAGCGGTGGTGAATCAGAGATGGGGAATCAGAGGCGGTGATTCAGAGGCGGGGAATCAGACGCGGGGAATCAGAGGCGGGGAATCAGAGCTGGGGAATCAGAGGCGGGGAATCTGAGTTTGGGAATCAGAGGCGGGGAATAAGATATGGGGAATCAGAGGCGGGGAATCAGATATGGGGAATCAGAGGAGGGGAATCAGAGGTGGGGCATCAGAGGCGGGAATCAAAATTGGGGAATCAGACATGGGGAATCAGAGAAGGGGAATCAGAGGCAGTGAATCAGAGATGGTGAATCAGAGGCGGGGAATCACAGGCAGGAAATCAGACGCAGGGAATCAGTGGTGGTGAATCAGAGATGGGGAATCAGAGGCGGGGAATCAGAGGCAAGGAATCAGACACGGGGAATCAGAGGCGGGGAATCAGAGCTGGGGAATCAGAGGCGGGGAATCAGAGTTGGGGAATCAGAGGTGGGGAATCAGATATGGGGAAACAGAGGCGGGGAATCAGAAGTGGGGAAACAGAGGCAGGGAATCAGATATTGGGAATCAGAGGTGGGGAATCAGAGGCAGGGAATCAGATGTTGGGAATCAGAGCTGGGGAATCAGATATGGGGAATCAGAGATGGGGAATCAGAGGCAGGGAATCAGAGGCGGGGAATCAGAGGTGGGGAATCTCAGTCCGGGAATCAGAGATGGGGAATCAGAGGCGGGGAATCAGATATGGGGAATCAGAAGTGGGGAATCAGAGGCGGGGAAACAGAGATGGCTTATCAGATAAGGGGAATCAGAGGTGGGGAATCAGAGGCGGTGAATCAGAGATGTGGAATCAGAGGCGGGGAATCAGAGGCAGGGAATCAGACGCGGGGAATCAGAGGCGGGGAATCAGAGCTGGGGAATCAGAGGCGGGGAATCAGAGTTGGGGAATCAGAGGTGGGTAATCAGATATGGGGAAACAGAGGAGGGGAATCAGAGGTGGGGAATAAGAGGCAGAGAATCAGATGTGGGTAATCAGAGGCGGGGAATCTGAGTTTGGGGATCAGAGGCGGAGAATAAGATTTGGGGAATCAGAGGCGGGGAATCAGATATGGGCAATCAGAGGAGGGGAATCAGAGGTTGGGCATCAGAGGCGGGAATCAGAATTGGGGAATCAGACATGGGGAATCAGAGAAGGAGAATCAGAGGCAGTGAATCAGAGATGGTGAATCAGAGGCGGGGAATCACAGGCAGGGAATCAGACGCAGGGAATCAGTGGTGGTGAATACAAGATGGGGAATCAGAGGCGGGGAATCAGAGGCAGGGAATTAGACACGGGGAATCAGAGGTGGGGAATCAGAGCTGAGGAATCAGAGGCGGGGAATCAGAGTTGGGGAATCAGAGGCTGGGAATCAGATATGGGGCATCAGAGGCAGGGAATCAGATAGGGGAATCAGTGGCGGGGAATTAGTGGCAGGGAATCAGAGGCAGGGAATCAGAGGCGGGATATCAGAGGCAGGGAATCAGATGTGGGCAATCAGACCTGGGGAATAAGAGATGTGGAATCAGAGGCGGGGAATCAGAAGTGGCGAAACAGAGGCAGGGAATCAGATATTGGGAATCAGAGGTGGGGAATCAGAGGCAGGGAATCAGATGTTGGGAATCAGACATGGGGAATCAGAGGCAGGGAATCAGAGGCGGGGAATCAGAAGCGGGAATGAAAGGCCGGGAATGAGAGGCCGGGAATCAGAGGTGGGGATTCAGAGTCCGGGAATCAGAGATGGGGAATCAGAGGCTGGGAATCAGATATGGGGAATCAGAGGCTGTGAATCAGAGGCGGGGAAACAGAGGTGGCTAATCAGATATGGGGAATCAGAGGTGGGGAATCAGAGGCAGTGAATCAGAGATGGGAAATCAGAGGCGGGGAATCAGAGGCAGGGCATCAGACACGTGGAATCAGAGGCGGGGAATCAGAGCTGGGGAATCAGAGGCGGGGAATCAGAGTTGGGGAATCAGAGGTGGGGAATCAGATATAGGGAAACAGAGGCGGGGAATCAGAGGCGGGGAAACAGAGGCGGGGAATCAGATATTGGGAATCAGAGGTGGGGAATCAGAGGCAGGGAATCAGAATTTGGGAATCAGAGATGGGGAATCAGAGCTGGGGAATCAGAGGTGGGGAATCAGAATTTGGGAATCAGAGATGGGGAATCAGAGATGGGGAATCAGAGGCGCGGAATCAGACGTGGAGAATCAGAGGTGGTTAATCACAGATGGGGAATCAGAGGCAGGGAATCAGAAGCAGGGAATCAGACGCGGGGAATCAGAGGTGGGGAATCATAGCTGGGGAATCAGAGGCGGGGAATCAGAGTTGGGGAATCAGAGTTGGGGAATCCGAGGCGGGGTATCAGATATGAGGAATCAGAGGTGGGGAATCAGAGGCGGTGAATCAGAGATGGGGAATCAGAGACGGGGAATTAGATTCAGGGAATCAGACGCGGGTAATCAGAGGTGGGGAATCAGAGCTCGTGAATCAGAGATGGGGAATCAGAGGCAGGGAATCAGAGGCGGGGAATTAGAAGCGGGGAATCGTAGGCCGGGAATCAGAGGCCGGGAAACTGAGGCGGGGAATCAGACGCGGAGAATCAGAGGTGGTTAATCACAGATGGGGAATCAGAGGCAGGGAATCAGAAGCAGGGAATCAGACGCGGGGAATCAGAAGTGGGGAATCATAACTGGGGAATCAGAGGCGGGGTATCAGATATGGGGAATCAGACACGGGGAATCAGAGGCAGGGAATCAGAGGCGGGGAATCAGAAGCGGGAATCAAAGGCCGGGAATGAGAGGCCGGGAATCAGAGGTGGGGATTCAGAGTCCGGGAATTAGAGTCAGGGAATCAGACGCGGGTAATCAGAGGTGGGGAATCAGAGCTGGGGAATCAGAGGCAGGGAATCAGAGTCGGGGAATCAGAGGCGGTGAATCAGAGATGGGGAATCAGAGGCGGGGAATCAGAGGCCGGGAATCAGAGGCCGGGAATCAGTAGTGGGGAATCAGAGGCCGGGAATTAGCGGTGGTGAATCAGAGATGGGGAATCAGAGGCGGGGATTCAGAGGCGGAGAATCAGACGCGGGGAATCAGAGTCGGGGAATCAGAGCTGGGGAATTAGAGGCGGGGAATCTGAGTTGGGGAATCAGAGGCGGGGAATAAGATATGGGGAATCAGAGGAGGGGAATCAGAGGTGGGGCATCAGAGGCGGGAATCAGAATTGGGGAATCAGACATGGGGAATCATGAAGGGGAATCAGAGGCAGTGAATCAGAGATGGTGAACCAGAGGCGGGGAATCACAGGCAGGGAATCAGATGCAGGGAATCAGTGGTGGTGAATCAGAGATGGGGAATCAGAGGCGGGGAATCAGAGGCAAGGAATCAGACACGGGGAATCAGAGGCGGGGAATCAGAGCTGGGGAATCAGAGGCGGGGAATCAGAGTTGGGGAATCAGAGGTGGGGAATCAGATATGGGGAAACAGAGGCGGGGAATCAGAAGTGGGGAAACAGAGGCAGGGAATCAGATATTGGGAATCAGAGGTGGGGAATCAGAGGCAGGGAATCAGAGGCGGGGAAAGATAGGAGGGGTATCAGATATGGGGAACCAGAGGTGGGGAATCGGAGTGCGGGAATCGGAGATGGGGAATCAGAGGCAGGGAATCAGATATGGGGAATCAGAGGCGGGGAATCAGAGGCAGGGAATCAGATGTGGGGAATCAGAGATGGGGAATCAGAGGCAGGGAATCAGAGGCGGGGAATCAGAAGCGGGGAATCATATTCCGGGAATCAGATGCTGGGAATCAGAGGTGGGGAATCTGAGTCCGGGAATCAGAGATGGGGAATCAGAGGCGGGGAATCAGATATGGGGAATCAGAAGCGGGGAATCAGAGGCGGGGTAACAGAGAGGCTTATCAGATATGGGGAATCTGAGGTGGTGAATCAGAGGCGGTGAATCAGAGATGGGGAATCAGAGGCGGGGAATCAGAGGCAGGGAATCAGACACGGGGAATCAGAGGCGGGGAATCAAAGCTGGGGATTCAGAGGCGGGGAATCAGAGTTGGGGAATCAGAGGTGGGGAATCAGATATGGGGAAACAGAGGCGGGGATTCAGAGGTGGGGAAACAGAGGCAGGGAATCAGATATTGGGAATCAGAGGTGGGGAATCAGAGGCAGGGAATCAGATGTGGGGAATCAGAGCTGGGGAATCAGAGGCGGGGAATCTGAGTTTGGGAATCAGAGTCGGGGAATAAGATATGGGGAATCAGAGGCGGGGAATCAGATATGGGGAATCAGAGGAGGGGAATCAGAGGTGGGGCATCAGAGGCGGGAATCAGAATTGGGGAATCAGACATGGGGAGTCAGAGAAGGGGAATCAGAGGCAGTGAATCAGAGATGGTGAATCAGAGGCGGGGAATCACAGGCAGGGAATCAGACGCAGGGAATCAGTGGTGGTGAATCCAAGATGGGGAATCAGAGGCGGGGAATCAGAGGCAGGGAATTAGACACGGGGAATCAGAGGTGGGGAATCAGAGCTGAGGAATCAGAGGCGGGGAATCAGAGTTGGGGAATCAGAGGCAGGGAATCAGATATGGGGCATCAGAGGCAGGGAATCAGATATGGGGAATCAGAGGCGGGGAATTAGTGGCATGGAATCAGAGGCGGGGAATCAGAGGCGGGGTATCAGAGGCAGGGAATCAGATGTGGGGAATCAGACATGGGGAATCAGAGGCAGGGAATCAGAGGCGGGGAATTACAAGCGGGGAATCATAGGCCGGGAATCAGAGGCCGGGAATCCGATATGGGGAATCAGCGGCGGGGAAACTGAGGCGGGGAATCAGACGCGGAGAATCAGAGGTGGTTAATCACAGATGGGGAATCAGAGGCAGGGAATCAGAAGCAGGGAATCAGACGCGGGGAATCAGTGGTGGGGAATCATAACTGGGGAATCAGAGGCGGGGAATCAGAGTTGGGGAATCAGAGGTGGGGTATCAGATATGGGGAATCAGAGGCGGGGAATCAGAGGCGGGGAAACTGAGGCGGGGAATCAGATATGGGGAATCAGAGGTGGGGAATCAGAGGCGGTGAATCAGAGATGGGGAATCAGAGGCCGGGAATTAGAGTCAGGGAATCAGACGCGGGTAATCAGAGGTGGGGAATCAGAGCTGGGGAATCAGAGGCGGGGAATCAGAGGCGGGGAATAAGATATGGGGAATCAGAGGAGGGGAATCAGAGGTGGGGCATCAGAGGCGGGAATCAGAATTGGGGAATCAGACATGGGGAATCATGAAGGGGAATCAGAGGCAGTGAATCAGAGATGGTGAATCAGAGGCGGGGAATCACAGGCAGGGAATCAGACGCAGGGAATCAGTGGTGGTGAATCAGAGATGGGGAATCAGAGGCGGGGAATCAGAGGCAAGGAATCAGACACGGGGAATCAGAGGCGGGGAATCAGAGCTGGGGAATCAGAGGCGGGGAATCAGAGTTGGGGAATCAGAGGTGGGGAATCAGATATGGGGAAACAGAGGCGGGGAATCAGAAGTGGGGAAACAGAGGCAGGGAATCAGATATTGGGAATCAGAGGTGGGGAATCAGAGGCAGGGAATCAGAGGCGGGGAAAGATAGGAGGGGTATCAGATATGGGGAACCAGAGGTGGGGAATCGGAGTGCGGGAATCGGAGATGGGGAATCAGAGGCAGGGAATCAGATATGGGGAATCAGAGGCGGGGAATCAGAGGCAGGGAATCAGATGTGGGGAATCAGAGATGGGGAATCAGAGGCAGGGAATCAGAGGCGGGGAATCAGAAGCGGGGAATCATATTCCGGGAATCAGATGCTGGGAATCAGAGGTGGGGAATCTGAGTCCGGGAATCAGAGATGGGGAATCAGAGGCGGGGAATCAGATATGGGGAATCAGAAGCGGGGAATCAGAGGCGGGGTAACAGAGAGGCTTATCAGATATGGGGAATCTGAGGTGGTGAATCAGAGGCGGTGAATCAGAGATGGGGAATCAGAGGCGGGGAATCAGAGGCAGGGAATCAGACACGGGGAATCAGAGGCGGGGAATCAAAGCTGGGGATTCAGAGGCGGGGAATCAGAGTTGGGGAATCAGAGGTGGGGAATCAGATATGGGGAAACAGAGGCGGGGAATCAGAGGTGGGGAAACAGAGGCAGGGAATCAGATATTGGGAATCAGAGGTGGGGAATCAGAGGCAGGGAATCAGATGTGGGGAATCAGAGCTGGGGAATCAGAGGCGGGGAATCTGAGTTTGGGAATCAGAGTCGGGGAATAAGATATGGGGAATCAGAGGCGGGGAATCAGATATGGGGAATCAGAGGAGGGGAATCAGAGGTGGGGCATCAGAGGCGGGAATCAGAATTGGGGAATCAGACATGGGGAGTCAGAGAAGGGGAATCAGAGGCAGTGAATCAGAGATGGTGAATCAGAGGCGGGGAATCACAGGCAGGGAATCAGACGCAGGGAATCAGTGGTGGTGAATCCAAGATGGGGAATCAGAGGCGGGGAATCAGAGGCAGGGAATTAGACACGGGGAATCAGAGGTGGGGAATCAGAGCTGAGGAATCAGAGGCGGGGAATCAGAGTTGGGGAATCAGAGGCAGGGAATCAGATATGGGGCATCAGAGGCAGGGAATCAGATATGGGGAATCAGAGGCGGGGAATTAGTGGCATGGAATCAGAGGCGGGGAATCAGAGGCGGGGTATCAGAGGCAGGGAATCAGATGTGGGGAATCAGACATGGGGAATCAGAGGCAGGGAATCAGAGGCGGGGAATTACAAGCGGGGAATCATAGGCCGGGAATCAGAGGCCGGGAATCCGATATGGGGAATCAGCGGCGGGGAAACTGAGGCGGGGAATCAGACGCGGAGAATCAGAGGTGGTTAATCACAGATGGGGAATCAGAGGCAGGGAATCAGAAGCAGGGAATCAGACGCGGGGAATCAGTGGTGGGGAATCATAACTGGGGAATCAGAGGCGGGGAATCAGAGTTGGGGAATCAGAGGTGGGGTATCAGATATGGGGAATCAGAGGCGGGGAATCAGAGGCGGGGAAACTGAGGCGGGGAATCAGATATGGGGAATCAGAGGTGGGGAATCAGAGGCGGTGAATCAGAGATGGGGAATCAGAGGCCGGGAATTAGAGTCAGGGAATCAGACGCGGGTAATCAGAGGTGGGGAATCAGAGCTGGGGAATCAGAGGAGGGGAATCAGAGTCGGGGAATCAGAGGCGGGGAATCAGAGATGGGGAATCAGAGGCGGGGAATCAGAGGCCGGGAATCAGAGGCCGGGAATCAGTTGTGGGGAATCAGAGGCCGGGAATTAGCGGTGGTGAATCAGAGATGGGGAATCAGAGGCGGTGATTCAGAGGCGGGGAATCAGACGCGGGGAATCAGAGGCGGGGAATCAGAGCTGGGGAATCAGAGGCGGGGAATCTGAGTTTGGGAATCAGAGGCGGGGAATAAGATATGGGGAATCAGAGGCGGGGAATCAGATATGGGGAATCAGAGGAGGGGAATCAGAGGTGGGGCATCAGAGGCGGGAATCAAAATTGGGGAATCAGACATGGGGAATCAGAGAAGGGGAATCAGAGGCAGTGAATCAGAGATGGTGAATCAGAGGCGGGGAATCACAGGCAGGAAATCAGACGCAGGGAATCAGTGGTGGTGAATCAGAGATGGGGAATCAGAGGCGGGGAATCAGAGGCAAGGAATCAGACACGGGGAATCAGAGGCGGGGAATCAGAGCTGGGGAATCAGAGGCGGGGAATCAGAGTTGGGGAATCAGAGGTGGGGAATCAGATATGGGGAAACAGAGGCGGGGAATCAGAAGTGGGGAAACAGAGGCAGGGAATCAGATATTGGGAATCAGAGGTGGGGAATCAGAGGCAGGGAATCAGATGTTGGGAATCAGAGCTGGGGAATCAGATATGGGGAATCAGAGATGGGGAATCAGAGGCAGGGAATCAGAGGCGGGGAATCAGAGGTGGGGAATCTCAGTCCGGGAATCAGAGATGGGGAATCAGAGGCGGGGAATCAGATATGGGGAATCAGAAGTGGGGAATCAGAGGCGGGGAAACAGAGATGGCTTATCAGATAAGGGGAATCAGAGGTGGGGAATCAGAGGCGGTGAATCAGAGATGTGGAATCAGAGGCGGGGAATCAGAGGCAGGGAATCAGACACGGGGAATCAGAGGCGGGGAATCAGAGCTGGGGAATCAGAGGCGGGGAATCAGAGTTGGGGAATCAGAGGTGGGTAATCAGATATGGGGAAACAGAGGAGGGGAATCAGAGGTGGGGAATAAGAGGCAGAGAATCAGATGTGGGGAATCAGAGGCGGGGAATCTGAGTTTGGGGATCAGAGGCGGAGAATAAGATTTGGGGAATCAGAGGCGGGGAATCAGATATGGGCAATCAGAGGAGGGGAATCAGAGGTTGGGCATCAGAGGCGGGAATCAGAATTGGGGAATCAGACATGGGGAATCAGAGAAGGAGAATCAGAGGCAGTGAATCAGAGATGGTGAATCAGAGGCGGGGAATCACAGGCAGGGAATCAGACGCAGGGAATCAGTGGTGGTGAATACAAGATGGGGAATCAGAGGCGGGGAATCAGAGGCAGGGAATTAGACACGGGGAATCAGAGGTGGGGAATCAGAGCTGAGGAATCAGAGGCGGGGAATCAGAGTTGGGGAATCAGAGGCTGGGAATCAGGTATGGGGCATCAGAGGCAGGGAATCAGATAGGGGAATCAGAGGCGGGGAATTAGTGGCAGGGAATCAGAGGCAGGGAATCAGAGGCGGGATATCAGAGGCAGGGAATCAGATGTGGGCAATCAGACCTGTGGAATCAGAGATGTGGAATCAGAGGCGGGGAATCAGAGATGGGGAATCAGAGGCGGGGAATCAGAGGCCGGGAATCAGAGGCCGGGAATCAGTAGTGGGGAATCAGAGGCCGGGAATTAGCGGTGGTGAATCAGACATGGGGAATCAGAGAAGGGGAATCAGAGGCAGTGAATCAGAGATGGTGAATCAGAGGCGGGGAATCACAGGCAGGGAATCAGACGCATGGAATCAGTGGTGGTGAATCAGAGATGGGGAATCAGAGGCGGGGAAACTGAGGCGGGGAATCAGACGCGGAGAATCAGAGGTGGTTAATCACAGATGGGGAATCAGAGGCAGGGAATCAGAAGCAGGGAATTAGACGCGGGGAATCAGAAGTGGGGAATCATAACTGGGGAATCAGAGGCGGGGAATCAGAGTTGTGGAATCAGAGGCGGGGTATCAGATATGGGGAATCAGAGGCGGGGAATCAGAGGCGGGGAAACTGAGGCGGGGAATCAGATATGGGGAATCAGAGGTGGGGAATCAGAGGCGGTGAATCAGAGATGGGGAATCAGAGGCCGGGAATTAGAATCAGGGAATCAGACGCGGGTAATCAGAGGTGGGGAATCAGAGCTGGGGAATCAGAGGCAGGGAATCAGAGTCGGGGAATCAGAGGCGGGGAATCAGAGATGGGGAATCATAGGCGGGGAATCAGAGGCCGGGAATCAGAGGCCGGGAATCAGTAGTGGGGAATCAGAGGCCGGGAATTAGCGGTGGTGAATCAGAGATGGGGAATCAGAGGCGGGGATTCAGAGGCGGGGAATCAGACGCGAGGAATCAGAGTCGGGGAATCAGAGCTGGGGAATCAGAGGCGGGGAATCAGAGTCGGGGAATCAGAGGTGGGGAATCAGAGGCGGGGATTCAGAGGCGGGGAATCAGACGCGAGGAATCAGAGTCGGGGAATCAGAGCTGGGGAATCAGAGGCGGGAATCAGAGTCGGGGAATCAGAGGTGGGGAATCAGAGATGGGGAATCAGAGGCGTGGAATCAGAGGCCGGGAATCAGAGGCCGGGAATCAGTAGTGGGGAATCAGAGGCGGGAATCAGAATTGGGGAATCAGACATGGGGAATCAGAGAAGGGGAATCAGAGGCAGTGAATCAGAGATGGTGAATCAGAGGCGGGGAATCACAGGCAGGGAATCAGACGCAGGGAATCAGTGGTGGTGAATCAGAGATGGGGAATCAGAGGCGGGGAATCAGAGGCAAGGAATCAGACACGGGGAATCAGAGGCGGGGAATCAGAGCTGGGGAATCAGAGGCGGGGAATCAGAGTTGGGGAATCAGAGGTGGGGAATCAGATATGGGGAAACAGAGGCGGGGAATCAGAAGTGGGGAAACAGAGGCAGGGAATCAGATATTGGGAATCAGAGGTGGGGAATCAGAGGCAGGGAATCAGATGTTGGGAATCAGAGCTGGGGAATCAGATATGGGAAATCAGAGATGGGGAATCAGAGGCAGGGAATCAGAGGCGGGGAATCAGAGGTGGGGAATCTGAGTCCGGGAATCAGAGATGGGGAATCAGAGGCGGGGAATCAGATATGGGGAATCAGAGATGGGGAATCAGAGGCGGGGAAACAGAGATGGCTTATCAGATATGGGGAATCAGAGATGGGGAATCAGAGGTGGTGAATCAGAGATGTGGAATCAGAGGCGGGAATCAGAGGCAGGGAATCAGACACGGGGAATCAGAGGCGGGGAATCAGAGCTGGGGAATCAGAGGCGGGGAATCAGAGTTGGGGAATCAGAGGTGGGTAATCAGATATGGGGAAACAGAGGCGGGGAATCAGAGGTGGGGAATCAGAGGCAGAGAATCAGATGTGGGGAATCAGATCTGGGGAATCAGAGGCGGGGAATCTGAGTTTGGGAATCAGAGGCAGAGAATAAGATATGGGGAATCAGAGGCGGGGAATCAGATATGGGCAATCAGAGGAGGGGAATCAGAGGTTGGGCATCAGAGGCGGGAATCAGAATTGGGGAATCAGACATGGGGAATCAGAGAAGGGGATTCAACGGCAGTGAATCAGAGATGGTGAATCAGAGTCGGGGAATCACAGGCAGGGAATCACAGGCAGGGAATCAGACGCAGGGAATCAGTGGTGGTGAATCCAAGATGGGGAATCAGAGGCGGGGAATCAGAGGCAGGGAATTAGACACGGGGAATCAGAGGTGGGGAATCAGAGCTGAGGAATCAGAGGCGGGGAATCAGAGTTGGGGAATCAGAGGCAGGGAATCAGATATGGGGCATCAGAGGCAGGGAATCAGATAGGGTAATCAGAGGCGGGGAATTAGTGGCAGGGAATCAGAGGCGGGGAATCAGATGCGGGATATCAGAGGCAGGGAATCAGATGTGGGGAATCAGACATGGGGAATCAGAGGCAGGGAATCAGAGGCGGGGAATCAGAAGCGGGAATCAAAGGCCGGGAATGAGAGGCCGGGAATCAGAGGTGGGGATTCAGAGTCCGGGAATCAGAGATGGGGAATCAGAGGCTGGGAATCAGATATGGGGAATCAGAGGCTGTGAATCAGAGGCGGGGAAACAGAGGTGGCTAATCAGATATGGGGAATCAGAGGTGGGGAATCAGAGGCAGTGAATCAGAGATGGGAAATCAGAGGCGGGGAATCAGAGGCAGGGCATCAGACACGTGGAATCAGAGGCGGGGAATCAGAGCTGGGGAATCAGAGGCGGGGAATCAGAGTTGGGGAATCAGAGGTGGGGAATCAGATATAGGGAAACAGAGGCGGGGAATCAGAGGCGGGGAAACAGAGGCGGGGAATCAGATATTGGGAATCAGAGGTGGGGAATCAGAGGCAGGGAATCAGAATTTGGGAATCAGAGATGGGGAATCAGAGCTGGGGAATCAGAGGTGGGGAATCAGAATTTGGGAATCAGAGATGGGGAATCAGAGATGGGGAATCAGAGGCGCGGAATCAGACGTGGAGAATCAGAGGTGGTTAATCACAGATGGGGAATCAGAGGCAGGGAATCAGAAGCAGGGAATCAGACGCGGGGAATCAGAGGTGGGGAATCATAGCTGGGGAATCAGAGGCGGGGAATCAGAGTTGGGGAATCAGAGTTGGGGAATCCGAGGCGGGGTATCAGATATGAGGAATCAGAGGTGGGGAATCAGAGGCGGTGAATCAGAGATGGGGAATCAGAGACGGGGAATTAGATTCAGGGAATCAGACGCGGGTAATCAGAGGTGGGGAATCAGAGCTCGTGAATCAGAGATGGGGAATCAGAGGCAGGGAATCAGAGGCGGGGAATTAGAAGCGGGGAATCGTAGGCCGGGAATCAGAGGCCGGGAAACTGAGGCGGGGAATCAGACGCGGAGAATCAGAGGTGGTTAATCACAGATGGGGAATCAGAGGCAGGGAATCAGAAGCAGGGAATCAGACGCGGGGAATCAGAAGTGGGGAATCATAACTGAGGAATCAGAGGCGGGGAATCAGAGTTGGGGAATCAGAGGCGGGGTATCAGATATGGGGAATCAGACACGGGGAATCAGAGGCAGGGAATCAGAGGCGGGGAATCAGAAGCGGGAATCAAAGGCCGGGAATGAGAGGCCGGGAATCAGAGGTGGGGATTCAGAGTCCGGGAATTAGAGTCAGGGAATCAGACGCGGGTAATCAGAGGTGGGGAATCAGAGCTGGGGAATCAGAGGCAGGGAATCAGAGTCGGGGAATCAGAGGCAGGGAATCAGAGATGGGGAATCAGAGGCGGGGAATCAGAGGCCGGGAATCAGAGGCCGGGTATCAGTAGTGGGGAATCAGAGGCCGGGAATTAGCGGTGGTGAATCAGAGATGGGGAATCAGAGGCGGGGATTCAGAGGCGGAGAATCAGACGCGGGGAATCAGAGTCGGGGAATCAGAGCTGGGGAATTAGAGGCGGGGAATCTGAGTTGGGGAATCAGAGGCGGGGAATAAGATATGGGGAATCAGAGGAGGGGAATCAGAGGTGGGGCATCAGAGGCGGGAATCAGAATTGGGGAATCAGACATGGGGAATCATGAAGGGGAATCAGAGGCAGTGAATCAGAGATGGTGAATCAGAGGCGGGGAATCACAGGCAGGGAATCAGACGCAGGGAATCAGTGGTGGTGAATCAGAGATGCGGAATCAGAGGCGGGGAATCAGAGGCAAGGAATCAGACACGGGGAATCAGAGGCGGGGAATCAGAGCTGGGGAATCAGAGGCGGGGAATCAGAGTTGGGGAATCAGAGGTGGGGAATCAGATATGGGGAAACAGAGGCGGGGAATCAGAAGTGGGGAAACAGAGGCAGGGAATCAGATATTGGGAATCAGAGGTGGGGAATCAGAGGCAGGGAATCAGATGTTCGGAATCAGAGCTGGGGAATCAGATATGGGAAATCAGAGATGGGGAATCAGAGGCAGGGAATCAGAGGCGGGGAATCAGAGGTGGGGAATCTGAGTCCGGGAATCAGAGATGGGGAATCAGAGGCGGGGAATCAGATATGGGGAATCAGAGGTGGGGAATCAGAGGCGGGGAAACAGAGATGGCTTATCAGATATGGGGAATCAGAGGTGGGGAATCAGAGGCGGTGAATCAGAGATGTGGAATCAGAGGCGGGGAATCAGAGATGGGGAATCAGAGGCGGGGAATCAGAGGCCGGGAATCAGAGGCCGGGAATCAGTAGTGGGGAATCAGAGGCCGGGAATTAGCGGTGGTGAATCAGACATGGGGAATCAGAGAAGGGGAATCAGAGGCAGTGAATCAGAGATGGTGAATCAGAGGCGGGGAATCACAGGCAGGGAATCAGACGCATGGAATCAGTGGTGGTGAATCAGAGATGGGGAATCAGAGGCGGGGAAACTGAGGCGGGGAATCAGACGCGGAGAATCAGAGGTGGTTAATCACAGATGGGGAATCAGAGGCAGGGAATCAGAAGCAGGGAATTAGACGCGGGGAATCAAAAGTGGGGAATCATAACTGGGGAATCAGAGGCGGGGAATCAGAGTTGGGGAATCAGAGGCGGGGTATCAGATATGGGGAATCAGAGGCGGGGAATCAGAGGCGGGGAAACTGAGGCGGGGAATCAGATATGGGGAATCAGAGGTGGGGAATCAGAGGCGGTGAATCAGAGATGGGGAATCAGAGGCCGGGAATTAGAATCAGGGAATCAGACGCGGGTAATCAGAGGTGGGGAATCAGAGCTGGGGAATCAGAGGCAGGGAATCAGAGTCGGGGAATCAGAGGCGGGGAATCAGAGATGGGGAATCATAGGCGGGGAATCAGAGGCCGGGAATCAGAGGCCGGGAATCAGTAGTGGGGAATCAGAGGCCGGGAATTAGCGGTGGTGAATCAGAGATGGGGAATCAGAGGCGGGGATTCAGAGGCGGGGAATCAGACGCGAGGAATCAGAGTCGGGGAATCAGAGCTGGGGAATCAGAGGCGGGGAATCCGAGTCGGGGAATCAGAGGTGGGGAATCAGAGATGGGGAATCAGAGGCGTGGAATCAGAGGCCGGGAATCAGAGGCCGGGAATCAGTAGTGGGGAATCAGAGGCGGGAATCAGAATTGGGGAATCAGACATGGGGAATCAGAGAAGGGAAATCAGAGGCAGTGAATCAGAGATGGTGAATCAGAGGCGGGGAATCACAGGCAGGGAATCAGACGCAGGGAATCTGTGGTGGTGAATCAGAGATGGGGAATCAGAGGCGGGGAATCAGAGGCAAGGAATCAGACACGGGGAATCAGAGGCGGGGAATCAGAGCTGGGGAATCAGAGGCGGGGAATCAGAGTTGGGGAATCAGAGGTGAGGAATCAGATATGGGGAAACAGAGGCGGGGAATCAGAAGTGGGGAAACAGAGGCAGGGAATCAGATATTGGGAATCAGAGGTGGGGAATCAGAGGCAGGGAATCAGATGTTGGGAATCAGAGCTGGGGAATCAGATATGGGAAATCAGAGATGGGGAATCAGAGGCAGGGAATCAGAGGCGGGGAATCAGAGGTGGGGAATCTGAGTCCGGGAATCAGAGATGGGGAATCAGAGGCGGGGAATCAGATATGGGGAATCAGAGGTGGGGAATCAGAGGCGGGGAAACAGAGATGGCTTATCAGATATGGGGAATCAGAGGTGGGGAATCAGAGGTGGTGAATCAGAGATGTGGAATCAGAGGCGGGAATCAGAGGCAGGGAATCAGACACGGGGAATCAGAGGCGGGGAATCAGAGCTGGGGAATCAGAGGCGGGGAATCAGAGTTGGGGAATCAGAGGTGGGTAATCAGATATGGGGAAACAGAGGCGGGGAATCAGAGGTGGGGAATCATAGGCAGAGAATCAGATGTGGGGAATCAGATCTGGGGAATCAGAGGCGGGGAATCTGAGTTTGGGAATCAGAGGCAGAGAATAAGATATGGGGAATCAGAGGCGGGGAATCAGATATGGGCAATCAGAGGAGGGGAATCAGAGGTTGGGCATCAGAGGCGGGAATCAGAATTGGGGAATCAGACATGGGGAATCAGAGAAGGGGAATCAACGGCAGTGAATCAGAGATGGTGAATCAGAGGCGGGGAATCACAGGCAGGGAATCAGACGCAGGGAATCAGTGGTGGTGAATCCAAGATGGGGAATCAGAGGCGGGGAATCAGAGGCAGGGAATTAGACACGGGGAATCAGAGGTGGGGAATCAGAGCTGAGGAATCAGAGGCGGGGAATCAGAGTTGGGGAATCAGAGGCAGGGAATCAGATATGGGGCATCAGAGGCAGGGAATCAGATAGGGTAATCAGAGGCGGGGAATTAGTGGCAGGGAATCAGAGGCGGGGAATCAGATGCGGGATATCAGAGGCAGGGAATCAGATGTGGGGAATCAGACATGGGGAATCAGAGGCAGGGAATCAGAGGCGGGGAATCAGAAGCGGGAATCAAAGGCCGGGAATGAGAGGCCGGGAATCAGAGGTGGGGATTCAGAGTCCGGGAATCAGAGATGGGGAATCAGAGGCTGGGAATCAGATATTGGTAATCAGAGGCTGTGAATCAGAGGCGGGGAAACAGAGGTGGCTAATCAGATATGGGGAATCAGAGGTGGGGAATCAGAGGCAGTGAATCAGAGATGGGAAATCAGAGGCGGGGAATCAGAGGCAGGGCATCAGACACGTGGAATCAGAGGCGGGGAATCAGAGCTGGGGAATCAGAGGCGGGGAATCAGAGTTGGGGAATCAGAGGTGGGGAATCAGATATAGGGAAACAGAGGCGGGGAATCAGAGGCGGGGAAACAGAGGCGGGGAATCAGATATTGGGAATCAGAGGTGGGGAATCAGAGGCAGGGAATCAAAATTTGGGAATCAGAGATGGGGAATCAGAACTGGGGAATCAGAGGCGGGGAATCAGAATTTGGGAATCAGAGATGGGGAATCAGAGATGGGGAATCAGAGGCGCGGAATCAGACGTGGAGAATCAGAGGTGGTTAATCACAGATGGGGAATCAGAGGCAGGGAATCAGAAGCAGGGAATCAGACGCGGGGAATCAGAGGCGGGGAATCAGAGCTGAGGAATCAGAGGCGGGGAATCAGAGTTGGGGAATCAGAGGCGGGGTATCAGATATGGAGAATCAGAGGCGGGGAATCAGAGGCGGGGAAAGAGAGGAGGGGTATCAGATATGGGGAACCAGAGGTGGGGAATCGGAGGGCGGGAATCAGAGATGGGGAATCAGAGGCAGGGAATCAGATATGGGGAATCAGAGGCGGGGAATCAGAGGCAGGGAATCAGATGTGGGGAATCAGAGATGGGGAATCAGAGGCAGGGAATCAGAGGCGGGGAATCAGAAGCGGGGAATCATATTCCGGGAATCTGAGGCTGGGAATCAGAGGTGGCGAATCTGAGTCCGGGAATCAGAGATGGGGAATCAGAGGCGGGGAATCAGATATGGGGAATCAGAGGCGGGGAATCAGAGGCGGGGTAACAGAGATGGCTTATCAGATATGGGGAATCTGAGGTGGTGAATCAGAGGCGGTGAATCAGAGATGGGGAATCAGAGGCGGGGAATCAGAGGCAGGGAATCAGACACGGGGAATCAGAGGCGGGGAATCAGAGCTGGGGAATCAGAGGCGGGGAACCAGAGTTGGGGAATCAGAGGTGGGGAATCAGATATGGGGAAACAGAGGCGGGGAATCAGAGGTGGGGAAACAGAGGCAGGGAATCAGATATTGGGAATCAGAGGTGGGGAATCAGAGGCAGGGAATCAGATGTGGGGAATCAGAGCTGGGGAATCAGAGGCGGGGAATCTGAGTTTGGGAATCAGAGTCGGGGAATAAGATATGGGGAATCAGAGGCGGGGAATCAGATATGGGCAATCAGAGGAGGGGAATCAGAGGTGGGGCATCAGAGGCGGGAATCAGAATTGGGGAATCAGACATGGGGAATCAGAGAAGGGGAATCAGAGGCAGTGAATCAGAGATGTGGAATAAGAGGCGGGGAATCAGAGGCAGGGAATCAGACACGGGGAAACAGAGGCGGGGAATCAGAGCTGGGTAATCAGAGGCAGGGAATCAGAGTTGGGGAATCAGAATTGGGTAATCAGATATGGGGAAACAGAGGCGGGGAATCAGAGGTGGGGAATCAGAGGCAGAGAATCAGATGTGGGGAATCAGAGCTGGGGAATCAGAGGCGGGGAATCTGAGTTTGGAATCAGAGGCGGAGAATAAGATATGGGGAATCAGAGGCGGGGAATCAGATATGGGCAATCAGAGGAGGGGAATCAGAGGTTGGGCATCAGAGGCGGGAATCAGAATTGGGGAATCAGACATGGGGAATCAGAGAAGGGGAATCAGAGGCAGTGAATCAGAGATGGTGAATCAGAGGCGGGGAATCACAGGCAGGGAATCAGACGCAGGGAATCACTGGTGGTGAATCCAAGATGGGGAATCAGAGGCGGGGAATCAGAGGCAGGGAATTAGACACGGGGAATCAGAGGTGGGGAATCAGAGCTGAGGAATCAGAGGAGGGGAATCAGAGTTGGGGAATCAGAGGCTGGAAATCAGATATGGGGCATCAGAGGCAGGGAATCAGATAGGGGAATCAGAGGCGGGGAATTAGTAGCAGGGAATCAGAGGCGGGGAATCAGAGGCGGGATATCAGAGGCAGGGAATCAGATGTGGGGAATCAGACATGGGGAATCAGAGGCAGGGAATCAGAGGCGGGGAATCAGAAGCGGGAATCAAAGGCCGGGAATGAGAGGCCGGGAATCAGAGGTGGGGATTCAGAGTCCGGGAATCAGAGATGGGGAATCAGAGGCTGGGAATCAGATATGGGGAATCAGAGGCTGGGAATCAGAGGCGGGGAAACAGAGGTGGCTAATAAGATATGGGGAATCAGAGGTGGGGAATCAGAGGCAGTGAATCAGAGATGGGAAATCAGAGGCGGGGAATCAGAGGCAGGGCATCAGAAACGTGGAATCAGAGGCGGGGAATCAGAGCTGGGGAATCAGAGGCGGGGAATCAGAGTTGGGGAATCAGAGGTGGGGAATCAGATATGGGGAAACAGAGGCGGGGAATCAGAGGCGGGGAAACAGAGGCGGGGAATCAGATATTGGGAATCAGAGGTGGGGAATCAGAGGCAGGGAATCAGAATTTGGGAATCAGAGATGGGGAATCAGAGGTGGCGAATCAGAGGCGGGGAATCAGAATTTGGGAATCAGAGATGGGGAATCAGATATGGGGAATCAGAGGCGGGGAATCAGAGGCGGGGTAACAGAGATGGCTTATCAGATATGGGGAATGTGAGGTGGTGAATCAGAGGCGGTGAATCAGAGATGGGGAATCAGAGGCGGGGAATCAGATGCAGGGAATCAGACACGGGGAATCAGAGGCGGGGAATCAAAGCTGGGGATTCAGAGGCGGGGAATCAGAGTTGGGGAATCAGAGGTGGGGAATCAGATATGGGGAAACAGAGGCGGGGAATCAGAGGTGGGGAAACAGAGGCAGGGAATCAGATATTGGGAATCAGAGGTGGGGAATCAGAGGCAGGGAATCAGATGTGGGGAATCAGAGCTGGGGAATCAGAGGCGGGGAATCTGAGTTTGGGAATCAGAGTCGGGGAATAAGATATGGGGAATCAGAGGCGGGGAATCAGATATGGGCAATCAGAGGAGGGGAATCAGAGGTGGGGCATCAGAGGCGGGAATCAGAATTGGGGAATCAGACATGGGGAATCAGAGAAGGGGAATCAGAGGCAGTGAATCAGAGATGGTGAATCAGAGGCGGGGAATCACAGGCAGGAAATCAGACGCAGGGAATCAGTGGTGGTGAATCAGGGATGGGGAATCAGAGGCGGGGAATCAGAGGCAAGGAATCAGACACGGGGAATCAGAGGCGGGGAATCAGAGCTGGGGAATCAGAGGCGGGGAATCAGAGTTAGGGAATCAGAGGTGGGGAATCAGATATGGGGAAACAGAGGCGGGGAATCAGAAGTGGGAAACAGAGGCAGGGAATCAGATATTGGGAATCAGAGGTGGGGAATCAGAGGCAGGGAATCAGATGTTGGGAATCAGAGCTGGGGAATCAGATATGGGGAATCAGAGATGGGGAATCAGAGGCAGGGAATCAGAGGCGGGGAATCAGAGGTGGGGAATCTGAGTCCGGGAATCAGAGATGGGGAATCAGAGGCGGGGAATCAGATATGGGGAATCAGAGGTGGGGAATCAGAGGCGGGGAAACAGAGATGGCTTATCAGATATGGGGAATCAGAGGTGGGGAATCAGAGGCAGGGAATCAGACACGGGGAATCAGAGGCGGGGAATCAGAGCTGGGGAATCAGAGGCGGGGAATCAGAGTTGGGGAATCAGAGGTGGGTAATCAGATATGGGGAAACAGAGGCGGGGAATCAGAGGTGGGGAATCAGAGGCAGAGAATCAGATGTGGTGAATCAGAGGCGGGGAATCTGAGTTTGGGGATCAGAGGCGGAGAATAAGATATGGGGAATCAGAGGCGGGGAATCAGATATGGGCAATCAGAGGAGGGGAATCAGAGTTTGGGCATCAGAGGCGGGAATCAGAATTGGGGAATCAGACATGGGGAATCAGAGAAGGGGAATCAGAGGCAGTGAATCAGAGATGGTGAATCAGAGGCGGGGAATCACAGGCAGGGAATCAGACGCAGGGAATGAGTGGTGGTGAATACAAGATGGGGAATCAGAGGCGGGGAATCGTAGGCAGGGAATTAGACACGGGGAATCAGAGGTGGGGAATCAGAGCTGAGGAATCAGAGGCGGGGAATCAGAGTTGGGGAATCAGAGGCTGGGAATCAGATATGGGGCATCAGAGGCAGGGAATCAGATAGGGGAATCAGAGGCAGGGAATTAGTGGCAGGGAATCAGAGGCTGGGAATCAGAGGCCGGATATCAGAGGCAGGGAATCAGATGTGGGGAATCAGACATGGGGAATCAGAGGCAGGGAATCAGAGGCGGGGAATCAGAAGCGGGAATCAAAGGCTGGGAATGAGAGTCCGGGAATCAGAGGTGGGGAATCAGAGGCTGGGAATCAGATATGGGGAATCAGAGGCTGGGAATCAGAGGCGGGGAAACAGAGGTGGCTAATCAGATATGGGGAATCAGAGGTGGGGAATCAGAGGCAGTGAATCAGAGATGGGAAATCAGAGGCGGGGAATCAGAGGCAGGGCATCAGACACGTGGAATCAGAGGCGGGGAATCAGAGCTGGGGAATCAGAGGCGGGGTATCAGAGTTGGGGAATCAGAGGTGGGGAATCAGATATGGGGAAACAGAGGCGGGGAATCAGAGGCGGGGAAACAGAGGCGGGGAATCAGATATTGGGAATCAGAGGTGGGGAATCAGAGGTGGGGAATCAGAGGCAGGGAATCAGAATTTGAGAATCAGAGATGGGGAATCAGAACTGGGGAATCAGAGGCGGGGAATCAGAATTTGGGAATCAGAGATGGGGAATCAGAGATGGGGAATCAGAGGCGCGGAATCAGACGTGGAGAATCAGAGGTGGTTAATCACAGATGGGGAATCAGAGGCAGGGAATCAGAAGCAGGGAATCAGACGCGGGGAATCAGAGGCGGGGAATCAGAGCTGAGGAATCAGAGGCGGGGAATTAGAGTTGGGGAATCAGAGGCAGGGAATCAGATATGGGGAATCAGATGCGGGGAATCAGAAGCAGGGAATCAGATGTGGGGAATCAGAGATGGGGAATCAGAGGCAGGGAATCAGAGGCGGGGAATCAGAAGCGGGGAATCATATTCCGGGAATCAGAGGCTGGGAATCAGAGGTCGGGAATCTGAGTCCGGGAATCAGAGATGGGGAATCAGAGGCGGGGAATCAGATATGGGGAATCAGAGGCGGGGTAACAGAGATGGCTTATTAGATATGGGGAATCTGAGGTGGTGAATCAGAGGCGGTGAATCAGATATGGGGAATCAGAGGCGGGGAAACTGAGGCGGGGAATCAGACGCGGAGAATCAGAGGTGGTTAATCACAGATGGGGAATCAGAGGCAGGGAATCAGAAGCAGGGAATCAGACGCGCGGAATCAGAGTTGGGGAATCATAACTGGGGAATCAGAGGCGGGGAATCAGAGTTGGGGAATCAGAGGCAGGGTATCAGTAATGGGGAATCAGAGGCGGGGAATCAGAGGCGGGGAAACTGAGGCGGGGAATCAGATATGGGGAATCAGAGGTGGGGAATCAGAGGCGGTGAATCAGTGATGGGGAATCAGAGGCCGGGAATTAGAGTCAGGGAATCAGACGCGGGTAATCAGAGGTGGGGAATCAGAGCTGGGGAATCAGAGGCAGGGAATCAGAGTCGGGGAATCAGAGGCGGGGAATCAGAGATGGGGAATCATAGGCGGGGAATCAGAGGCCGGGAATCAGAGGCCGGGAATCAGTAGTGGGGAATCAGAGGCCGGGAATTAGCGGTGGTGAATCAGAGATGGGGAATCAGAGGCGGGGATTCAGAGGCGGGGAATCAGACGCGGGGAATCAGAGGCGGGGAATCAGAGCTGGGGAATCAGAGGCGGGGAATCAGAGTCGGGGTATCAGAGGCGGGGAATCAGAGATGGGGAATCAGAGGTGGGGAATCAGAGGCCGGGAATCAGAGGCCGGGAATCAGTAGTGGGGAATCAGAGGCGGGAATCAGAATTGGGGAATCAGACATGGGGAATCAGAGAAGGGGAATCAGAGGCAGTGAATCAGAGATGGTGAATCAGAGGCGGGGAATCACAGGCAGGAAATCAGACGCAGGGAATCAGTGGTGGTGAATCAGAGATGGGGAATCAGAGGCGGGGAATCAGAGGCAAGGAATCAGACACGGGGAATCAGAGGCGGGGAATCAGAGCTGGGGAATCAGAGGCGGGGAATCAGAGTTGGGGAATCAGAGGTGGGGAATCAGATATGGGGAAACAGAGGCGGGGAATCAGAAGTGGGGAAACAGAGGCAGGGAATCAGATATTGGGAATCAGAGGTGGGGAATCAGAGGCAGGGAATCAGATGTTGGGAATCAGAGCTGGGGAATCAGATATGGGAAATCAGAGATGGGGAATCAGAGGCAGGGAATCAGAGGCGGGGAATCAGAGGTGGGGAATCTGAGTCCGGGAATCAGAGATGGGGAATCAGAGGCGGGGAATCAGATATGGGGAATCAGAGGTGGGGAATAAGAGGCGGGGAAACAGAGATGGCTTATCAGATATGTGGAATCAGAGGTGGGGAATCAGAGGCGGTGAATCAGAGATGTGGAATCAGAGGCGGGGACTCAGAGGCAGGGAATCAGACACGGGGAATCAGAGGCGGGGAATCAGAGCTGGGGAATCAGAGGCGGGGAATCAGAGTTGGGGAATCAGAGGTGGGTAATCAGATATGGGGAAACAGAGGCGGGGAATCAGAGGTGGGGAATCAGAGGCAGAGAATCAGATGTGGGGAATCAGAGCTGGGGAATCAGAGGCGGGGAATCTGAGTTTGGGAATCAGAGGCGGAGAATAAGATATGGGGAATCAGAGGCGGGGAATCAGATATGGGCAATCAGAGGAGGGGAATCAGAGGTTGGGCATCAGAGGCGGGAATCAGAATTGGGGAATCAGACATGGGGAATCAGAGAAGGGGAATCAACGGCAGTGAATCAGAGATGGTGAATCAGAGGCGGGGAATCAGAGGCAGGGAATTAGACACGGGGAATCAGAGGTGGGGAATCAGAGCTGAGGAATCAGAGGCGGGGAATCAGAGTTGGGGAATCAGAGGCAGGGAATCAGATATGGGGCATCAGAGGCAGGGAATCAGATAGGGTAATCAGAGGCGGGGAATTAGTGGCAGGGAATCAGAGGCGGGGAATCAGAGGCGGGATATCAGAGGCAGGGAATCAGATGTGGGGAATCAGACATGGGGAATCAGAGGCAGGGAATCAGAGGCGGGGAATCAGAAGCGGGAATCAAAGGCCGGGAATGAGAGGCCGGGAATCAGAGGTGGGGATTCAGAGTCCGGGAATCAGAGATGGGGAATCAGAGGCTGGGAATCAGATATGGGGAATCAGAGGCTGGGAATCAGAGGCGGGGAAACAGAGGTGGCTAATCAGATATGGGGAATCAGAGGCGGGGAATCAGAGGCAGGGCATCAGACACGTGGAATCAGAGGCGGGGAATCAGAGCTGGGGAATCAGAGGCGGGGAATCAGAGTTGGGGAATCAGAGGTGGGGAATCAGATATAGGGAAACAGAGGCGGGGAATCAGAGGCGGGGAAACAGAGGCGGGGAATCAGATATTGGGAATCAGAGGTGGGGAATCAGAGGCGGGGAATCAGAGGCCGGGAATCAGAGGCCGGGAATCAGTAGTGGGGAATCAGAGGCGGGAATCAGAATTGGGGAATCAGACACGAGGAATCAGAGAAGGGCAATCAGAGGCAGTGAATCAGAGATGGTGAATCAGAGGCGGGGAATCACAGGCAGGGAATCAGACGCAGGGAATCAGTGGTGGTGAATCAGAGATGGGGAATCAGAGGCGGGGAATCAGAGGCAAGGAATCAGACACGGGGAATCAGAGGCGGGGAATCAGAGCTGGGGAATCAGAGGCGGGGAATCAGAGTTGGGGAATCAGAGGTGGGGAATCAGATATGGGGAAACAGAGGCGGGGAATCAGAAGTGGGGAAACAGAGGCAGGGAATCAGATATTGGGAATCAGAGGTGGGGAATCAGAGGCAGGGAATCAGATGTTGGGAATCAGAGCTGGGGAATCAGATATGGGAAATCAGAGATGAGGAATCAGAGGCAGGGAATCAGAGGCGGGGAATCAGAGGTGGGGAATCTGAGTCCGGGAATCAGAGATGGGGAATCAGAGGCGGGGAATCAGATATGGGGAATCAGAGGTGGGGAATCAGAGGCGGGGAAACAGAGATGGCTTATCTGATATGGGGAATCAGAGGTGGGGAATCAGAGGCGGTGAATCAGAGATGTGGAATCAGAGGCGGGGAATCAGAGGCAGGGAATCAGACACGGGGAATCAGAGGCGGGGAATCAGAGCTGGGGAATCAGAGGCGGGGAATCAGAGTTGGGGAATCAGAGGTGGGTAATCAGAATTGGGGAATCAGACATGGGGAATCAGAGAAGGGGAATCAGAGGCAGTGAATCAGAGATGGTGAATCAGAGGCGGGGAATCACAGGCAGGGAATCAGACGCAGGGAATCAGTGGTGGTGAATACAAGATGGGGAATCAGAGGCGGGGAATCGTAGGCAGGGAATTAGACACGGGGAATCAGAGGTGGGGAATCAGAGCTGAGGAATCAGAGGCGGGGAATCAGAGTTGGGGAATCAGAGGCTGGGAATCAGATATGGGTCATCAGAGGCAGGGAATCAGATAGGGGAATCAGAGGCGGGGAATTAGTGGCAGGGAATCAGAGGCTGGGAATCAGAGGCGGGATATCAGAGGCAGGGAATCAGATATGGGGAATCAGACATGGGGAATCAGAGGCAGGGAATCAGAGGCGGGGAATCAGAAGCGGGAATCAAAGGCTGGGAATGAGAGTCCGGGAATCAGAGGTGGGGAATCAGAGGCTGGGAATCAGATATGGGGAATCAGAGGCTGGGAATCAGAGTTGGGGAATCAGAGGCAGGGTATCAGAGGCGGGGAATCAGAGGTGGGGAATCTGAGTCCGGGAATCAGAGATGGGGAATCAGAGGCGGGGAATCAGATATGGGGAATCAGAGGTGGGGAATCAGAGGCGGGGAAACAGAGATGGCTTATCAGATATGGGGAATCAGAGGTGGGGAATCAGAGGCGGTGAATCAGAGATGTGGAATCAGAGGCGGGGAATCAGAGGCAGGGAATCAGACACGGGGAATCAGAGGCGGGGAATCAGAGCTGGGGAATCAGAGGCGGGGAATCAGAGTTGGGGAATCAGAGGTGGGTAATCAGATATGGGGAAACAGAGGCGGGGAATCAGAGGTGGGGAATCAGAGGCAGAGAATCAGATGTGGGGAATCAGAGCTGGGGAATCAGAGGCGGGGAATCTGAGTTTGGGAATCAGAGGCGGAGAATAAGATATGGGGAATCAGAGGCGGGGAATCAGATATGGGCAATCAGAGGAGGGGAATCAGAGGTTGGGCATCAGAGGCGGGAATCAGAATTGGGGAATCAGACATGGGGAATCAGAGAAGGGGAATCAACGGCAGTGAATCAGAGATGGTGAATCAGAGGCGGGGAATCAGAGGCAGGGAATTAGACACGGGGAATCAGAGGTGGGGAATCAGAGCTGAGGAATCAGAGGCGGGGAATCAGAGTTGGGGAATCAGAGGCAGGGAATCAGATATGGGGCATCAGAGGTAGGGAATCAGATAGGGTAATCAGAGGCGGGGAATTAGTGGCAGGGAATCAGAGGCGGGGAATCAGAGGCGGGATATCAGAGGCAGGGAATCAGATGTGGGGAATCAGACATGGGGAATCAGAGGCAGGGAATCAGAGGCGGGGAATCAGAAGCGGGAATCAAAGGCCGGGAATGAGAGGCCGGGAATCAGAGGTGGGGATTCAGAGTCCGGGAATCAGAGATGGGGAATCAGAGGCTGGGAATCAGATATGGGGAATCAGAGGCTGGGAATCAGAGGCGGGGAAACAGAGGTGGCTAATCAGATATGGGGAATCAGAGGCGGGGAATCAGAGGCAGGGCATCAGACACGTGGAATCAGAGGCGGGGAATCAGAGCTGGGGAATCAGAGGCGGGGAATCAGAGTTGGGGAATCAGAGGTGGGGAATCAGATATAGGGAAACAGAGGCGGGGAATCAGAGGCGGGGAAACAGAGGCGGGGAATCAGATATTGGGAATCAGAGGTGGGGAATCAGAGGCGGGGAATCAGAGGCCGGGAATCAGAGGCCGGGAATCAGTAGTGGGGAATCAGAGGCGGGAATCAGAATTGGGGAATCAGACACGGGAATCAGAGAAGGGCAATCAGAGGCAGTGAATCAGAGATGGTGAATCAGAGGCGGGGAATCACAGGCAGGGAATCAGACGCAGGGAATCAGTGGTGGTGAATCAGAGATGGGGAATCAGAGGCGGGGAATCAGAGGCAAGGAATCAGACACGGGGAATCAGAGGCGGGGAATCAGAGCTGGGGAATCAGAGGCGGGGAATCAGAGTTGGGGAATCAGAGGTGGGGAATCAGATATGGGGAAACAGAGGCGGGGAATCAGAAGTGGGGAAACAGAGGCAGGGAATCAGATATTGGGAATCAGAGGTGGGGAATCAGAGGCAGGGAATCAGATGTTGGAAATCAGAGCTGGGGAATCAGATATGGGAAATCAGAGATGAGGAATCAGAGGCAGGGAATCAGAGGCGGGGAATCAGAGGTGGGGAATCTGAGTCCGGGAATCAGAGATGGGGAATCAGAGGCGGGGAATCAGATATGGGGAATCAGAGGTGGGGAATCAGAGGCGGGGAAACAGAGATGGCTTATCTGATATGGGGAATCAGAGGTGGGGAATCAGAGGCGGTGAATCAGTGATGTGGAATCAGAGGCGGGGAATCAGAGGCAGGGAATCAGACACGGGGAATCAGAGGCGGGGAATCAGAGCTGGGGAATCAGAGTTGGGGAATCAGAGGTGGGTAATCAGATATGGGGAAACAGAGGCGGGGAATCAGAGGTGGGGAATCAGAGGCAGAGAATCAGATGTGGGGAATCAGAGCTAGGGAATCAGAGGAGGGGAATCTGAGTTTGGGAATCAGAGGCGGAGAATAAGATATTGGGAATCAGAGGCGGGGAATCAGATATGGGCAATCAGAGGAGGGGAATCAGAGGTTGGGCATCAGAGGCGGGAATCAGAATTGGGGAATCAGACATGGGGAATCAGAGAAGGGGAATCAGAGGCAGTGAATCAGAGATGGTGAATCAGAGGCGGGGAATCACAGGCAGGGAATCAGACGCAGGGAATCAGTGGTGGTGAATCCAAGATGGGGAATCAGAGGCGGGGAATCAGAGGCAGGGAATTAGACACGGGGAATCAGAGGTGGGGAATCAGAGCTGAGGAATCAGAGGCGGGGAATGAGAGTTGGGGAATCAGAGGCTGGGAATCAGATATGGGGCATCAGAGGCAGGGAATCAGATAGGGGAATCAGAGGCGGGGAATTAGAGGCAGGGAATCAGAGGCGGGGAATCAGAGGCGGGATATCAGACGCAGGGAATCAGATGTGGGGAATCAGACATGGGGATTCAGAGGCAGTGAATCAGAGGCGGGGAATCAGAAGCGGGAATTAAAGGCCGGGAATGAGAGGCCGGGAATCAGAGGTGGGGATTCAGAGTCCGGGAATCAGAGATGGGGAATCAGAGGCTGGGAATCAGATATGGGGAATCAGAGGCTGGGAATCAGAGGCGGGGAAACAGAGGTGGCTAATCAGATATGGGGAATCAGAGGTGGGGAATCAGAGGCAGTGAATCAGAGATGGGAAATCAGAGGCGGGGAATCAGAGTTGTGGAATCAGAGGTGGGGAATCAGATATGGGGAAACAGAGGCGGGGAATCAGGGGCGGGGAAACAGAGGCGGGGAATCAGATATTGGGAATCAGAGGTGGGGAATCAGAGATGGGGAATCAGAGGCAGGGAATCAGAGGCGGGGAATCAGAATTTGGGAATCAGAGATGGGGAATCAGAGATGGGGAATCAGAGGCGCGGAATCAGACGTGGAGAATCAGAGGTGGTTAATCACAGATGGGGAATCAGAGGCAGGGAATCAGAAGCAGGGAATCAGACGCGGGGAATCAGAGGCGGGGAATCAGAGCTGAGGAATCAGAGGCGGGGAATCAGAGTTGGGGAATCAGAGTCGGGGTATCAGATATGGAGAATCAGAGGCGGGGAATCAGAGGCGGGGAAAGAGAGGAGGGGTATCAGATATGGGGAACCAGAGGTGGGGAATCGGAGGGCGGGAATCAGAGATGGGGAATCAGAGGCAGGGAATCAGATATGGGGAATCAGAGGCGGGGAATCAGAGGCAGGGAATCAGATGTGGGGAATCAGAGATGGGGAATCAGAGGCAGGGAATCAGAGGCGGGGAATCAGAAGCGGGGAATTATATTCCAGGAATCAGATGCTGGGAATCAGAGGTGGAGAATCTGAGTCCGGGAATCAGAGATGGGGAATCAGAGGCGGGGAATCAGATATGGGGAATCAGAAGCGGGGAATCAGAGGCGGGGTAACAGAGATGGCTTATCAGATATGGGGAATCTGAGGTGGTGAATCAGAGGTGGTGAATCAGAGATGGGGAATCAGAGGCGGGGAATCAGAGGCAGGGAATCAGACACGGGGAATCAGAGGCGGGGAAACAAAGCTGGGGATTCAGATGCGGGGAATCAGATTTGGGGAATCAGAGGTGGGGAATCAGAGGCGGGGAATCAGAGTTGGGGAATCAGAGGCAGGGAATCAGATATGGGGCATCAGAGGTAGGGAATCAGATAGGGTAATCAGAGGCGGGGAATTAGTGGCAGGGAATCAGAGGTGGGGAATCAGAGGCGGGATATCAGAGGCAGGGAATCAGATGTGGGGAATCAGACATGGGGAATCAGAGGCAGGGAATCAGAGGCGGGGAATCAGAAGCGGGAATCAAAGGCCGGGAATGAGAGGCCGGGAATCAGAGGTGGGGATTCAGAGTCCGGGAATCAGAGATGGGGAATCAGAGGCTGGGAATCAGATATGGGGAATCAGAGGCTGGGAATCAGAGGCGGGGAAACAGAGGTGGCTAATCAGATATGGGGAATCAGAGGCGGGGAATCAGAGGCAGGGCATCAGACACGTGGAATCAGAGGCGGGGAATCAGAGCTGGGGAATCAGAGGCGGGGAATCAGAGTTGGGGAATCAGAGGTGGGGAATCAGATATAGGGAAACAGAGGCGGGGAATCAGAGGCGGGGAAACAGAGGCGGGGAATCAGATATTGGGAATCAGAGGTGGGGAATCAGAGGCGGGGAATCAGAGGCCGGGAATCAGAGGCCGGGAATCAGTAGTGGGGAATCAGAGGCGGGAATCAGAATTGGGGAATCAGACACGGGAATCAGAGAAGGGCAATCAGAGGCAGTGAATCAGAGATGGTGAATCAGAGGCGGGGAATCACAGGCAGGGAATCAGACGCAGGGAATCAGTGGTGGTGAATCAGAGATGGGGAATCAGAGGCGGGGAATCAGAGGCAAGGAATCAGACACGGGGAATCAGAGGCGGGGAATCAGAGCTGGGGAATCAGAGGCGGGGAATCAGAGTTGGGGAATCAGAGGTGGGGAATCAGATATGGGGAAACAGAGGCGGGGAATCAGAAGTGGGGAAACAGAGGCAGGGAATCAGATATTGGGAATCAGAGGTGGGGAATCAGAGGCAGGGAATCAGATGTTGGAAATCAGAGCTGGGGAATCAGATATGGGAAATCAGAGATGAGGAATCAGAGGCAGGGAATCAGAGGCGGGGAATCAGAGGTGGGGAATCAGAGGTGGGGAATCAGAGGTGGGGAATCAGATATAGGGAAACAGAGGCGGGGAATCAGAGGCGGGGAAACAGAGGCGGGGAATCAGATATTGGGAATCAGAGGTGGGGAATCAGAGGCGGGGAATCAGAGGCCGGGAATCAGAGGCCGGGAATCAGTAGTGGGGAATCAGAGGCGGGAATCAGAATTGGGGAATCAGACACGGGAATCAGAGAAGGGCAATCAGAGGCAGTGAATCAGAGATGGTGAATCAGAGGCGGGGAATAACAGGCAGGGAATCAGACGCAGGGAATCAGTGGTGGTGAATCAGAGATGGGGAATCAGAGGCGGGGAATCAGAGGCAAGGAATCAGACACGGGGAATCAGAGGCGGGGAATCAGAGCTGGGGAATCAGAGGCGGGGAATCAGAGTTGGGGAATCAGAGGTGGGGAATCAGATATGGGGAAACAGAGGCGGGGAATCAGAAGTGGGGAAACAGAGGCAGGGAATCAGATATTGGGAATCAGAGGTGGGGAATCAGAGGCAGGGAATCAGATGTTGGAAATCAGAGCTGGGGAATCAGATATGGGAAATCAGAGATGAGGAATCAGAGGCAGGGAATCAGAGGCGGGGAATCAGAGGTGGGGAATCTGAGTCCGGGAATCAGAGATGGGGAATCAGAGGCGGGGAATCAGATATGGGGAATCAGAGGTGGGGAATCAGAGGCGGGGAAACAGAGATGGCTTATCTGATATGGGGAATCAGAGGTGGGGAATCAGAGGCGGTGAATCAGAGATGTGGAATCAGAGGCGGGGAATCAGAGGCAGGGAATCAGACACGGGGAATCAGAGGCGGGGAATCAGAGCTGGGGAATCAGAGGCGGGGAATCAGAGTTGGGGAATCAGAGGTGGGTAATCAGATATGGGGAAACAGAGGCGGGGAATCAGAGGTGGGGAATCAGAGGCAGAGAATCAGATGTGGGGAATCAGAGCTAGGGAATCAGAGGAGGGGTATCTGAGTTTGGGAATCAGAGGCGGAGAATAAGATATTGGGAATCAGAGGCGGGGAATCAGATATGGGCAATCAGAGGAGGGGAATCAGAGGTTGGGCATCAGAGGCGGGAATCAGAATTGGGGAATCAGACATGGGGAATCAGAGAAGGGGAATCAGAGGCAGTGAATCAGAGATGGTGAATCAGAGGCGGGGAATCACAGGCAGGGAATCAGACGCAGGGAATCAGTGGTGGTGAATCCAAGATGGGGAATCAGAGGCGGGGAATCAGAGGCAGGGAATTAGACACGGGGAATCAGAGGTGGGGAATCAGAGCTGAGGAATCAGAGGCGGGGAATCAGAGTTGGGGAATCAGAGGCTGGGAATCAGATATGGGGCATCAGAGGCAGGGAATCAGATAGGGGAATCAGAGGCGGGGAATTAGAGGCAGGGAATCAGAGGCGGGGAATCAGAGGCGGGATATCAGAGGCAGGGAATCAGATGTGGGGAATCAGACATGGGGATTCAGAGGCAGTGAATCAGAGGCGGGGAATCAGAAGCGGGAATTAAAGGCCGGGAATGAGAGGCCGGGAATCAGAGGTGGGGATTCAGAGTCCGGGAATCAGAGATGGGGAATCAGAGGCTGGGATCAGATATGGGGAATCAGAGGCTGGGAATCAGAGGCGGGGAAACAGAGGTGGCTAATCAGATATGGGGAATCAGAGGTGGGGAATCAGAGGCAGTGAATCAGAGATGGGAAATCAGAGGCGGGGAATCAGAGTTGTGGAATCAGAGGTGGGGAATCAGATATGGGGAAACAGAGGCGGGGAATCAGGGGCGGGGAAACAGAGGCGGGGAATCAGATATTGGGAATCAGAGGTGGGGAATCAGAGGCAGGGAATCAGAATTTGGGAATCAGAGATGGGGAATCAGAGCTGGGGAATCAGAGGCGGGGAATCAGAATTTGGGAATCAGAGATGGGGAATCAGAGATGGGGAATCAGAGGCGCGGAATCAGACGTGGAGAATCAGAGGTGGTTAATCACAGATGGGGAATCAGAGGCAGGGAATCAGAAGCAGGGAATCAGACGCGGGGAATCAGAGGCGGGGAATCAGAGCTGAGGAATCAGAGGCGGGGAATCAGAGTTGGGGAATCAGAGTCGGGGTATCAGATATGGAGAATCAGAGGCGGGGAATCAGAGGCGGGGAAAGAGAGGAGGGGTATCAGATATGGGGAACCAGAGGTGGGGAATCGGAGGGCGGGAATCAGAGATGGGGAATCAGAGGCAGGGAATCAGATATGGGGAATCAGAGGCGGGGAATCAGAGGCAGGGAATCAGATGTGGGGAATCAGAGATGGGGAATCAGAGGCAGGGAATCAGAGGCGGGGAATCAGAAGCGGGGAATTATATTCCAGGAATCAGATGCTGGGAATCAGAGGTGGAGAATCTGAGTCCGGGAATCAGAGATGGGGAATCAGAGGCGGGGAATCAGATATGGGGAATCAGAAGCGGGGAATCAGAGGCGGGGTAACAGAGATGGCTTATCAGATATGGGGAATCTGAGGTGGTGAATCAGAGGTGGTGAATCAGAGATGGGGAATAAGAGGCGGGGAATCAGAGGCAGGGAATCAGACACGGGGAATCAGAGGCGGGGAAACAAAGCTGGGGATTCAGATGCGGGGAATCAGATTTGGGGAATCAGAGGTGGGGAATCAGATATGGGGAAACAGAGGCGGGGAATCAGAGGTGGGGAAACAGAGGCAGGGAATCAGATATTGGGAATCAGAGGTGGAAAATCAGAGGCAGGGAATCAGATGTGGGGAATCAGAGCTGGGGAATCAGAGGCGGGGAATCTGAGTTTGGGAATCAGAGTCGGGGAATAAGATATGGGGAATCAGAGGCGGGGAATCAGATATGGGCAATCAGAGGAGGGGAATCAGAGGTGGGGCATCAGAGGCGGGAATAAGAATTGGGGAATCAGACATGGGGAATCAGAGAAAGGGAATCAGAGGCAGTGAATCAGAGATGGTGAATCAGAGGCGGGGAATCACAGGCAGGGAATCAGACGCAGGGAATCAGTGGTGGTGAATCCAAGATGGGGAATCAGAGGCGGGGAATCAGAGGCAGGGAATTAGACACGGGGAATGAGAGGGGGGGAATCAGAGCTGAGGAATCAGAGGCGGGGAATCAGAGTTGAGGAATCAGAGGCAGGGAATCAGATATGGGGCATCAGAGGCAGGGAATCAGATATGGGGAATCAGAGGCAGGGAATTAGTGGCATGGAATCAGAGGCGGGGAATCAGAGGAGGGGTATCAGAGGCAGGGAATCAGATGTGGGGAATCAGACATGGGGAATCAGAGGCAGGGAATCAGAGGCGGGGAATTACAAGCGGGGAATCATAGGCCGGGAATCAGATGCCGGGAATCAGATATGGGGAATCAGCGGCGGGGAAACTGAGGCGGGGAATCAGACGCGGAGAATCAGAGGTGGTTAATCACAGATGGGGAATCAGAGGCAGGGAATCAGAAGCAGGGAATCAGACGCGGGGAATCAGTGGTGGGGAATCATAACTGGGGAATCAGAGGAGGGGAATCAGAGTTGGGGAATCAGAGGCGGGGAATCTGAGTTTGGGAATCAGAGTCGGGGAATAAGATATGGGGAATCAGAGGCGGGGAATCAGATATGGGCAATCAGAGGAGGGGAATCAGAGGTGGGGCATCAGAGGCGGGAATCAGAATTGGGGAATCAGACATGGGGAATCAGAGAAGGGGAATCAGAGGCAGTGAATCAGAGATGGTGAATCAGGGGCGGGGAATCACAGGCAGGGAATCAGACGCAGGGAATCAGTGGTGGTGAATCCAAGATGGGGAATCAGAGGCGGGGAATCAGAGGCAGGGAATTAGACACGGGGAATCAGTGGTGGGGAATCAGAGCTGAGGAATCAGAGGCGGGGAATCAGAGTTGGGGAATCAGAGGCAGGGAATCAGATATGGGGCATCAGAGGCAGGGAATCAGATATGGGGAATCAGAGGCGGGGAATCATAACTGGGGAATCAGAGGCGGGGAATCAGAGTTGGGGAATCAGAGGCGGGGTATCAGATATGGGGAATCAGAGGCGGGGAATCAGAGGCGGGGAAACTGAGGCGGGGAATCAGATATGGGGAATCAGAGGTGGGGAATCAGAGGCGGTGAATCAGAGATGGGGAATCAGAGGCCGGGAATTAGAGTCAGGGAATCAGACACGGGTAATCAGAGGTGGGGAATCAGAGCTGGGGAATCAGAGGCGGGGAATCAGAGTCGGGGAATCAGAGGCGGGGAATCAGAGATGGGGAATCAGAGGCGGGGAATCAGAGGCCGGGAATCAGAGGCCGGGAATCGGTTGTGGGGAATCAGAGGCCGGGAATTAGCGGTGGTGAATCAGAGATGGGGAATCAGAGGCGGGGATTCAGAGGCGGGGAATCAGACGCGGGGAATCAGAGGCGGGGAATCAGAGCTGGGGAATCAGAGGCGGGGAATCTGAGTTTGGGAATCAGAGGCGGGGAATAAGATATGGGGAATCAGAGGCGGGGAATCAGATATGGGGAATCAGAGGAGGGGAATCAGAGGTGGGGCATCAGAAGCGGGAATCAGAATTGGGGAATCAGACATGGGGAATCAGAGAAGGGGAATCAGAGGCAGTGAATCAGAGATGGTGAATCAGAGGCGGGGAATCACAGGCAGGAAATCAGACGCAGGGAATCAGTGGTGGTGAATCAGAGATGGGGAATCAGAGGCGGGGAATCAGAGGCAAGGAATCAGACACGGGGAATCAGAGGCGGGGAATCAGAGCTGGGGAATCAGAGGCGGGGAATCAGAGTTGTGGAATCAGAGGTGGGGAATCAGATATGGGGAAACAGAGGCGGGGAATCAGAAGTGAGGAAACAGAGGCAGGGAATCAGATATTGGGAATCAGAGGTGGGGAATCAGAGGCAGGGAATCAGATGTTGGGAATCAGAGCTGGGGAATCAGATATGGGGAATCAGAGATGGGGAATCAGAGGCAGGGAATCAGAGGCGGGGAATCAGAGGTGGGGAATCTGAGTCCGGGAATCAGAGATGGGGAATCAGAGGCGGGGAATCAGATATGGGGAATCAGAGGTGGGGAATCAGAGGCGGGGAAACAGAGATGGCTTATCAGATATGGGGAATCAGAGGTGGGGAATCAGAGGCGGTGAATCAGAGATGTGGAATCAGAGGCGGCGAATCAGAGGCAGGGAATCAGACACGGGGAATCAGAGGCGGGGAATCAGAGCTGGGGAATCAGAGGCGGGGAATCAGAGTTGGGGAATCAGAGGTGGGTAATCAGATATGGGGAAACAGAGGCGGGGAATCAGAGGTGGGGAATCAGAGGCAGAGAATCAGATGTGGGGAATCAGAGGCGGGGAATCTGAGTTTGGGGATCAGAGGCGGAGAATAAGATATGGGGAATCAGAGGCGGGGAATCAGATATGGGCAATCAGAGGAGGGGAATCAGAGGTTGGGCATCAGAGGCGGGAATCAGAATTGGGGAATCAGACATGGGAATCAGAGAAGGGGAATCAGAGGCAGTGAATCAGAGATGGTGAATCAGAGGCGGGGAATCACAGGCAGGGAATCAGACGCAGGGAATCAGTGGTGGTGAATACAAGATGGGGAATCAGAGGCGGGGAATCAGAGGCAGGGAATTAGACACGGGGAATCAGAGGTGGGGAATCAGAGCTGAGGAATCAGAGGCGGGGAATCAGAGTTGGGGAATCAGAGACTGGGAATCAGATATGGGGCATCAGAGGCAGGGAATCAGATAGGGGAATCTGAGGCGGGGAATTAGTGGCAGGGAATCAGAGGCAGGGAATCAGAGGCAGGATATCAGAGGCAGGGAATCAGATGTGGGGAATCAGACATGGGGAATCAGAGGCAGGGAATCAGAGGCGGGGTATCAGAGGTGGGGAAGCAGAGGCTGGGAATCAGATATGGGGAATCAGAGGCTGGGAATCGGAGGCGGGGAAACAGAGGTGGCTAATCAGATATGGGGAATCAGAGCTGGGGAATCAGAGGCAGTGAATCAGAGATGGGAAATCAGAGGCGGGGAATCAGAGGCAGGGCATCAGACACGTGGAATCAGAGGCGGGGAATCAGAGCTGGGGAATCAGAGGCGGGGAATCAGATTGGGGAATCAGAGGTGGGGAATCAGATATGGGGAAACAGAGGCGGGGAATCAGAGGCGGGGAAACAGAGGCGGGGAATCAGATATTGGGAATCAGAGGTGGGGAATCAGAGGCAGGCAATCAGAATTTGGGAATCAGAGATGGGGAATCAGAGCTGGGGAATCAGAGGCGGGGAATCAGAATTTGGGAATCATAGATGGGGATTCAGAGATGGGGAATCAGAGGCGCGGAATAAGACGTGGAGAATCAGAGGTGGTTAATCACAGATGGGGAATCAGAGGCAGGGAATCAGAAGCAGGGAATCAGACGCGGGGAATCAGAGGTGGGGAATCATAGCTGGGTAATCAGAGGCGGGGAATCAGAGTTGGGGAATCAGAGATGGGGAATCCGAGGCGGGGTATCAGATATGGGGAATCAGACACGGGGAATCCGAGGCAGGGAATCAGAGGCGGGGAATCAGAAGCGGGAATCAAAGGCCCGGAATGAGAGGCCGGGAATCAGAGGTGGGGATTCAGAGTCCGGGAATCAGAGATGGGGATTCAGAGGCTGGGAATCAGATATGGGGAATCAGAGGCTGGGAATCAGAGGCGGGGAAACAGAGGTGGCTAATCAGATATGGGGAATCAGAGGTGGGGAATCAGAGGCAGTGAATCAGAGATGGGAAATCAGAGGAGGGGAATCAGAGGCAGGGCATCAGACACGTGGAATCAGAGGCGGGGAATCAGAGCTGGGGAATCAGAGGCGGGGAATCAGAGTTGGGGAATCAGAGGTGGGGAATCAGATATGGTGAAACAGAGGCGGGGAATCAGAGGCGGGGAAACAGAGGCGGGGAATCAGATATTGGGAATCAGAGGTGGGGAATCACAGGCAGGGAATCAGAATTTGGGAATCAGAGATGGGGAATCAGAGCTGGGGAATCAGAGGTGGGGAATCAGAATTTGGGAATCAGAGATGGGGAATCAGAGATGGGGAATCAGAGGCGCGGAATCAGACGTGGAGAATCAGAGGTGGTTAATCACAGATGGGGAATCAGAGGCAGGGAATCAGAAGCAGGGAATCAGACGCGGGGAATCAGAGGTGGGGAATCATAGCTGGGGAATCAGAGGCGGGGAATCAGAGTTGGGGAATCAGAGTTGGGGAATCCGAGGCGGGGTATCAGATATGAGGAATCAGAGGTGGGGAATCCGAGGCGGTGAATCAGAGATGGGGAATCAGAGACGGGGAATTAGATTCAGGGAATCAGACGCGGGTAATCAGAGGTGGGGAATCAGAGCTCGTGAATCAGAGATGGGGAATCAGAGGCAGGGAATCAGAGGCGGGGAATTAGAAGCGGGGAATCGTAGGCCGGGAATCAGAGGCCGGGAAACTGAGGCGGGGAATCAGACGCGGAGAATCAGAGGTGGTTAATCACAGATGGGGAATCAGAGGCAGGGAATCAGAAGCAGGGAATCAGACGCAGGGAATCAGAAGTGGGGAATCATAACTGGGGAATCAGAGGCGGGGAATCAGAGTTGGGGAATCAGAGGCGGGGTATCAGATATGGGGAATCAGACACGGGGAATCAGAGGCAGGGAATCAGAGGCGGGGAATCAGAAGCGGGAATCAAAGGCCGGGAATGAGAGGCCGGGAATCAGAGGTGGGGATTCAGAGTCCGGGAATTAGAGTCAGGGAATCAGACGCGGGTAATCAGAGGTGGGGAATCAGAGCTGGGGAATCAGAGGCAGGGAATCAGAGTCGGGGAATCAGAGGCGGGGAATCAGAGATGGGGAATCAGAGGCGGGGAATCAGAGGCCGGGAATCAGAGGCCGGGAATCAGTAGTGGGGAATCAGAGGCCGGGAATTAGCGGTGGTGAATCAGAGATGGGGAATCAGAGGCGGGGATTCAGAGGCGGAGAATCAGACGCGGGGAATCAGAGTCGGGGAATCAGAGCTGGGGAATTAGAGGCGGGGAATCTGAGTTGGGGAATCAGAGGCGGGGAATAAGATATGGGGAATCAGAGGAGGGGAATCAGAGGTGGGGCATCAGAGGCGGGAATCAGAATTGGGGAATCAGACATGGGGAATCATGAAGGGGAATCAGAGGCAGTGAATCAGAGATGGTGAATCAGAGGAGGGGAATCACAGGCAGGGAATCAGACGCAGGGAATCAGTGGTGGTGAATCAGAGATGGGGAATCAGAGGCGGGGAATCAGAGGCAAGGAATCAGACACGGGGAATCAGAGGCGGGGAATCAGAGCTGGGGAATCAGAGGCGGGGAATCAGAGTTGGGGAATCAGAGGTGGGGAATCAGATATGGGGAAACAGAGGCGGGGAATCAGAAGTGGGGAAACAGAGGCAGGGAATCAGATATTGGGAATCAGAGGTGGGGAATCAGAGGCAGGGAATCAGATGTTGGGAATCAGAGCTGGGGAATCAGATATGGGAAATCAGAGATGGGGAATCAGAGGCAGGGAATCAGAGGCGGGGAATCAGAGGTGGGGAATCTGAGTCCGGGAATCAGAGATGGGGAATCAGAGGCGGGGAATCAGATATGGGGAATCAGAGGTGGGGAATCAGAGGCGGGGAAACAGAGATGGCTTATCAGATATGGGGAATCAGAGGTGGGGAATCAGAGGCGGTGAATCAGAGATGTGGAATCAGAGGCGGGGAATCAGAGATGGGGAATCAGAGGCGGGGAATCAGAGGCCGGGAATCAGAGGCCGGGAATCAGTAGTGGGGAATCAGAGGCCGGGAATTAGCGGTGGTGAATCAGACATGGGGAATCAGAGAAGGGGAATCAGAGGCAGTGAATCAGAGATGGTGAATCAGAGGCGGGGAATCACAGGCAGGGAATCAGACGCATGGAATCAGTGGTGGTGAATCAGAGATGGGGAATCAGAGGCGGGGAAACTGAGGCGGGGAATCAGACGCGGAGAATCAGAGGTGGTTAATCACAGATGGGGAATCAGAGGCAGGGAATCAGAAGCAGGGAATTAGACGCGGGGAATCAGAAGTGGGGAATCATAACTGGGGAATCAGAGGCGGGGAATCAGAGTTGGGGAATCAGAGGCGGGGTATCAGATATGGGGAATCAGAGGCGGGGAATCAGAGGCGGGGAAACTGAGGCGGGGAATCAGATATGGGGAATCAGAGGTGGGGAATCAGAGGCGGTGAATCAGAGATGGGGAATCAGAGGCCGGGAATTAGAATCAGGGAATCAGACGCGGGTAATCAGAGGTGGGGAATCAGAGCTGGGGAATCAGAGGCAGGGAATCAGAGTCGGGGAATCAGAGGCGGGGAATCAGAGATGGGGAATCATAGGCGGGGAATCAGAGGCCGGGAATCAGAGGCCGGGAATCAGTAGTGGGGAATCAGAGGCCGGGAATTAGCGGTGGTGAATCAGAGATGGGGAATCAGAGGCGGGGATTCAGAGGCGGGGAATCAGACGCGAGGAATCAGAGTCGGGGAATCAGAGCTGGGGAATCAGAGGCGGGGAATCAGAGTCGGGGAATCAGAGGTGGGGAATCAGAGATGGGGAATCAGAGGCGTGGAATCAGAGGCCGGGAATCAGAGGCCGGGAATCAGTAGTGGGGAATCAGAGGCGGGAATCAGAATTGGGGAATCAGACATGGGGAATCAGAGAAGGGGAATCAGAGGCAGTGAATCAGAGATGGTGAATCAGAGGCGGGGAATCACAGGCAGGGAATCAGACGCAGGGAATCAGTGGTGGTGAATCAGAGATGGGGAATCAGAGGCGGGGAATCAGAGGCAAGGAATCAGACACGGGGAATCAGAGGCGGGGAATCAGAGCTGGGGAATCAGAGGCGGGGAATCAGAGTTGGGGAATCAGAGGTGGGGAATCAGATATGGGGAAACAGAGGCGGGGAATCAGAAGTGGGGAAACAGAGGCAGGGAATCAGATATTGGGAATCAGAGGTGGGAAATCAGAGGCAGGGAATCAGATGTTGGGAATCAGAGCTGGGGAATCAGATATGGGAAATCAGAGATGGGGAATCAGAGGCAGGGAATCAGAGGCGGGGAATCAGAGGTGGGGAATCTGAGTCCGGGAATCAGAGATGGGGAATCAGAGGCGGGGAATCAGATATGGGGAATCAGAGGTGGGGAATCAGAGGCGGGGAAACAGAGATGGCTTATCAGATATGGGGAATCAGAGGTGGGGAATCCGAGGCGGTGAATCAGAGATGGGGAATCAGAGACGGGGAATTAGATTCAGGGAATCAGACGCGGGTAATCAGAGGTGGGGAATCAGAGCTCGTGAATCAGAGATGGGGAATCAGAGGCAGGGAATCAGAGGCGGGGAATTAGAAGCGGGGAATCGTAGGCCGGGAATCAGAGGCCGGGAAACTGAGGCGGGGAATCAGACTCGGAGAATCAGAGGTGGTTAATCACAGATGGGGAATCAGAGGCAGGGAATCAGAAGCAGGGAATTAGACACGGGGAATCAGAAGTGGGGAATCATAACTGGGGAATCAGAGGCGGGGAATCAGAGTTGGGGAATCAGAGGCGGGGTATCAGATATGGGGAATCAGACACGGGGAATCAGAGGCAGGGAATCAGAGTTGGGGAATCAGAGGTGGGGAATCAGATATGGGGAAACAGAGGCGGGGAATCAGAAGTGGGGAAACAGAGGCAGGGAATCAGATATTGGGAATCAGAGGTGGGGAATCAGTGGCAGGGAATCAGATGTTGGGAATCAGAGCTGGGGAATCAGATATGGGAAATCAGAGATGGGGAATCAGAAGCAGGGAATCAGAGGCGGGGAATCAGAGGTGGGGAATCTGAGTCCGGGAATCAGAGATGGGGAATCAGAGGCGGGGAATCAGAGGCGGGGAAACAGAGATGGCTTATCAGATATGGGGAATCAGAGGTGGGGAATCAGAGGCGGTGAATCAGAGATGTGGAATCAGAGGCGGGGAATCAGAGATGGGGAATCAGAGGCGGGGAATCAGAGGCCGGGAATCAGAGGCCGGGAATCAGTAGTGGGGAATCAGAGGCCGGGAATAAGCGGTGGTGAATCAGACATGGGGAATCAGAGAAGGGGAATCAGAGGCAGTGAATCAGAGATGGTGAATCAGAGGCGGGGAATCACAGGCAGGGAATCAGACGCATGGAATCAGTGGTGGTGAATCAGAGATGGGGAATCAGAGGCGGGGAAACTGAGGCGGGGAATCAGACGCGGAGAATCAGAGGTGGTTAATCACAGATGGGGAATCAGAGGCAGGGAATCAGAAGCAGGGAATTAGACGCGGGGAATCAGAAGTGGGGAATCATAACTGGGGAATCAGAGGCGGGGAATCAGAGTTGGGGAATCAGAGGCGGGGTATCAGATATGGGGAATCAGAGGCGGGGAATCAGAGGCGGGGAAACTGAGGCGGGGAATCAGATATGGGGAATCAGAGGTGGGGAATCAGAGGCGGTGAATCAGAGATGGGGAATCAGAGGCCGGGAATTAGAATCAGGGAATCAGACGCGGGTAATCAGAGGTGGGGAATCAGAGCTGGGGAATCAGAGGCAGGGAATCAGAGTCGGGGAATCAGAGGCGGGGAATCAGAGATGGGGAATCATAGGCGGGGAATCAGAGGCCGGGAATCAGAGGCCGGGAATCAGTAGTGGGGAATCAGAGGCCGGGAATTAGCGGTGGTGAATCAGAGATGGGGAATCAGAGGCGGGGATTCAGAGGCGGGGAATCAGACGCGAGGAATCAGAGTCGGGGAATCAGAGCTGGGGAATCAGAGGCGGGGAATCAGAGTCGGGGAATCAGAGGTGGGGAATCAGAGATGGGGAATCAGAGGCGTGGAATCAGAGGCCGGGAATCAGAGGCCGGGAATCAGTAGTGGGGAATCAGAGGCGGGAATCAGAATTGGGGAATCAGACATGGGGAATCAGAGAAGGGGAATCAGAGGCAGTGAATCAGAGATGGTGAATCAGAGGCGGGGAATCACAGGCAGGGAATCAGACGCAGGGAATCAGTGGTGGTGAATCAGAGATGGGGAATCAGAGGCGGGGAATCAGAGCTGGGGAATCGGATGCGGGGAATCAGAGTTGGGGAATCAGAGGTGGGGAATCAGATATGGGGAAACAGAGGCGGGGAATCGAAAGTGGGGAAACAGAGGCAGGGAATCAGATATTGGGAATCAGAGGTGGGAAATCAGAGGCAGGGAATCAGATGTTGGGAATCAGAGCTGGGGAATCAGATATGGGAAATCAGAGATGGGGAATCAGAGGCAGGGAATCAGAGGCGGGGAATCAGAGGTGGGGAATCTGAGTCCGGGAATCAGAGATGGGGAATCAGAGGCGGGGAATCAGATATGGGGAATCAGAGGTGGGGAATCAGAGGCGGGGAAACAGAGATGGCTTATCAGATATGGGGAATCAGAGGTGGGGAATCAGAGGTGGTGAATCAGAGATGTGGAATCAGAGGCGGGAATCAGAGGCAGGGAATCAGACACGGGGAATCAGAGGCGGGGAATCAGAGCTGGGGAATCAGAGGCGGGGAATCAGAGTTGGGGAATCAGAGGTGGGTAATCAGATATGGGGAAACAGAGGCGGGGAATCAGAGGTGGGGAATCAGAGGCAGAGAATCAGATGTGGGGAATCAGATCTGGGGAATCAGAGGCGGGGAATCTGAGTTTGGGAATCAGAGGCAGAGAATAAGATATGGGGAATCAGAGGCGGGGAATCAGATATGGGCAATCAGAGGAGGGGAATCAGAGGTTGGGCATCAGAGGCGGGAATCAGAATTGGGGAATCAGACATGGGGAATCAGAGAAGGGGAATCAACGGCAGTGAATCAGAGATGGTGAATCAGAGGCGGGGAATCACAGGCAGGGAGTCAGACGCAGGGAATCAGTGGTGGTGAATCCAAGATGGGGAATCAGAGGCGGGGAATCAGAGGCAGGGAATTAGACACGGGGAATCAGAGGTGGGGAATCAGAGCTGAGGAATCAGAGGCGGGGAATCAGAGTTGGGGAATCAGAGGCAGGGAATCAGATATGGGGCATCAGAGGCAGGGAATCAGATAGGGTAATCAGAGGCGGGGAATTAGTGGCAGGGAATCAGAGGCGGGGAATCAGATGCGGGATATCAGAGGCAGGGAATCAGATGTGGGGAATCAGACATGGGGAATCAGAGGCAGGGAATCAGAGGCGGGGAATCAGAAGCGGGAATCAAAGGCCGGGAATGAGAGGCCGGGAATCAGAGGTGGGGATTCATTGTCCGGGAATCAGAGATGGGGAATCAGAGGCTGGGAATCAGATATGGGGAATCAGAGGCTGTGAATCAGAGGCGGGGAAACAGAGGTGGCTAATCAGATATGGGGAATCAGAGGTGGGGAATCAGAGGCAGTGAATCAGAGATGGGAAATCAGAGGCGGGGAATCAGAGGCAGGGCATCAGACACGTGGAATCAGAGGCGGGGAATCAGAGCTGGGGAATCAGAGGCGGGGAATCAGAGTTGGGGAATCAGAGGTGGGGAATCAGATATAGGGAAACAGAGGCGGGGAATCAGAGGCGGGGAAACAGAGGCGGGGATTCAGATATTGGGAATCAGAGGTGGGGAATCAGAGGCAGGGAATCAAAATTTGGGAATCAGAGATGGGGAATCAGAACTGGGGAATCAGAGGCGGGGAATCAGAATTTGGGAATCAGAGATGGGGAATCAGAGATGGGGAATCAGAGGCGCGGAATCAGACGTGGAGAATCAGAGGTGGTTAATCACAGATGGGGAATCAGAGGCAGGGAATCAGAAGCTGGGAATCAGACGCAGGGAATCAGAGGCGGGGAATCAGAGCTGAGGAATCAGAGGCGGGGAATCAGAGTTGGGGAATCAGAGGCGGGGTATCAGATATGGAGAATCAGAGGCGGGGAATCAGAGGCGGGGAAAGAGAGGAGGGGTATCAGATATGGGGAACCAGAGGTGGGGAATCGGAGGGCGGGAATCAGAGATGGGGAATCAGAGGCAGGGAATCAGATATGGGGAATCAGAGGCGGGGAATCAGAGGCAGGGAATCAGATGTGGGGAATCAGAGATGGGGAATTAGAGGCAGGGAATCAGAGGCGGGGAATCAGAAGCGTGGAATCATATTCCGGGAATCTGAGGCTGGGAATCAGAGGTGGCGAATCTGTGTCCGGGAATCAGAGATGGGGAATCAGAGGCGGGGAATCAGATATGGGGAATCAGAGGCGGGGAATCAGAGGCGGGGTAACAGAGATGGCTTATCAGATATGGGGAATCTGAGGTGGTGAATCAGAGGCGGTGAATCAGAGATGGGGAATCAGAGGCGGGGAATCAGAGGCAGGGAATCAGACACGGGGAATCAGAGGCGGGGAATCAGAGCTGGGGAATCAGAGGCGGGGAACCAGAGTTGGGGAATCAGAGGTGGGGAATCAGATATGGGGAAACAGAGGCGGGGAATCAGAGGTGGGGAAACAGAGGCAGGGAATCAGATATTGGGAATCAGAGGTGGGGAATCAGAGGCAGGGAATCAGATGTGGGGAATCAGAGCTGGGGAATCAGAGGCGGGGAATCTGAGTTTGGGAATCAGAGTCGGGGAATAAGATATGGGGAATCAGAGGCGGGGAATCAGATATGGGCAATCAGAGGAGGGGAATCAGAGGTGGGGCATCAGAGGTGGGAATCAGAATTGGGGAATCAGACATGGGGAATCAGAGAAGGGGAATCAGAGGCAGTGAATCAGAGATGTGGAATCAGAGGCGGGGAATCAGAGGCAGGGAATCAGACACGGGGAAACAGAGGCGGGGAATCAGAGCTGGGTAATCAGAGGCAGGGAATCAGATGTGGGGAATCAGAGCTGGGGAATCAGAGGCGGGGAATCTGAGTTTGGAATCAGAGGCGGAGAATAAGATATGGGGAATCAGAGGCGGGGAATCAGATACGGGCAATCAGAGGAGGGGAATCAGAGGTTGGGCATCAGAGGCGGGAATCAGAATTGGGGATTCAGACATGGGGAATCAGAGAAGGGGAATCAGAGGCAGTGAATCAGAGATGGTGAATCAGAGGCGGGGAATCACAGGCAGGGAATCAGACGCAGGGAATCACTGGTGGTGAATCCAAGATGGGGAATCAGAGGCGGGGAATCAGAGGCAGGGAATTAGACACGGGGAATCAGAGGTGGGGAATCAGAGCTGAGGAATCAGAGGCGGGGAATCAGAGGCGGGATATCAGAGGCAGGGAATCAGATGTGGGGAATCAGACATGGGGAATCAGAGGCAGGGAATCAGAGGCGGGGAATCAGAAGCGGGAATCAAAGGCCGGGAATGAGAGGCCGGGAATCAGAGGTGGGGATTCAGAGTCCGGGAATCAGAGATGGGGAATCAGAGGCTGGGAATCAGATATGGGGAATCAGAGGCTGGGAATCAGAGGCGGGGAAACAGAGGTGGCTAATAAGATATGGGGAATCAGAGGTGGGGAATCAGAGGCAGTGAATCAGAGATGGGAAATCAGAGGCGGGGAATCAGAGGCAGGGCATCAGAAACGTGGAATCAGATGCGGGGAATCAGAGCTGGGGAATCAGAGGCGGGGAATCAGAGTTGGGGAATCAGAGGTGGGGAATCAGATATGGGGAAACAGAGGCGGGGAATCAGAGGCGGGGAAACAGAGGCGGGGAATCAGATATTGGGAATCAGAGGTGGGGAATCAGAGGCAGGGAATCAGAATTTGGGAATCAGAGATGGGGAATCAGAGGTGGCGAATCAGAGGCGGGGAATCAGAATTTGGGAATCAGAGATGGGGAATCAGAGATGGGGAATCAGAGGCGCGGAATCAGCCGTGGAGAATCAGAGGTGGTTAATCACAAATGGGGAATCAGAGGCAGGGAATCAGAAGCAGGGAATCAGACGCGGGGAATCAGAGGCGGGGAATCAGAGCTGAGGAATCAGAGGCGGGGAATCAGAGTTGGGGAATCAGAGGCGGGTTATCAGATATGGAGAATCAGAGGCGGGGAATCAGAGGCGGGGAAAGAGAGGAGGGGTATCAGATATGGGGAACCAGAGGTGGGGAATCGGAGGGCGGGAATCAGAGATGGGGAATCAGAGGCAGGGAATCAGATATGGGGAATCAGAGGCGGGGAATCAGAGGCAGGGTATCTGATGTGGGGAATCAGAGATGGGGAATCAGAGGCAGGGAATCAGAGGCGGGGAATCAGAAGCGGGGAATCATATTCCGGGAATCAGAGGCTGGGAATCAGAGGTGGGGAATCTGAGTCCGGGAATCAGAGATGGGGAATCAGAGGCGGGGAATCAGATATGGGGAATCAGAGGCGGGGAATCAGAGGCGGGGTAACAGAGATGGCTTATCAGATATGGGGAATGTGAGGTGGTGAATCAGAGGCGGTGAATCAGAGATGGGGAATCAGAGGCGGGGAATCAGAGGCAGGGAATCAGACACGGGGAATCAGAGGCGGGGAATCAAAGCTGTGGATTCAGAGGCGGGGAATCAGAGTTGGGGAATCAGAGGTGGGGAATCAGATATGGGGAAACAGAGGCGGGGAATCAGAGGTGGGGAAACAGAGGCAGGGAATCAGATATTGGGAATCAGAGGTGGGGAATCAGAGGCAGGGAATCAGATGTGGGGAATCAGAGCTGGGGAATCAGAGGCGGGGAATCTGAGTTTGGGAATCAGAGTCGGGGAATAAGATATGGGGAATCAGAGGCGGGGAATCAGATATGGGCAATCAGAGGAGGGGAATCAGAGGTGGGGCATCAGAGGCGGGAATCAGAATTGGGGAATCAGACATGGGGAATCAGAGAAGGGGAATCAGAGGCAGTGAATCAGAGATGGTGAATCAGAGGCGGGGAATCACAGGCAGGAAATCAGACGCAGGGAATCAGTGGTGGTGAATCAGAGATGGGGAATCAGAGGCGGGGAATCAGAGGCAAGGAATCAGACACGGGGAATCAGAGGCGGGGAATCAGAGCTGGGGAATCAGAGGCGGGGAATCAGAGTTGGGGAATCAGAGGTGGGGAATCAGATATGGGGAAACAGAGGCGGGGAATCAGAAGTGGGGAAACAGAGGCAGGGAATCAGATATTGGGAATCAGAGGTGGGGAATCAGAGGCAGGGAATCAGATGTTGGGAATCAGAGCTGGGGAATCAGATATGGGGAATCAGAGATGGGGAATCAGAGGCAGGGAATCAGAGGCGGGGAATCAGAGGTGGGGAATCTGAGTCCGGGAATCAGAGATGGGGAATCAGAGGCGGGGAATCAGATATGGGGAATCAGAGGTGGGGAATCAGAGGCGGGGAAACAGAGATGGCTTATCAGATATGGGGAATCAGAGGTGGGGAATCAGAGGCAGGGAATCAGACACGGGGAATCAGAGGCGGGGAATCAGAGCTGGGGAATCAGAGGCGGGGAATCAGAGTTGGGGAATCAGAGGTGGGTAATCAGATATGGGGAAACAGAGGCGGGGAATCAGAGGTGGGGAATCAGAGGCAGAGAATCAGATGTGGGGAATCAGAGGCGGGGAATCTGAGTTTGGGGATCAGAGGCGGAGAATAAGATATGGGGAATCAGAGGCGGGGAATCAGATATGGGCAATCAGAGGAGGGGAATCAGAGGTGGGGCATCAGAGGCGGGAATCAGAATTGGGGAATCAGACATGGGGAATCAGAGAAGGGGAATCAGAGGCAGTGAATCAGAGATGGTGAATCAGAGGCGGGGAATCACAGGCAGGGAATCAGACGCAGGGAATCAGTGGTGGTGAATACAAGATGGGGAATCAGAGGCGGGGAATCGTAGACACGGGGAATCAGAGGTGGGGAATCAGAGCTGAGGAATCAGAGGCGGGGAATCAGAGTTGGGGAATCAGAGGCTGGGAATCAGATATGGGGCATCAGAAGCAGGGAATCAGATAGGGGAATCAGAGGCGGGGAATTAGTGGCAGGGAATCAGAGGCTGGGAATCAGAGGCGGGATATCAGAGGCAGGGTATCAGATGTGGGGAATCAGACATGGGGAATCAGAGGCAGGGAATCAGAGGCGGGGAATCAGAAGCGGGAATCAAAGGCCGGGAATGAGAGTCCGGGAATCAGAGGTGGGGAATCAGAGGCTGGGAATCAGATATGGGGAATCAGAGGCTGGGAATCAGAGGCGGGGAAACAGAGGTGGCTAATCAGATATGGGGAATCAGAGGTGGGGAATCAGAGGCAGTGAATCAGAGATGGGAAATCAGAGGCGGGGAATCAGAGGCAGGGCATCAGACACGTGGAATCAGAGGCGGGGAATCAGAGCTGGGGAATCAGAGGCGGGGAATCAGAGTTGGGGAATCAGAGGTGGGGAATCAGATATGGGGAAACAGAGGCGGGGAATCAGAGGCGGGGAAACAGAGGCGGGGAATCAGATATTGGGAATCAGAGGTGGGGAATCAGAGGTGGGGAATCAGAGGCAGGGAATCAGAATTTGAGAATCAGAGATGGGGAATCAGAACTGGGAAATCAGAGGCGGGGAATCAGAATTTGGGAATCAGAGATGGGGAATCAGAGATGGGGAATCAGAGGCGCGGAATCAGACGTGGAGAATCAGAGGTGGTTAATCACAGATGGGGAATCAGAGGCAGGGAATCAGAAGCAGGGAATCAGACGCGGGGAATCAGAGGCGGGGAATCAGAGCTGAGGAATCAGAGGCGGGGAATCAGATATGGGGAATCAGAGGCGGGGAATCAGAAGCAGGGAATCAGATGTGGGGAATCAGAGATGGGGAATCAGAGGCAGGGAATCAGAGGCGGGGAATCAGAAGCGGGGAATCATATTCCGGGAATCAGAGGCTGGGAATCAGAGGTGGGGAATCTGAGTCCGGGAATCAGAGATGGGGAATCAGAGGCGGGGAATCAGATATGGGGAATCAGAGGCGGGGTAACAGAGATGGCTTATTAGATATGGGGAATCTGAGGTGGTGAATCAGAGGCGGTGAATCAGATATGGGGAATCAGAGGCGGGGAAACTGAGGCGGGGAATCAGACGCGGAGAATCAGAGGTGGTTAATCACATATGGGGAATCAGAGGCAGGGAATCAGAAGCAGGGAATCAGACGCGCGGAATCAGAGGTGGGGAATCATAACTGGGGAATCAGAGGCGGGGAATCAGAGTTGGGGAATCAGAGGCAGTGTATCAGTAATGGGGAATCAGAGGCGGGGAATCAGAGGCGGGGAAACTGAGGCGGGGAATCAGATATGGGGAATCAGAGGTGGGGAATCAGAGGCGGTGAATCAGTGATGGGGAATCAGAGGCCGGGAATTAGAGTCAGGGAATCAGACGCGGGTAATCAGAGGTGGGGAATCAGAGCTGGGGAATCAGAGGCAGGGAATCAGAGTCGGGGAATCAGAGGCGGGGAATCAGAGATGGGGAATCATAGGCGGGGAATCAGAGGCCGGGAATCAGAGGCCGGGAATCAGTAGTGGGGAATCGGAGGCCGGGAATTAGCGGTGGTGAATCAGAGATGGGGAATCAGAGGCGGGGATTCAGAGGCGGGGAATCAGACGCGGGGAATCAGAGGCGGGGAATCAGAGCTGGGGAATCAGAGGCGGGGAATCAGAGTCGGGGAATCAGAGGCGGGGAATCAGAGATGGGGAATCAGAGGTGGGGAATCAGAGGCCGGGAATCAGAGGCCGGGTATCAGTAGTAGGGAATCAGAGGCGGGAATCAGAATTGGGGAATCAGACATGGGGAATCAGAGAAGGGGAATCAGAGGCAGTGAATCAGAGATGGTGAATCAGAGGCGGGGAATCACAGGCAGGAAATCAGACGCAGGGAATCAGTGGTGGTGAATCAGAGATGGGGAATCAGAGGCGGGGAATCAGAGGCAAGGAATCAGACACGGGGAATCAGAGGCGGGGAATCAGAGCTGGGGAATCAGAGGCGGGGAATCAGAGTTGGGGAATCAGAGGTGGGGAATCAGATATGGGGAAACAGAGGCGGGGAATCAGAAGTGGGGAAACAGAGGCAGGGAATCAGATATTGGGAATCAGAGGTGGGGAATCAGAGGCAGGGAATCAGATGTTGGGAATCAGAGCTGGGGAATCAGACATGGGAAATCAGAGATGGGGAATCAGAGGCAGGGAATCAGAGGCGGGGAATCAGAGGTGGGGAATCTGAGTCCGGGAATCAGAGATGGGGAATCAGAGGCGGGGAATCAGATATGGGGAATCAGAGGTGGGGAATCAGAGGCGGGGAAACAGAGATGGCTTATCAGATATGGGGAATCAGAGGTGGGGAATCAGAGGCGGTGAATCAGAGATGTGGAATCAGAGGCGGGGAATCAGAGGCAGGGAATCAGACACGGGGAATCAGAGGCGGGGAATCAGAGCTGGGGAATCAGAGGCGGGGAAACAGAGTTGGGGAATCAGAGGTGGGTAATCAGATATGGGGAAACAGAGGCGGGGAATCAGAGGTGGGGAATCAGAGGCAGAGAATCAGATGTGGGGAATCAGAGCTGGGGAATCAGAGGCGGGGAATCTGAGTTTGGGAATCAGAGGCGGAGAATAAGATATGGGGAATCAGAGGCGGGGAATCAGATATGGGCAATCAGAGGAGGGGAATCAGAGGTTGGGCATCAGAGGCGGGAATCAGAATTGGGGAATCAGACATGGGGAATCAGAGAAGGGGAATCAACGGCAGTGAATTAGAGATGGTGAATCAGAGGCGGGGAATCAGAGGCAGGGAATTAGACACGGGGAATCAGAGGTGGGGAATCAGAGCTGAGGAATCAGAGGCGGGGAATCAGAGTTGGGGAATCAGAGGCAGGGAATCAGATATGGGGCATCAGAGGCAGGGAATCAGATAGGGTAATCAGAGGCGGGGAATTAGTGGCAGGGAATCAGAGGCGGGGAATCAGAGGCGGGATATCAGAGGCAGGGAATCAGATGTGGGGATTCAGACATGGGGAATCAGAGGCAGGGAATCAGAGGCGGGGAATCAGAAGCGGGAATCAAAGGCCGGGAATGAGAGGCCGGGAATCAGAGGTGGGGATTCAGAGTCCGGGAATCAGAGATGGGGAATCAGAGGCTGGGAATCAGATATGGGGAATCAGAGGCTGGGAATCAGAGGCGGGGAAACAGAGGTGGCTAATCAGATATGGGGAATCAGAGGCGGGGAATCAGAGGCAGGGCATCAGACACGTGGAATCAGAGGCGGGGAATCAGAGCTGGGGAATCAGAGGCGGGGAATCAGAGTTGGGGAATCAGAGGTGGGGAATCAGATATAGGGAAACAGAGGCGGGGAATCAGAGGCGGGGAAACAGAGGCGGGGAATCAGATATTGGGAATCAGAGGTGGGGAATCAGAGGCGGGGAATCAGAGGCCGGGAATCAGAGGCCGGGAATTAGTAGTGGGGAATCAGAGGCGGGAATCAGAATTGGGGAATCAGACACGGGGAATCAGAGAAGGGCAATCAGAGGCAGTGAATCAGAGATGGTGAATCAGAGGCGGGGAATCACAGGCAGGGAATCAGACGCAGGGAATCAGTGGTGGTGAATCAGAGATGGGGAATCAGAGGCGGGGAATCAGAGGCAAGGAATCAGACACGGGGAATCAGAGGCGGGGAATCAGAGCTGGGGAATCAGAGGCGGGGAATCAGAGTTGGGGAATCAGAGGTGGGGAATCAGATATGGGGAAACAGAGGCGGGGAATCAGAAGTGGGGAAACAGAGGCAGGGAATCAGATATTGGGAATCAGAGGTGGGGAATCAGAGGCAGGGAATCAGATGTTGGGAATCAGAGCTGGGGAATCAGATATGGGAAATCAGAGATGAGGAATCAGAGGCAGGGAATCAGAGGCGGGGAATCAGAGGTGGGGAATCTGAGTCCGGGAATCAGAGATGGGGAATCAGAGGCGGGGAATCAGATATGGGGAATCAGAGGTGGGGAATCAGAGGCGGGGAAACAGAGATGGCTTATCTGATATGGGGAATCAGAGGTGGGGAATCAGAGGCGGTGAATCAGGGATGTGGAATCAGAGGCGGGGAATCAGAGGCAGGGAATCAGACACGGGGAATCAGAGGCGGGGAATCAGAGCTGGGGAATCAGAGGCGGGGAATCAGAGTTGGGGAATCAGAGGTGGGTAATCAGATATGGGGAAACAGAGGCGTGGAATCAGAGGTGGGGAATCAGAGACAGAGAATCAGATGTGGGGAATCAGAGCTAGGGAATCAGAGGCGGGGAATCAGACGCAGGGAATCAGTGGTGGTGAATCCAAGATGGGGAATCAGAGGTGGGGAATCAGAGGCAGGGAATTAGACACGGGGAATCAGAGGTGGGGAATCAGAGCTGAGGAATCAGAGGCGGGGAATCAGAGTTGGGGAATCAGAGGCTGGGAATCAGATATGGGGCATCAGAGGCAGGGAATCAGATAGGGGAATCAGAGGCGGGGAATTAGTGGCAGGGAATCAGAGGCGGGGAATCAGAGGCGGGATATCAGAGGCAGGGAATCAGATGTGGGGAATCAGACATGGGGAATCAGTGGCAGGGAATCAGAGGCGGGGAATCAGAAGCGGGAATCAAAGGCCGGGAATGAGAGGCCGGGAATCAGAGGTGGGGATTCAGAGTCCGGGAATCAGAGATGGGGAATCAGAGGCTGGGAATCAGATATGGGGAATCAGAGGCTGGGAATCAGAGGCGGGGAAACAGAGGTGGCTAATCAGATATGGGGAATCAGAGGTGGGGAATCAGAGGCAGTGAATCAGAGATGGGAAATCAGAGGCGGGGAATCAGAGGCAGGGCATCAGAAACGTGGAATCAGAGTCGGGGAATCAGAGCTGGGGAATCAGAGGCGGGGAATCAGAGTTGGGGAATCAGAGGTGGGGAATCAGATATGGGGAAACAGAGGCGGGGAATCAGAGGCGGGGAAACAGAGGCGGGGAATCAGATATTGGGAATCAGCGGTGGGGAATCAGAGGCAGGGAATCAGAATTTGGGAATCAGAGATGGGGAATCAGAGCTGGGGAATCTGAGGTGGGGAATCAGAATTTGGGAATCAGAGATGGGGAATCAGAGATGGGGAATCAGAGGCGCGGAATCAGACGTGGAGAATCAGAGGTGGTTCATCACAGATGGGGAATCAGAGGCAGGGAATCAGAAGCAGGGAATCAGACGCGGGGAATCAGAGGCGGGGAATCAGAGCTGAGGAATCAGAGGCGGGGAATCAGAGTTGGGGAATCAGAGTCGGGGTTTCAGATATGGAGAATCAGAGGCGGGGAATCAGAGGCGGGGAAAGAGAGGAGGGGTATCAGATATGGGGAACCAGAGGTGGGGAATCGGAGGGCGGGAATCAGAGATGGGGAATCAGAGGCAGGGAATCAGATATGGGGAATCAGAGGCGGGGAATCAGAGGCAGGGAATCAGATGTGGGGAATCAGAGATGGGGAATCAGAGGCAGGGAATCAGAGGCGGGGAATCAGAAGCGGGGTATCATATTCCGGGAATCAGATGCTGGGAATCAGATATGGGGAATCAGAGGCGGGGTAACAGAGATGGCTTATTAGATATGGGGAATCTGAGGTGGTGAATCAGAGGCGGTGAATCAGATATGGGGAATCAGAGGCGGGGAATCAGATATGGGGAATCAGAAGCGGGGAATCGGAGGCGGGGTAACAGAGAGGCTCTCAGATATGGGGAATCTGAGGTGGTGAATCAGAGGCGGTGAATCAGAGATGGGGAATCAGAGGCAGGGAATCAGAGGCAGGGAATCAGACACGGGGAATCAGAGGCGGGGAATCAAAGCTGGGGATTCAGAGGCGGGGAATCAGAGTTGGGGAATCAGAGGTGGGGAATCAGATATGGGGAAACAGAGGCGGGGAATCAGAGGTGGGGAAACAGAGGCAGGGAATCAGATATTGGGAATCAGAGGTGGGGAATCAGAGGCAGGGAATCAGATGTGGGGAATCAGAGCTGGGGAATCAGAGGCGGGGAATCTGAGTTTGGGAATCAGAGTCGGGGAATAAGATATGGGGAATCAGAGGCGCGCACTCAGACGTGGAGAATCAGAGGTGGTTAATCACAGATGGGGAATCAGAGGCAGGGAATCAGAAGCAGGGAATCTGACGCGGGGAATCAGAGGCGGGGAATCAGAGCTGAGGAATCAGAGGCGGGGAATTAGAGTTGGGCAATCAGAGGCAGGGAATCAGATATGGGGAATCAGAGGCGGGGAATCAGAAGCAGGGAATCAGATGTGGGGAATCAGAGATGGGGAATCAGAGGCAGGGAATCAGAGGCGGGGAATCAGAAGCGGGGAATCATATTCCGGGAATCAGAGGCTGGGAATCAGAGATGGGGAATCAGAGGCGGGGAATCAGATATGGGGAATCAGAGGAGGGGTAACAGAGATGGCTTATCAGATATGGGGAATCTGAGGTGGTGAATCAGAGGCGGTGAATCAGATATGGGGAATCAGAGGCGGGGAAACTGAGGCGGGGAATCAGACGCGGAGAATCAGAGGTGGTTAATCACAGATGGGGAATCAGAGGCAGGGAATCAGAAGCAGGGAATCAGACGCGCGGAATCAGAGGTGGGGAATCATAACTGGGGAATCAGAGGCGGGGAATCAGAGTTGGGGAATCAGAGGCAGGGTATCAGTAATGGGGAATCAGAGGCGGGGAATCAGAGGCGGGGAAACTGAGGCGGGGAATCAGATATGGGGAATCAGAGGTGGGGAATCAGAGGCGGTGAATCAGTGATGGGGAATCAGAGGTCGGGAATTAGAATCAGGGAATCAGACGCGGGTAATCAGAGGTGGGGAATCAGAGCTGGGGAATCAGAGGCAGGGAATCAGAGTCGGGGAATCAGAGGCGGGGAATCAGAGATGGGGAATCATAGGCGGGGAATCAGAGGCCGGGAATCAGAGGCCGGGAATCAGTAGTGGGGAATCAGAGGCCGGGAATTAGCGGTGGTGAATCAGAGATGGGGAATCAGAGGCGGGGATTCAGAGGCGGGGAATCAGACACGGGGAATCAGAGGCGGGGAATCACAGCTGGGGAATCAGAGGCGGGGAATCAGAGTCGGGGAATCAGAGGCGGGGAATCAGAGATGGGGAATCAGAGGCGGGGAATCAGAGGCCGGGAATCAGAGGCCGGGAATCAGTAGTGGGGAATCAGAGGCGGGAATCAGAATTGGGGAATCAGACATGGGGAATCAGAGAAGGGGATTCAGAGGCAGTGAATCAGAGATGGTGAATCAGAGGCGGGGAATCACAGGCAGGGAATCAGACGCAGGGAATCAGTGGTGGTGAATCAGAGGCAAGGAATCAGACACGGGGAATCAGAGGCGGGGAATCAGAGCTGGGGAATCAGAGGCGGGGAATCAGAGTTGGGGAATCAGAGGTGGGGAATCAGATATGGGGAAACAGAGGCGGGGAATCAGAAGTGGGGAAACAGAGGCAGGGAATCAGATATTGGGAATCAGAGGTGGGGAATCAGAGGCAGGGAATCAGATGTTGGGAATCAGAGCTGGGGAATCAGATATGGGAAATCAGAGATGGGGAATCAGAGGCAGGGAATCAGAGGCGGGGAATCAGAGGTGGGGAATCTGAGTCCGGGAATCAGAGATGGGGAATCAGAGGCGGGGAATCAGATATGGGGAATCAGAGGTGGGGAATCAGAGGCGGGGAAACAGAGATGGCTTATCAGATATGGGGAATCAGAGGTGGGGAATCAGAGGCGGTGAATCAGAGATGTGGAATCAGAGGCGGGGAATCAGAGGCAGGGAATCAGACACGGGGAATCAGAGGCGGGGAATCAGAGCTGGGGAATCAGAGGCGGGGAATCAGAGGCGGGGAATCAGAGTTGGGGAATCAGAGGTGGGTAATCAGATATGGGGAAACAGAGGCGGGGAATCAGAGGTGGGGAATCAGAGGCAGAGAATCAGATGTGGGGAATCAGAGCTGGGGAATCAGAGGCGGGGAATCTGAGTTTGGGAATCAGAGGCGGAGAATAAGATATGGGGAATCAGAGGCGGGGAATCAGATATGGGCAATCAGAGGAGGGGAATCAGAGGTTGGGCATCAGAGGCGGGAATCAGAATTGGGGAATCAGACATGGGGAATCAGAGAAGGGGAATCAACGGCAGTGAATCAGAGATGGTGAATCAGAGGCGGGGAATCACAGGCAGGGAATCAGACGCAGGGAATCAGTGGTGGTGAATCCAAGATGGGGAATCAGAGGCGGGGAATCAGAGGCAGGGAATTAGACACGGGGAATCAGAGGTGGGGAATCAGAGCTGAGGAATCAGAGGCGGGGATCAGAGTTGGGGAATCAGAGGCAGGGAATCAGATATGGGGCATCAGAGGCAGGGAATCAGATAGGGTAATCAGAGGCGGGGAATTAGTGGCAGGGAATCAGAGTCGGGGAATCAGAGGCGGGATATCAGAGGCAGGGAATCAGATGTGGGGAATCAGACATGGGGAATCAGAGGCAGGGAATCAGAGGCGGGGAATCAGAAGCGGGAATCAAAGGCCGGGAATGAGAGGCCGGGAATCAGAGGTGGGGATTCAGAGTCCGGGAATCAGAGATGGGGAATCAGAGGCTGGGAATCAGATATGGGGAATCAGAGGCTGGGAATCAGAGGCGGGGAAACAGAGGTGGCTAATCAGATATGGGGAATCAGAGGTGGGGAATCAGAGGCAGTGAATCAGAGATGGGAAATCAGAGGCGGGGAATCAGAGGCAGGGCATCAGACACGTGGAATCAGAGGCGGGGAATCAGAGCTGGGGAATCAGAGGCGGGGAATCAGAGTTGGGGAATCAGAGGTGGGGAATCAGATATAGGGAAACAGAGGCGGGGAATCAGAGGCGGGGAAACAGAGGCGGGGAATCAGATATTGGGAATCAGAGGTGGGGAATCAGAGGTGGGGAATCAGAGGCCGGGAATCAGAGGCCGGGAATCAGTAGTGGGGAATCAGAGGCGGGAATCAGAATTGGGGAATCAGACATGGGGAATCAGACACGGGGAATCAGAGGCGGGGAATCAGAGCTGGGGAATCAGAGGCGGGGAATCAGAGTTGGGGAATCAGAGGTGGGGAATCAGATATGGGGAAACAGAGGCGGGGAATCAGAAGTGGGGAAACAGAGGCAGGGAATCAGATATTGGGAATCAGAGGTTGGGAATCAGAGGCAGGGAATCAGATGTTGGGAATCAGAGCTGGGGAATCAGATATGGGAAATCAGAGATGAGGAATCAGAGGCAGGGAATCAGAGGCGGGGAATCAGAGGTGGGGAATCTGAGTCCGGGAATCAGAGATGGGGAATCAGAGGCGGGGAATCAGATATGGGGAATCAGAGGTGGGGAATCAGAGGCGGGGAAACAGAGATGGCTTATCAGATATGGGGAATCAGAGGTGGGGAATCAGAGGCGGTGAATCAGAGATGTGGAATCAGAGGCGGGGAATCAGAGGCAGGGAATCAGACACGGGGAATCAGAGGCGGGGAATCAGTGGTGGGGAATCAGAGGCAGAGAATCAGATGTGGGGAATCAGAGCTAGGGAATCAGAGGCGGGGAATCTGAGTTTGGGAATCAGAGGCGGAGAATAAGATATGGGGAATCAGAGGCGGGGACTCAGATATGGGCAATCAGAGGAGGGGAATCAGAGGTTGGGCATCAGAGGCGGGAATCAGAATTGGGGAATCAGACATGGGGAATCAGAGAAGGGGAATCAGAGGCAGTGAATCAGAGATGGTGAATCAGAGGCGGGGAATCACAGGCAGGGAATCAGACGCAGGGAATCAGTGGTGGTGAATCCAAGATGGGGAATCAGAGGCGGGGAATCAGAGGCAGGGAATTAGACACGGGGAATCAGAGGTGGGGAATCAGAGCTGAGGAATCAGAGGCGGGGAATCAGAGTTGGGGAATCAGAGGCTGGGAATCAGATATGGGGCATCAGAGGCAGGGAATCAGATAGGGGAATCAGAGGCGGGGAATTAGTGGCAGGGAATCAGAGGCGGGGAATCAGAGGCGGGATATCAGAGGCAGGGAATCAGATGTGGGGAATCAGACATGGGGAATCAGAGGCAGGGAATCAGAGGCGGGGAATCAGAAGCGGGAATCAAAGGCCGGGAATGAGAGGCCGGGAATCAGAGGTGGGGATTCAGAGTCCGGGAATCAGAGATGGGGAATCAGAGGCTGGGAATCAGATATGGGGAATCAGAGGCTGGGAATCAGAGGCGGGGAAACAGACGTGGCTAATCAGATATGGAGAATCAGAGGTGGGGAATCAGAGGCAGTGAATCAGAGATGGGAAATCAGAGACGGGGAATCAGAGGCGGGGAATCAGAGCTGGGGAATCAGAGGCGGGGAATCAGAGTTGGGGAATCAGAGGTGGGGAATCAGATATGGGGAAACAGAGGCGGGGAATCAGAGGCGGGGAAACAGAGGCGGGGAATCAGATATTGGGAATCAGAGGTGGGGAATCAGAGGCAGGGAATCAGAATTTGGGAATCAGAGATGGGGAATCAGAGGTGGGGAATCAGAGGCGGGGAATCAGAATTTGGGAATCAGAGATGGGGAATCAGAGATGGGGAATCAGAGGCGCGGAATCAGACGTGGAGAATCAGAGGTGGTTAATCACAGATGGGGAATCAGAGGCAGGGAATCAGAAGCAGGGAATCAGACGCGGGGAATCAGAGGCGGGGAATCAGAGCTGAGGAATCAGAGGCGGGGAATCAGAGTTGGGGAATAAGAGGCGGCTTATCAGATATGGAGAAACAGAGGCGGGGAATCAGAGGCGGGGAAAGAGAGGAGGGGTATCAGATATGGGGAACCAGAGGTGGGGAATCGGAGGGCGGGAATCAGAGATGGGGAATCATAGGCAGGGAATTAGATATGGGGAATCAGAGGCGGGGAATCAGAGGCAGGGAATCTGATGTGGGGAATCAGAGATGGGGAATCAGAGGCAGGGAATCAGAGGCGGGGAATCAGAAGCAGGGAATCATATTCCGGGAATCAGAGGCTGGGAATCAGAGGTGGGGAATCTGAGTCCGGGAATCAGAGATGGGGAATCAGAGGCGGGGAATCAGATATGGGGAATCAGAGGCGGGGAATCAGAGGCGGGGTAACAGAGATGGCTTATCAGATATGGGGAATGTGAGGTGGTGAATCAGAGGCGGTGAATCAGAGATGGGGAATCAGAGGCGGGGAATCAGAGGCAGGGAATCAGACACGGGGAATCAGAGGCGGGGAATCGAAGCTGGGGATTCAGAGGCGGGGAATCAGAGTTGGGGAATCAGAGGTGGGGAATCAGATATGGGGAAACAGAGGCGGGGAATCAGAGGTGGGGAAACAGAGGCAGGGAATAAGATATTGGGAATCAGAGGTGGGGAATCAGAGGCAGGGAATCAGATGTGGGGAATCACAGGCAGGGAATCAGACGCAGGGAATCAGTGGTGGTGAATCCAAGATGGGGAATCAGAGGCGGGGAATCAGAGGCAGGGAATTAGACACGGGGAATCAGAGGTGGGGAATCAGAGCTGAGGAATCAGAGGCGGGGAATCAGAGTTGGGGAATCAGAGGCTGGGAATCAGATATGGGGCATCAGAGGCAGGGAATCAGACAGGGGAATCAGAGGCGGGCAATTAGTGGCAGGGAATCAGAGGCGGGGAATCAGAGGCGGGATATCAGAGGCAAGGAATCAGATGTGGGGAATCAGACATGGGGAATCAGAGGCAGGGAATCAGAGGCGGGGAATCAGAACCTGGAATCAAAGGCCGGGAATGAGAGGCCGGGAATCAGAGGTGGGGATTCAGAGTCCGGGAATCAGAGATGGGGAATCAGAGGCTGGGAATCAGATATGGGGAATCAGAGGCTGGGAATCAGAGGCGGGGAAACAGAGGTGGCTAATCAGATATGGGGAATCAGAGGTGGGGAATCAGAGGCAGTGAATCAGAGATGGGAAATCAGAGGCGGGGAATCAGAGGCAGGGCATCAGAAACGTGGAATCAGAGTCGGGGAATCAGAGCTGGGGAATCAGAGGCGGGGAATCAGAGTTGGGGAATCAGAGGTGGGGAATCAGATATGGGGAAACAGAGGCGGGGAATCAGAGGCGGGGAAACAGAGGCAGGGAATCAGAATTTGGGAATCAGAGATGGGGAATCAGAGCTGGGGAATCTGAGGCGGGGAATCTGAATTTGGGAATCAGAGATGGGGAATCAGACGCGCGGAATCAGACGTGGAGAATCAGAGGTGGTTAATCACAGATGGGGAATCAGAGGCAGGGAATCAGAAGCAGGGAATCAGACGCGGGGAATCAGAGGCGGGGAATCAGAGCTGAGGAATCAGAGGCGGGGAATCAGAGTTGGGGAATCAGAGTCGGGGTATCAGATATGGAGAATCAGATGCGGGGAATCAGAGGCGGGGAAAGAGAGGAGGGGTATCAGATATGGGGAACCAGAGGTGGGGAATCGGAGGGCGGGAATCAGAGATGGGGAATCAGAGGCAGGGAATCAGATATGGGGAATCAGAGGCGGGGAATCAGAGGCAGGGAATCAGATGTGGGGAATCAGAGATGGGGAATCAGAGGCAGGGAATCAGAGGCGGGGAATCAGAAGCGGGGAATCATATTCCGGGAATCAGATGCTGGGAATCAGAGGTGGGGAATCTGAGTCCGGGAATCAGAGATGGGGAATCAGAGGCGGGAATCAGATATGGGGAATCAGAAGCGGGGAATCAGAGGCGGGGTAACAGAGAGGCTTATCAGATATGGGGAATCTGAGGTGGTGAATCAGAGGCGGTGAATCAGAGATGGGGAATCAGAGGCGGGGAATCAGAGGCAGGGAATCAGACACGGGGAATCAGAGGCGGGGAATCAAAGCTGGGGATTCAGAGGCGGGGAATCAGAGTTGGGGAATCAGAGGTGGGGAATCAGATATGGGGAAACAGAGGCGGGGAATCAGAGGTGGGGAAACAGAGGCAGGGAATCAGATATTGGGAATCAGAGGTGGGGAATCAGAGGCAGGGAATCAGATGTGGGGAATCAGAGCTGGGGAATCAGAGGCGGGGAATCTGAGTTTGGGAATCAGAGTCGGGGAATAAGATATGGGGAATCAGAGGCGGGGAATCAGATATGGGGAATCAGAGGAGGGGAATCAGAGGTGGGGCATCAGAGGCGGGAATCAGAATTGGGGAATCAGACATGGGGAATCAGAGAAGGGGAATCAGAGGCAGTGAATCAGAGATGGTGAATCAGAGGCGGGGAATCACAGGCAGGGAATCAGACGCAGGGAATCAGTGGTGGTGAATCCAAGATGGGGAATCAGAGGCGGGGAATCAGAGACAGTGAATTAGACACGGGGAATGAGAGGTGGGGAATCAGAGCTGAGGAATCAGAGGCGGGGAATCAGAGTTGGGGAATCAGAGGCAGGGAATCAGATATGGGGCATCAGAGGCAGGGAATCAGATATGGGGAATCAGAGGCGGGGAATTAGTGGCATGGAATCAGAGGCAGGGAATCAGAGGCGGGGTATCAGAGGCAGGGAATCAGATGTGAGGAATCAGACATGGGGAATCAGAGGCAGGGAATCAGAGGCGGGGAATTACAAGCGGGGAATCATAGGCCGGGAATCAGAGGCCGGGAATCAGATATGGGGAATCAACGGCGGGGAAACTGAGGCGGGGAATCAGACGCGGAGGTGGTTAATCACAGATGGGGAATCAGAGGCAGGGAATCAGAAGCAGGGAATCAGACGCGGGGAATCAGAGGTGGGGAATCATAACTGGGGAATCAGAGGCGGGGAATCAGAGTTGGGGAATCAGAGGTGGGGTATCAGATATGGGGAATCAGAGGCGGGGAATCAGAGGCGGGGAAACTGAGGCGGGGAATCAGATATGGGGAATCAGAGGTGGGGAATCAGAGGCGGTGAATCAGAGATGGGGAATCAGAGGCCGGGAATTAGAGTCAGGGAATCAGACGCGGGTAATCAGAGGTGGGGAATCAGAGCTGGGGAATCAGAGGCGGGGAATTAGAGTCAGGGAATCAGACGCGGGTAATCAGAGGCCGGGAATCAGTTGTGGGGAATCAGAGGCCGGGAATTAGCGGTGGTGAATCAGAGATGGGGAATCAGAGGCGGGGATTCAGAGGCGGGGAATCAGACGCGGGGAATCAGAGGCGGGGAATCAGAGCTGGGGAATCAGAGGCGGGGAATCTGAGTTTGGGAATCAGAGGCGGGGAATAAGATATGGGGAATCAGAGGCGGGGAATCAGATATGGGGAATCAGAGGAGGGGAATCAGAGGTGGGGCATCAGAGGCGGGAATCAGAATTGGGGAATCAGACATGGGGAATCAGAGAAGGGGAATCAGAGGCAGTGAATCAGAGATGGTGAATCAGAGGCGGGGAATCACAGGCAGGAAATCAGACGCAGGGAATCAGTGGTGGTGAATCAGAGATGGGGAATCAGAGGCGGGGAATCAGAGGCAAGGAATCAGACACGGGGAATCAGAGGCGGGGAATCAGAGCTGGGGAATCAGAGGCGGGGAATCAGAGTTGGGGAATCAGAGGTGGGGAATCAGATATGGGGAAACAGAGGCGGGGAATCAGAAGTGGGGAAACAGAGGCAGGGAATCAGATATTGGGAATCAGAGGTGGGGAATCAGAGGCAGGGAATCAGATGTTGGGAATCAGAGCTGGGGAATCAGATATGGGGAATCAGAGATGGGGAATCAGAGGCAGGGAATCAGAGGCGGGGAATCAGAGGTGGGGAATCTGAGTCCGGGAATCAGAGATGGGGAATCAGAGGCAGGGAATCAGATATGGGGAATCAGAGGTGGGGAATCAGAGGCGGGGAAACAGAGATGGCTTATCAGATATGGGGAATCAGAGGTGGGGAATCAGAGGCGGTGAATCAGAGATGTGGAATCAGAGGCGGGGAATCAGAGGCAGGGAATCAGACACGGGGAATCAGAGGCGGGGAATCAGAGCTGGGGAATCAGAGGCGGGGAATCAGAGTTGGGGAATCAGAGGTGGGTAATCAGATATGGGGAAACAGAGGCGGGGAATCAGAGGTGGGGAATCAGAGGCAGAGAATCAGATGTGGGGAATCAGAGGCGGGGAATCTGAGTTTGGGGATCAGAGGCGAAGAATAAGATATGGGGAATCAGAGGCGGGGAATCAGATATGGGCAATCAGAGGAGGGGAATCAGAGGTTGGGCATCAGAGGCGGGAATCAGAATTGGGGAATCAGACATGGGGAATCAGAGAAGGGGAATCAGAGGCAGTGAATCAGAGATGGTGAATCAGAGGCGGGGAATCACAGGCAGGGAATCAGATGCAGGGAATCAGTGGTGGTCAATACAAGATGGGGAATCAGAGGCGGGGAATCAGAGGCAGGGAATTAGACACGGGGAATCAGAGGTGGGGAATCAGAGCTGAGGAATCAGAGGCGGGGAATCAGAGGCAGGGAATCAGACACGGGGAATCAGAGGCGGGGAATCAGAGCTGGGGAATCAGAGGCGGGGAATCAGAGTTGGGGAATCAGAGGTGGGTAATCAGATATGGGGAAACAGAGGCGGGGAATCAGAGGTGGGGAATCAGAGGCAGAGAATCAGATGTGGGGAATCAGAGGCGGGGAATCTGAGTTTGGGGATCAGAGGCGGAGAATAAGATATGGGGAATCAGAGGCGGGAAATCAGATATGGGCAATCAGAGGAGGGGAATCAGAGGTTGGGCATCAGAGGCGGGAATCAGAATTGGGGAATCAGACATGGGGAATCAGAGAAGGGGAATCAGAGGCAGTGAATCAGAGATGGTGAATCAGAGGCGGGAAATCACAGGCAGGGAATCAGACGCAGGGAATCAGTGGTGGTGAATACAAGATGGGGAATCAGAGGCGGGGAATCAGAGGCAGGGAATTAGACACGGGGAATCAGAGGTGGGGAATCAGAGCTGAGGAATCAGAGGCGGGGAATCAGAGTTGGGGAATCAGAGGCGGGGAATCAGAGGCGGGGAAACTGAGGCGGGGAATCAGATATGGGGAATCAGAGGTGGGGAATCAGAGGCGGTGAATCAGAGATGGGGAATCAGAGCTGGGGAATCAGAGGCGGGGAATTAGAGTCAGGGAATCAGACGCGGGTAATCAGAGGCCGGGAATCAGTTGTGGGGAATCAGAGGCCGGGAATTAGCGGTGGTGAATCAGAGATGGGGAATCAGAGGCGGGGATTCAGAGGCGGGGAATCAGACGCGGGGAATCAGAGGCGGGGAATCAGAGCTGGGGAATCAGAGGCGGGGAATATGAGTTTGGGAATCAGAGGCGGGGAATAAGATATGGGGAATCAGAGGCGGGGAATCAGATATGGGGAATCAGAGGAGGGGAATCAGAGGTGGGGCATCAGAGGCGGGAATCAGAATTGGGGAAACAGAGGCAGGGAATCAGATATTGGGAATCAGAGGTGGGGAATCAGAGGCAGGGAATCAGATGTTGGGAATCAGAGCTGGGGAATCAGAGGCAGTGAATCAGAGATGGTGAATCAGAGGCGGGGAATCACAGGCAGGAAATCAGACGCAGGGAATCAGTGGTGGTGAATCAGACATGGGGAATCAGAGAAGGGGAATCAGAGGCAGTGAATCAGAGATGGTGAATCAGAGGCGGGGAATCACAGGCAGGAAATCAGACGCAGGGAATCAGTGGTGGTGAATCAGAGATGGGGAATCAGAGGCGGGGAATCAGAGGCAAGGAATCAGACACGGGGAATCAGAGGCGGGGAATCAGAGCTGGGGAATCAGAGGCGGGGAATCAGAGTTGGGGAATCAGAGGTGGGGAATCAGATATGGGGAAACAGAGGCGGGGAATCAGAAGTGGGGAAACAGAGGCAGGGAATCAGATATTGGGAATCAGAGGTGGGGAATCAGAGGCAGTGAATCAGAGATGGTGAATCAGAGGCGGGGAATCACAGGCAGGAAATCAGACGCAGGGAATCAGTGATGGTGAATCAGACATGGGGAATCAGAGAAGGGGAATCAGAGGCAGTGAATCAGAGATGGTGAATCAGAGGCGGGGAATCACAGGCAGGAAATCAGACGCAGGGAATCAGTGGTGGTGAATCAGAGATGGGGAATCAGAGGCGGGGAATCAGAGGCAAGGAATCAGACACGGGGAATCAGAGGCGGGGAATCAGAGCTGGGGAATCAGAGGCGGGGAATCAGAGTTGGGGAATCAGAGGTGGGGAATCAGATATGGGGAAACAGAGGCGGGGAATCAGAAGTGGGGAAACAGAGGCAGGGAATCAGATATTGGGAATCAGAGGTGGGGAATCAGAGGCAGGGAATCAGATGTTGGGAATCAGAGCTGGGGAATCAGATATGGGGAATCAGAGATGGGGAATCAGAGGCAGGGAATCAGAGGCGGGGAATCAGAGGTGGGGAATCTGAGTCCGGGAATCAGAGATGGGGAATCAGAGGCAGGGAATCAGATATGGGGAATCAGAGGTGGGGAATCAGAGGCGGGGAAACAGAGATGGCTTATCAGATATGGGGAATCAGAGGTGGGGAATCAGAGGCGGTGAATCAGAGATGTGGAATCAGAGGCGGGGAATCAGAGGCAGGGAATCAGACACGGGGAATCAGAGGCGGGGAATCAGAGCTGGGGAATCAGAGGCGGGGAATCAGAGTTGGGGAATCAGAGGTGGGTAATCAGATATGGGGAAACAGAGGCGGGGAATCAGAGGTGGGGAATCAGAGGCAGAGAATCAGATGTGGGGAATCAGAGGCGGGGAATCTGAGTTTGGGGATCAGAGGCGGAGAATAAGATATGGGGAATCAGAGGCGGGGAATCAGATATGGGCAATCAGAGGAGGGGAATCTGAGATTGGGCATCAGAGGCGGGAATCAGAATTGGGGAATCAGACATGGGGAATCAGAGAAGGGGAATCAGAGGCAGTGAATCAGAGATGGTGTATCAGAGGCGGGGAATCACAGGCAGGGAATCAGACGCAGGGAATCAGTGGTGGTGAATACAAGATGGGGAATCAGAGGCGGGGAATCAGAGGCAGGGAATTAGACACGGGGAATCAGAGGTGGGGAATCAGAGCTGAGGAATCAGAGGCGGGGAATCAGAGTTGGGGAATAAGAGGCTGGGAATCAGATATGGGGCATCAGAGGCAGGGAATCAGATAGGGGAATCAGAGGCGGGGAATTAGTGGCAGGGAATCAGAGGCAGGGAATCAGAGGCGGGATATCAGAGGCAGGGAATCAGATGTGGGGAATCAGACATGGGGAATCAGAGGCAGGGAATCAGAGGCGGGGAATCAGACATGGGGAATCAGAGGCTGGGAATCAGAGGCGGGGAAACAGAGGTGGCTAATCAGATATGGGGAATCAGAGGTGGGGAATCAGAGGCAGTGAATCAGAGATGGGAAATCAGAGGTGGGGAATCAGAGGCAGGGAATCAGACACGGGGAATCAGAGGCGGGGAATCAGAGCTGGGGAATCAGAGGCGGGGAATCAGAGGCGGGGAATCAGAGTTGGGGAATCAGAGGTGGGTAATCAGATATGGAGAAACAGAGGCGGGGAATCAGAGGTGGGGAATCAGAGGCAGAGAATCAGATGTGGGGAATCAGAGCTGGGGAATCAGAGGCGGGGAATCTGAGTTTGGGAATCAGAGGAGGAGAATAAGATATGGGGAATCAGAGGCGGGGAATCAGATATGGGCAATCAGAGGAGGGGAATCAGAGGTTGGGCATCAGAGGCGGGAATCAGAATTGGGGAATCAGACATGGGGAATCAGAGAAGGGGAATCAACGGCAGTGAATCAGAGATGGTGAATCAGAGGCGGGGAATCACAGGCAGGGAATCAGACGCAGGGAATCAGTGGTGGTGAATCCAAGATGGGGAATCAGAGGCGGGGAATCAGAGGCAGGGAATTAGACACGGGGAATCAGAGGTGGGGAATCAGAGCTGAGGAATCAGAGGCGGGGATCAGAGTTGGGGAATCAGAGGCAGGGAATCAGATATGGGGCATCAGAGGCAGGGAATCAGATAGGGTAATCAGAGGCGGGGAATTAGTGGCAGGGAATCAGAGGCGGGGAATCAGAGGCGGGATATCAGAGGCAGGGAATCAGATGTGGGGAATCAGACATGGGGAATCAGAGGCAGGGAATCAGAGGCGGGGAATCAGAAGCGGGAATCAAAGGCCGGGAATGAGAGGCCGGGAATCAGAGGTGGGGATTCAGAGTCCGGGAATCAGAGATGGGGAATTAGAGGCTGGGAATCAGATATGGGGAATCAGAGGCTGGGAATCAGAGGCGGGGAAACAGAGGTGGCTAATCAGATATGGGGAATCAGAGGTGGGGAATCAGAGGCAGTGAATCAGAGATGGGAAATCAGAGGCGGGGAATCAGAGGCAGGGCATCAGACACGTGGAATCAGAGGCGGGGAATCAGAGCTGGGGAATCAGAGGCGGGGAATCAGAGTTGGGGAATCAGAGGTGGGGAATCAGATATAGGGAAACAGAGGTGGGGAATCAGAGGCGGGGAAACAGAGGCGGGGAATCAGATATTGGGAATCAGAGGTGGGGAATCAGAGGCGGGGAATCAGAGGCCGGGAATCAGAGGCCGGGAATCAGTAGTGGGGAATCAGAGGCGGGAATCAGAATTGGGGAATCAGACATGGGGAATCAGAGAAGGGCAATCAGAGGCAGTGAATCAGAGATGTTGAATCAGAGGCGGGGAATCACAGGAAGGGAATCTGACGCAGGGAATCAGTGGTGGTGAATCAGAGATGGGGAATCAGAGGCGGGGATTCAGAGGCAAGGAATCAGACACGGGGAATCAGAGGCGGGGAATCAGAGCTGGGGAATCAGAGGCGGGGAATCAGAGTTGGGGAATCAGAGGTGGGGAATCAGATATGGGGAAACAGAGGCGGGGAATCAGAAGTGGGGAAACAGAGGCAGGGAATCAGATATTGGGAATCAGAGGTTGGGAATCAGAGGCAGGGAATCAGATGTTGGGAATCAGAGCTGGGGAATCAGATATGGGAAATCAGAGATGAGGAATCAGAGGCAGGGAATCAGAGGCGGGGAATCAGAGGTGGGGAATCTGAGTCCGGGAATCAGAGATGGGGAATCAGAGGCGGGGAATCAGATATGGGGAATCAGAGGTGGGGAATCAGAGGCGGGGAAACAGAGATGGATTATCAGATATGGGGAATCAGAGGTGGGGAATCAGAGGCGGTGAATCAGAGATGTGGAATCAGAGGCGGGGAATCAGAGGCAGGGAATCAGACACGGGGAATCAGAGGCTGGGAATCAGAGGTGGGGAATCAGAGGCAGAGAATCAGATGTGGGGAATCAGAGCTAGGGAATCAGAGGCGGGGAATCAAAGTTTGGGAATCAGAGGCGGAGAATAAGATATGGGGAATCAGAGGCGGGGAATCAGATATGGGCAATCAGAGGAGGGGAATCAGAGGTTGGGCATCAGAGGCGGGAATCAGAATTGGGGAATCAGACATGGGGAATCAGAGAAGGGGAATTAGAGGCAGTGAATCAGAGATGGTGAATCAGAGGCGGGGAATCACAGGCAGGGAATCAGACGCAGGGAATCAGTGGTGGTGAATCCAAGATGGGGAATCAGAGGCGGGGAATCAGAGGCAGGGAATTAGACACGGGGAATCAGAGGTGGGGAATCAGAGCTGAGGAATCAGAGGCGGGGAATCAGAGTTGGGGAATCAGAGGCTGGGAATCAGATATGGGGCATCAGAGGCAGGGAATCAGATAGGGGAATCAGAGGCGGGGAATTAGTGGCAGGGAATCAGAGGCGGGGAATCAGAGGCGGGATATCAGAGGCAGGGAATCAGATGTGGGGAATCAGACATGGGGAATCAGAGGCAGGGAATCAGAGGCGGGGAATCAGAAGCGGGAATCAAAGGCCGGGAATGAGAGGCCGGGAATCAGAGGTGGGGATTCAGAGTCCGGGAATCAGAGATGGGGAATCAGAGGCTGGGAATCAGATATGGGGAATCAGAGGCTGGGAATCAGAGGCGGGGAAACAGAGGTGGCTAATCAGATATGGAGAATCAGAGGTGGGGAATCAGAGGCAGTGAATCAGAGATGGGAAATCAGAGACGGGGAATCAGAGGCAGGGCATCAGAAACGTGGAATCAGAGGCGGGGAATCAGAGCTGGGGAATCAGAGGCGGGGAATCAGAGTTGGGGAATCAGAGGTGGGGAATCAGATATGGGGAAACAGAGGCGGGGAATCAGAGGCGGGGAAACAGAGGCGGGGAATCAGATATTGGGAATCAGAGGTGGGGAATCAGAGGCAGGGAATCAGAATTTGGGAATCAGAGATGGGGAATCAGAGGTGGGGAATCAGAGGCGGGGAATCAGAATTTGGGAATCAGAGATGGGGAATCAGAGATGGGGAATCAGAGGCGCGGAATCAGACGTGGAGAATCAGAGGTGGTTAATCACAGATGGGGAATCAGAGGCAGGGAATCAGAAGCAGGGAATCAGACGCGGGGAATCAGAGGCGGGGAATCAGAGCTGAGGAATCAGAGGCGGGGAATCAGAGTTGGGGAATCAGAGGCGGGTTATCAGATATGGAGAAACAGAGGCGGGGAATCAGAGGTGGGGAAAGAGAGGAGGGGTATCAGATATGGGGAACCAGAGGTGGGGAATCGGAGGGCGGGAATCAGAGATGGGGAATCATAGGCAGGGAATCAGATATGGGGAATCAGAGGCGGGGAATCAGAGGCAGGGAATCTGATGTGGGGAATCAGAGATGGGGAATCAGAGGCAGGGAATCAGAGGCGGGGAATCAGAAGCGGGGAATCATATTCCGGGAATCAGAGGCTGGGAATCAGAGGTGGGGAATCTGAGTCCGGGAATCAGAGATGGGGAATCAGAGGCGGGGAATCAGATATGGGGAATCAGAGGCGGGGAATCAGAGGCGGGGTAACAGAGATGGCTTATCAGATATGGGGAATGTGAGGTGGTGAATCAGAGGCGATGAATCAGAGATGGGGAATCAGAGGCGGGGAATCAGAGGCAGGGAATCAGACACGGGGAATCAGAGGCGGGGAATCGAAGCTGGGGATTCAGAGGCGGGGAATCAGAGTTGGGGAATCAGAGGTGGGGAATCAGATATGGGGAAACAGAGGCGGGGAATCAGAGGTGGGGAAACAGAGGCAGGGAATCAGATATTGGGAATCAGAGGTGGGGAATCAGAGGCAGAGAATCAGATGTGGGGAATCAGAGCTGGGGAATCAGAGGCGGGGAATCTGAGTTTGGGAATCAGAGGCGGAGAATAAGATATGGGGAATCAGAGGCGGGGAATCAGATATGGGCAATCAGAGGAGGGGAATCAGAGGTTGGGCATCAGAGGCGGGAATCAGAATTGGGGAATCAGACATGGGGAATCAGAGAAGGGGAATCAACGGCAGTGAATCAGAGATGGTGAATCAGAGGCGGGGAATCACAGGCAGGGAATCAGACGCAGGGAATCAGTGGTGGTGAATCCAAGATGGGGAATCAGAGGCGGGGAATCAGAGGCAGGGAATTAGACACGGGGAATCAGAGGTGGGGAATCAGAGCTGAGGAATCAGAGGCGGGGATCAGAGTTGGGGAATCAGAGGCAGGGAATCAGATATGGGGCATCAGAGGCAGGGAATCAGATAGGGTAATCAGAGGCGGGGAATTAGTGGCAGGGAATCAGAGGCGGGGAATCAGAGGCGGGATATCAGAGGCAGGGAATCAGATGTGGGGAATCAGACATGGGGAATCAGAGGCAGGGAATCAGAGGCGGGGAATCAGAAGCGGGAATCAAAGGCCGGGAATGAGAGGCCGGGAATCAGAGGTGGGGATTCAGAGTCCGGGAATCAGAGATGGGGAATCAGAGGCTGGGAATCAGATATGGGGAATCAGAGGCTGGGAATCAGAGGCGGGGAAACAGAGGTGGCTAATCAGATATGGGGAATCAGAGGTGGGGAATCAGAGGCAGTGAATCAGAGATGGGAAATCAGAGGCGGGGAATCAGAGGCAGGGCATCAGACACGTGGAATCAGAGGCGGGGAATCAGAGCTGGGGAATCAGAGGCTGGGAATCAGAGTTGGGGAATCAGAGGTGGGGAATTAGATATAGGGAAACAGAGGCGGGGAATCAGAGGCGGGGAAACAGAGGCGGGGAATCAGATATTGGGAATCAGAGGTGGGGAATCAGAGGCGGGGAATCAGAGGCCGGGAATCAGAGGCCGGGAATCAGTAGTGGGGAATCAGAGGCGGGAATCAGAATTGGGGAATCAGACATGGGGAATCAGAGAAGGGCAATCAGAGGCAGTGAATCAGAGATGTTGAATCAGAGGCGGGGAATCACAGGAAGGGAATCTGACGCAGGGAATCAGTGGTGGTGAATCAGAGATGGGGAATCAGAGGCGGGGATTCAGAGGCAAGGAATCAGACACGGGGAATCAGAGGCGGGGAATCAGAGCTGGGGAATCAGAGGCGGGGAATCAGAGTTGGGGAATCAGAGGTGGGGAATCAGATATGGGGAAACAGAGGCGGGGAATCAGAAGTGGGGAAACAGAGGCAGGGAATCAGATATTGGGAATCAGAGGTTGGGAATCAGAGGCAGGGAATCAGATGTTGGGAATCAGAGCTGGGGTATCAGATATGGGAAATCAGAGATGAGGAATCAGAGGCAGGGAATCAGAGGCGGGGAATCAGAGGTGGGGAATCTGAGTCCGGGAATCAGAGATGGGGAATCAGAGGCGGGGAATCAGATATGGGGAATCAGAGGTGGGGAATCAGAGGCGGGGAAACAGAGATGGCTTATCAGATATGGGGAATCAGAGGTGGGGAATCAGAGGCGGTGAATCAGAGATGTGGAATCAGAGGCGGGGAATCAGAGGCAGGGAATCAGACACGGGGAATCAGAGGCTGGGAATCAGAGGTGGGGAATCAGAGGCAGAGAATCAGATGTGGGGAATCAGAGCTAGGGAATCAGAGGCGGGGAATCTGAGTTTGGGAATCAGAGGCGGAGAATAAGATATGGGGAATCAGAGGCGGGGAATCAGATATGGGCAATCAGAGGAGGGGAATCAGAGTTTGGGCATCAGAGGCGGGAATCAGAATTGGGGAATCAGACATGGGGAATCAGAGAAGGGGAATCAGAGGCAGTGAATCAGAGATGGTGAATCAGAGGCGGGGAATCACAGGCAGGGAATCAGACGCAGGGAATCAGTGGTGGTGAATCCAAGATGGGGAATCAGAGGCGGGGAATCAGAGGCAGGGAATTAGACACGGGGAATCAGAGGTGTGGAATCAGAGCTGAGGAATCAGAGGCGGGGAATCAGAGTTGGGGAATCAGAGGCTGGGAATCAGATATGGGGCATCAGAGGCAGGGAATCAGATAGGGGAATCAGAGGCGGGGAATTAGTGGCAGGGAATCAGAGGCGGGGAATCAGAGGCGGGATATCAGAGGCAGGGAATCAGATGTGGGGAATCAGACATGGGGATTCAGAGGCAGGGAATCAGAGGCGGGGAATCAGAAGCGGGAATCAAAGGCCGGGAATGAGAGGCCGGGAATCAGAGGTGGGGATTCAGAGTCCGGGAATCAGAGATGGGGAATCAGAGGCTGGGAATCAGATATGGGGAATCAGAGGCTGGGAATCAGAGGCGGGGAAACAGAGGTGGCTAATCAGATATGGAGAATCAGAGGTGGGGAATCAGAGGCAGTGAATCAGAGATGGGAAATCAGAGACGGGGAATCAGAGGCAGGGCATCAGAAACGTGGAATCAGAGGCGGGGAATCAGAGCTGGGGAATCAGAGGCGGGGAATCAGAGTTGGGGAATCAGAGGTGGGGAATCAGATATGGGGAAACAGAGGCGGGGAATCAGAGGCGGGGAAACAGAGGCGGGGAATCAGATATTGGGAATCAGAGGTGGGGAATCAGAGGCAGGGAATCAGAATTTGGGAATCAGAGATGGGGAATCAGAGGTGGGGAATCAGAGGCGGGGAATCAGAATTTGGGAATCAGAGATGGGGAATCAGAGATGGGGAATCAGAGGCGCGGAATCAGACGTGGAGAATCAGAGGTGGTTAATCACAGATGGGGAATCAGAGGCAGGGAATCAGAAGCAGGGAATCAGACGCGGGGAATCAGAGGCGGGGAATCAGAGCTGAGGAATCAGAGGCGGGGAATCAGAGTTGGGGAATCAGAGGCGGGTTATCAGATATGGAGAAACAGAGGCGGGGAATCAGAGGTGGGGAAAGAGAGGAGGGGTATCAGATATGGGGAACCAGAGGTGGGGAATCGGAGGGCGGGAATCAGAGATGGGGAATCATAGGCAGGGAATCAGATATGGGGAATCAGAGGCGGGGAATCAGAGGCAGGGAATCTGATGTGGGGAATCAGAGATGGGGAATCAGAGGCAGGGAATCAGAGGCGGGGAATCAGAAGCGGGGAATCATATTCCGGGAATCAGAGGCTGGGAATCAGAGGTGGGGAATCTGAGTCCGGGAATCAGAGATGGGGAATCAGAGGCGGGGAATCAGATATGGGGAATCAGAGGCGGGGAATCAGAGGCGGGGTAACAGAGATGGCTTATCAGATATGGGGAATGTGAGGTGGTGAATCAGAGGCGATGAATCAGAGATGGGGAATCAGAGGCGGGGAATCAGAGGCAGGGAATCAGACACGGGGAATCAGAGGCGGGGAATCGAAGCTGGGGATTCAGAGGCGGGGAATCAGAGTTGGGGAATCAGAGGTGGGGAATCAGATATGGGGAAACAGAGGCGGGGAATCAGAGGTGGGGAAACAGAGGCAGGGAATCAGATATTGGGAATCAGAGGTGGGGAATCAGAGGCAGGGAATCAGATGTGGGGAATCAGAGCTGGGGAATCAGAGGCGGGGAATCTGAGTTTGGGAATCAATGTCGGGGAATAAGATATGGGGAATCAGAGGCGGGGAATCAGATATGGGCAATCAGAGGAGGGGAATCAGAGGTGGGGCATCAGAGGCGGGAATCAGAATTGGGGAATCAGACATGGGGAATCAGAGAAGGGGAATCAGAGGCAGTGAATCAGAGATGGTGAATCAGAGGCGGGGAATCACAGGCAGGGAATCAGACGCAGGGAATCAGTGGTGGTGAATCCAAGATGGGGAATCAGAGGCGGGGAATCAGAGGCAGGGAATTAGACACGGGGAATCAGAGGTGGGGAATCAGAGCTGAGGAATCAGAGGCGGGGAATCAGAGTTGGGGAATCAGAGGCTGGGAATCAGATATGGGGCATCAGAGGCAGGGAATCAGACAGGGGAATCAGAGGCGGGCAATTAGTGGCAGGGAATCAGAGGCGGGGAATCAGAGGCGGGATATCAGAGGCAGGGAATCAGATGTGGGGAATCAGACATGGGGAATCAGAGGCAGGGAATCAGAGGCGGGGAATCAGAAGCGGGAATCAAAGGCCGGGAATGAGAGGCCGGGAATCAGAGGTGGGGATTCAGAGTCCGGGAATCAGAGATGGGGAATCAGAGGCTGGGAATCAGATATGGGGAATCAGAGGCTGGGAATCAGAGGCGGGGAAACAGAGGTGGCTAATCAGATATGGGGAATCAGAGGTGGGGAATCAGAGGCAGTGAATCAGAGATGGGAAATCAGAGGCGGGGAATCAGAGGCAGGGCATCAGAAACGTGGAATCAGAGTCGGGGAATCAGAGCTGGGGAATCAGAGGCGGGGAATCAGAGTTGGGGAATCAGAGGTGGGGAATCAGATATGGGGAAACAGAGTCGGGGAATCAGAGGCGGGGAAACAGAGGCAGGGAATCAGAATTTGGGAATCAGAGATGGGGAATCAGAGCTGGGGAATCTGAGGCGGGGAATCTGAATTTGGGAATCAGAGATGGGGAATCAGAGGCGCGGAATCAGACGTGGAGAATCAGAGGTGGTTAATCACAGATGGGGAATCAGAGGCAGGGAATCAGAAGCAGGGAATCAGACGCGGGGAATCAGAGGCGGGGAATCAGAGCTGAGGAATCAGAGGCGGGGAATCAGAGTTGGGGAATCAGAGTCGGGGTATCAGATATGGAGAATCAGAGGCGGGGAATCAGAGGCGGGGAAAGAGAGGAGGGGTATCAGATATGGGGAACCAGAGGTGGGGAATCGGAGGGCAGGAATCAGAGATGGGGAATCAGAGGCAGGGAATCAGATATGGGGAATCAGAGGCGGGGAATCAGAGGCAGGGAATCAGATGTGGGGAATCAGAGATGGGGAATCAGAGGCAGGGAATCAGAGGCGGTGAATCAGAAGCGGGGAATCATATTCCGGGAATCAGATGCTGGGAATCAGAGGTGGGGAATCTGAGTCCGGGAATCAGAGATGGGGAATCAGAGGCGGGAATCAGATATGGGGAATCAGAAGCGGGGAATCAGAGGCGGGGTAACAGAGAGGCTTATCAGATATGGGGAATCTGAGGTGGTGAATCAGAGGCGGTGAATCAGAGATGGGGAATCAGAGGCGGGGAATCAGAGGCAGGGAATCAGACACGGGGAATCAGAGGCGGGGAATCAAAGCTGGGGATTCAGAGGCGGGGAATCAGAGTTGGGGAATCAGAGGTGGGGAATCAGATATGGGGAAACAGAGGCGGGGAATCAGAGGTGGGGAAACAGAGGCAGGGAATCAGATATTGGGAATCAGAGGTGGGGAATCAGAGGCAGGGAATCAGATGTGGGGAATCAGAGCTGGGGAATCAGAGGCGGGGAATCTGAGTTTGGGAATCAGAGTCGGGGAATAAGATATGGGGAATCAGAGGCGGGGAATCAGATATGGGGAATCAGAGGAGGTGAATCAGAGGTGGGGCATCAGAGGCGGGAATCAGAATTGGGGAATCAGACATGGGGAATCAGAGAAGGGGAATCAGAGGCAGTGAATCAGAGATGGTGAATCAGAGGCGGGGAATCACAGGCAGGGAATCAGACGCAGGGAATCAGTGGTGGTGAATCCAAGATGGGGAATCAGAGGCGGGGAATCAGAGACAGGGAATTAGACACGGGGAATGAGAGGTGGGGAATCAGAGCTGAGGAATCAGAGGCGGGGAATCAGAGTTGGGGAATCAGAGGCAGGGAATCAGATATGGGGCATCAGAGGCAGGGAATCAGATATGGGGAATCAGAGGCGGGGAATTAGTGGCATGGAATCAGAGGCAGGGAATCAGAGGCGGGGTATCAGAGGCAGGGAATCAGATGTGAGGAATCAGACATGGGGAATCAGAGGCAGGGAATCAGAGGCGGTGAATTACAAGCGGGGAATCATAGGCCGGGAATCAGAGGCCGGGAATCAGATATGGGGAATCAACGGCGGGGAAACTGAGGCGGGGAATCAGACGCGGAGGTGGTTAATCACAGATGGGGAATCAGAGGCAGGGAATCAGAAGCAGGGAATCAGACGCGGGGAATCAGAGGTGGGGAATCATAACTGGGGAATCAGAGGCGGGGAATCAGAGTTGGGGAATCAGAGGTGGGGTATCAGATATGGGGAATAAGAGGCGGGGAATCAGAGGCGGGGAAACTGAGGCGGGGAATCAGATATGGGGAATCAGAGGTGGGGAATCAGAGGCGGTGAAACAGAGATGGGGAATCAGAGGCCGGGAATTAGAGTCAGGGAATCAGACGCGGGTAATCAGAGGTGGGGAATCAGAGCTGGGGAATCAGAGGCGGGGAATTAGAGTCAGGGAATCAGACGCGGGTAATCAGAGGCCGGGAATCAGTTGTGGGGAATCAGAGGCCGGGAATTAGCGGTGGTGAATCAGAGATGGGGAATCAGAGGCGGGGATTCAGAGGCGGGGAATCAGACGCGGGGAATCAGAGGCGGGGAATCAGAGCTGGGGAATCAGAGGCGGGGAATCTGAGTTTGGGAATCAGAGGCGGGGAATAAGATATGGGGAATCAGAGGCGGGGAATCAGATATGGGGAATCAGAGGAGGGGAATCAGAGGTGGGGCATCAGAGGCGGGAATCAGAATTGGGGAATCAGACATGGGGAATCAGAGAAGGGGAATCAGAGGCAGTGAATCAGAGATGGTGAATCAGAGGCGGGGAATCACAGGCAGGAAATCAGACGCAGGGAATCAGTGGTGGTGAATCAGAGATGGGGAATCAGAGGCGGGGAATCAGAGGCAAGGAATCAGACACGGGGAATCAGAGGCGGGGAATCAGAGCTGGGGAATCAGAGGCGGGGAATCAGAGTTGGGGAATCAGAGGTGGGGAATCAGATATGGGGAAACAGAGGCGGGGAATCAGAAGTGGGGAAACAGAGGCAGGGAATCAGATATTGGGAATCAGAGGTGGGGAATCAGAGGCAGGGAATCAGATGTTGGGAATCAGAGCTGGGGAATCAGATATGGGGAATCAGAGATGGGGAATCAGAGGCAGGGAATCAGAGGCGGGGAATCAGAGGTGGGGAATCTGAGTCCGGGAATCAGAGATGGGGAATCAGAGGCAGGGAATCAGATATGGGGAATCAGAGGTGGGGAATCAGAGGCGGGGAAACAGAGATGGCTTATCAGATATGGGGAATCAGAGGTGGGGAATCAGAGGCGGTGAATCAGAGATGTGGAATCAGAGGCGGGGAATCAGAGGCAGGGAATCAGACACGGGGAATCAGAGGCGGGGAATCAGAGCTGGGGAATCAGAGGCGGGGAATCAGAGTTGGGGAATCAGAGGTGGGTAATCAGATATGGGGAAACAGAGGCGGGGAATCAGAGGTGGGGAATCAGAGGCAGAGAATCAGATGTGGGGAATCAGAGGCGGGGAATCTGAGTTTGGGGATCAGAGGCGGAGAATAAGATATGGGGAATCAGAGGCGGGGAATCAGATATGGGCAATCAGAGGAGGGGAATCAGAGGTTGGGCATCAGAGGCGGGAATCAGAATTGGGGAATCAGACATGGGGAATCAGAGAAGGGGAATCAGAGGCAGTGAATCAGAGATGGTGAATCAGAGGCGGGGAATCACAGGCAGGGAATCAGACGCAGGGAATCAGTGGTGGTGAATACAATATGGGGAATCAGAGGCGGGGAATCAGAGGCAGAGAATTAGACACGGGGAATCAGAGGTGGGGAATCAGAGCTGAGGAATCAGAGGCGGGGAATCAGAGTTGGGGAATCAGAGGCTGGGAATCAGATATGGGGCATCAGAGGCAGGGAATCAGATAGGGGAATCAGAGGCGGGGAATTAGTGGCAGGGAATCAGAGGCAGGGAATCAGAGGCGGGATATCAGAGGCAGGGAATCAGATGTGGGGAATCAGACATGGGGAATCAGAGGCAGGGAATCAGAGGCGGGGAATCAGAAGCGGGAATCAAAGGCCGGGAATGAGAGTCCGGGAATCAGAGGTGGGGAATCAGAGGCTGGGAATCAGATATGGGGAATCAGAGGCTGGGAATCAGAGGCGGGGAAACAGAGGTGGCTAATCAGATATGGGGAATCAGAGGTGGGGAATCAGAGGCAGTGAATCAGAGATGGGAAATCAGAGGCGGGGAATCAGAGTTGGGGAATCAGAGGTGGGGAATCAGATATGGGGAAACAGAGGCGGGGAATCAGAGGCGGGGAAACAGAGGCGGGGAATCAGATATTGGGAATCAGAGGTGGGGAATCAGAGGTGGGGAATCAGAGGCAGGGAATCAGAATTTGGGAATCAGAGATGGGGAATCAGAACTGGGGAATCAGAGGCGGGGAATCAGAATTTGGGAATCAGAGATGGGGAATCAGAGATGGGGAATCAGAGGCGGGGAATCAGAATTTGGGAATCAGAGATGGGGATTCAGAGATGGGGAATCAGAGGTGCGGAATAAGACGTGGAGAATCAGAGGTGGTTAATCACAGATGGGGAATCAGAGGCAGGGAATCAGAAGCAGGGAATCAGATGCGGGGAATCAGAGGTGGGGAATCATAGCTGGGGAATCAGAGGCGGGGAATCAGAGTTGGGGAATCAGAGATGGGGAATCCGAGGCGGGGTATCAGATATGGGGAATCAGACACGGGGAATCAGAGGCAGGGAATCAGAGGCGGGGAATCAGAAGCGGGAATCAAAGGCCGGGAATGAGAGGCCGGGAATCAGAGGTGGGGATTCAGAGTTCGGGAATCAGAGATGGGGATTCAGAGGCTGGGAATCAGATATGGGGAATCAGAGGCTGGGAATCAGAGGCGGGGAAACAGAGGTGGCTAATCAGATATGGGGAATCAGAGGTGGGGAATCAGAGGCAGTGAATCAGAGATGGGAAATCAGAGGAGGGGAATCAGAGGCAGGGCATCAGACACGTGGAATCTGAGGCGGGGATTACGAGCTGGGGAATCAGAGGCGGGGAATCAGAGTTGGGGAATCAGAGGTGGGGAATCAGATATGGTGAAACAGAGGCGGGGAATCAGAGGCGGGGAAACAGAGGCGGGGAATCAGATATTGGGAATCAGAGGTGGGGAATCAGAGGCAGGGAATCAGAATTTGGGAATCAGAGATGGGGAATCAGAGCTGGGGAATCAGAGGTGGGGAATCAGAATTTGGGAATCAGAGATGGGGAATCAGAGATGGGGAATCAGAGGCGCGGAATCAGACGTGGAGAATCAGAGGTGGTTAATCACAGATGGGGAATCAGAGGCAGGGAATCAGAAGCAGGGAATCAGACGCGGGGAATCAGAGGTGGGGAATCATAGCTGGGGAATCAGAGGCGGGGAATCAGAGTTGGGGAATCAGAGTTGGGGAATCCGAGGCGGGGTATCAGATATGAGGAATCAGAGGTGGGGAATCAGAGGCGGTGAATCAGAGATGGGGAATCAGAGACGGGGAATTAGATTCAGGGAATCAGACGCGGGTAATCAGAGGTGGGGAATCAGAGCTCGTGAATCAGAGATGGGGAATCAGAGGCAGGGAATCAGAGGCGGGGAATTAGAAGCGGGGAATCGTAGGCCGGGAATCAGAGGCCGGGAAACTGAGGCGGGGAATCAGACGCGGAGAATCAGAGGTGGTTAATCACAGATGGGGAATCAGAGGCAGGGAATCAGAAGCAGGGAATCAGACGCGGGGAATCAGAAGTGGGGAATCATAACTGGGGAATCAGAGGCGGGGAATCAGAGTTGGGGAATCAGAGGCGGGGTATCAGATATGGGGAATCAGACACGGGGAATCAGAGGCAGGGAATCAGAGGCGGGGAATCAGAAGCGGGAATCAAAGGCCGGGAATGAGAGGCCGGGAATCAGAGGTGGGGATTCAGAGTCCGGGAATTAGAGTCAGGGAATCAGACGCGGGTAATCAGAGGTGGGGAATCAGAGCTGGGGAATCAGAGGCAGGGAATCAGAGTCGGGGAATCAGAGGCGGGGAATCAGAGATGGGGAATCAGAGGCGGGGAATCAGAGGCCGGGAATCAGAGGCCGGGAATCAGTAGTGGGGAATCAGAGGCCGGGAATTAGAAGTGGTGAATCAGAGATGGGGAATCAGAGGCGGGGATTCAGAGGCGGAGAATCAGACGAGGGGAATCAGAGTCGGGGAATCAGAGCTGGGGAATTAGAGGCGGGGAATCTGAGTTGGGGAATCAGAGGCGGGGAATAAGATATGGGGAATCAGAGGAGGGGAATCAGAGGTGGGGCATCAGAGGCGGGAATCAGAATTGGGGAATCAGACATGGGGAATCATGAAGGGGAATCAGAGGCAGTGAATCAGAGATGGTGAATCAGAGGCGGGGAATCACAGGCAGGGAATCAGACGCAGGGAATCAGTGGTGGTGAATCAGAGATGGGGAATCAGAGGCGGGGAATCAGAGGCAAGGAATCAGACACGGGGAATCAGAGGCGGGGAATCAGAGCTGGGGAATCAGAGGCGGGGAATCAGAGTTGGGGAATCAGAGGTGGGGAATCAGATATGGGGAAACAGAGGCGGGGAATCAGAAGTGGGGAAACAGAGGCAGGGAATCAGATATTGGGAATCAGAGGTGGGGAATCAGAGGCAGGGAATCAGATGTTGGGAATCAGAGCTGGGGAATCAGATATGGGAAATCAGAGATGGGGAATCAGAGGCAGGGAATCAGAGGCGGGGAATCAGAGGTGGGGAATCTGAGTCCGGGAATCAGAGATGGGGAATCAGAGGCGGGGAATCAGATATGGGGAATCAGAGGTGGGGAATCAGAGGCGGGGAAACAGAGATGGCTTATCAGATATGGGGAATCAGAGGTGGGGAATCAGAGGCGGTGAATCAGAGATGTGGAATCAGAGGCGGGGAATCAGAGATGGGGAATCAGAGGCGGGGAATCAGAGGCCGGGAATCAGAGGCCGGGAATCAGTAGTGGGGAATCAGAGGCCGGGAATTAGCGGTGGTGAATGAGACATGGGGAATCAGAGAAGGGGAATCAGAGGCAGTGAATCAGAGATGGTGAATCAGAGGCGGGGAATCACAGGCAGGGAATCAGACGCATGGAATCAGTGGTGGTGAATCAGAGATGGGGAATCAGAGGCGGGGATACTGAGGCGGGGAATCAGACGCGGAGAATCAGAGGTGGTTAATCACAGATGGGGAATCAGAGGCAGGGAATCAGAAGCAGGGAATTAGACGCGGGGAATCAGAAGTGGGGAATCATAACTGGGGAATCAGAGGCGGGGAATCAGAGTTGGGGAATCAGAGGCGGGGTATCAGATATGGGGAATCAGAGGCGGGGAATCAGAGGCGGGGAAACTGAGGCGGGGAATCAGATATGGGGAATCAGAGGTGGGGAATCAGAGGCGGTGAATCAGAGATGGGGAATCAGAGGCCGGGAATTAGAATCAGGGAATCAGACGCGGGTAATCAGAGGTGGGGAATCAGAGCTGGGGAATCAGAGGCAGGGAATCAGAGTCGGGGAATCAGAGGCGGGGAATCAGAGATGGGGAATCATAGGCGGGGAATCAGAGGCCGGGAATCAGAGGCCGGGAATCAGTAGTGGGGAATCAGAGGCCGGGAATTAGCTGTGGTGAATCAGAGATGGGGAATCAGAGGCGGGGATTCAGAGGCGGGGAATCAGACGCGAGGAATCAGAGTCGGGGAATCAGAGCTGGGGAATCAGAGGCGGGGAATCAGAGTCGGGGAATCAGAGGTGGGGAATCAGAGATGGGGAATCAGAGGCGTGGAATCAGAGGCCGGAAATCAGAGGCCGGGAATCAGTAGTGGGGAATCAGAGGCGGGAATCAGAATTGGGGAATCAGACATGGGGAATCAGAGAAGGGGAATCAGAGGCAGTGAATCAGAGATGGTGAATCAGAGGCGGGGAATCAGAGGCGGGGAATCAGAGGCAAGGAATCAGACACGGGGAATCAGAGGCGGGGAATCAGAGCTGGGGAATCAGAGGCGGGGAATCAGAGTTGGGGAATCAGAGGTGGGGAATCAGATATGGGGAAACAGAGGCGGGGAATCAGAAGTGGGGAAACAGAGGCAGGGAATCAGATATTGGGAATCAGAGGTGGGGAATCAGAGGCAGGGAATCAGATGTTGGGAATCAGAGCTGGGGAATCAGATATGGGAAATCAGAGATGGGGAATCAGAGGCAGGGAATCAGAGGCGGGGAATCAGAGGTGGGGAATCTGAGTCCGGGAATCAGAGATGGGGAATCAGAGGCGGGGAATCAGATATGGTGAATCAGAGATGTGGAATCAGAGGCGGGAATCAGAGGCAGGGAATCAGACACGGGGAATCAGAGGCGGGGAATCAGAGCTGGGGAATCAGAGGCGGGGAATCAGAGTTGGGGAATCAGAGGTGGGTAATCAGATATGGGGAAACAGAGGCGGGGAATCAGAGGTGGGGAATCAGAGGCAGAGAATCAGATGTGGGGAATCAGATCTGGGGAATCAGAGGCGGGGAATCTGAGTTTGGGAATCAGAGGCAGAGAATAAGATATGGGGAATCAGAGGCGGGGAATCAGATATGGGCAATCAGAGGAGGGGAATCAGAGGTTGGGCATCAGAGGCGGGAATCAGAATTGGGGAATCAGACATGGGGAATCAGAGAAGGGGAATCAACGGCAGTGAATCAGAGATGGTGAATCAGAGGCGGGGAATCACAGGCAGGGAATCAGACGCAGGGAATCAGTGGTGGTGAATCCAAGATGGGGAATCAGAGGCGGGGAATCAGAGGCAGGGAATTAGACACGGGGAATCAGAGGTGGGGAATCAGAGCTGAGGAATCAGAGGCGGGGAATCAGAGTTGGGGAATCAGAGGCAGGGAATCAGATATGGGGCATCAGAGGCAGGGAATCAGATAGGGTAATCAGAGGCGGGGAATTAGTGGCAGGGAATCAGAGGCGGGGAATCAGATGCGGGATATCAGAGGCAGGGAATCAGATGTGGGGAATCAGACATGGGGAATCAGAGGCAGGGAATCAGAGGCGGGGAATCAGAAGCGGGAATCAAAGGCCGGGAATGAGAGGCCGGGAATCAGAGGTGGGGATTCAGAGTCCGGGAATCAGAGATGGGGAATCAGAGGCTGGGAATCAGATATGGGGAATCAGAGGCTGTGAATCAGAGGCGGGGAAACAGAGGTGGCTAATCAGATATGGGGAATCAGAGGTGGGGAATCAGAGGCAGTGAATCAGAGATGGGAAATCAGAGGCGGGGAATCAGAGGCAGGGCATCAGACACGTGGAATCAGAGGCGGGGAATCAGAGCTGGGGAATCAGAGGCGGGGAATCAGAGTTGGGGAATCAGAGGTGGGGAATCAGATATAGGGAAACAGAGGCGGGGAATCAGAGGCGGGGAAACAGAGGCGGGGAATCAGATATTGGGAATCAGAGGTGGGGAATCAGAGGCAGGGAATCAAAATTTGGGAATCAGAGATGGGGAATCAGAACTGGGGAATCAGAGGCGGGGAATCAGAATTTGGGAATCAGAGATGGGGAATCAGAGATGGGGAATCAGAGGCGCGGAATCAGACGTGGAGAATCAGAGGTGGTTAATCACAGATGGGGAATCAGAGGCAGGGAATCAGAAGCAGGGAATCAGACGCGGGGAATCAGAGGCGGGGAATCAGAGCTGAGGAATCAGAGGCGGGGAATCAGAGTTGGGGAATCAGAGGCGGGGTATCAGATATGGAGAATCAGAGGCGGGGAATCAGAGGCGGGGAAAGAGAGGAGGGGTATCAGATATGGGGAACCAGAGGTGGGGAATCAGAGGCAGGGAATCAGATGTGGGGAATCAGAGATGGGGAATCAGAGGCAGGGAATCAGAGGTGGGGAATCAGAAGCGGGGAATCATATTCCGGGAATCTGAGGCTGGGAATCAGAGGTGGCGAATCTGAGTCCGGGAATCAGAGATAGGGAATCAGAGGCGGGGAATCAGATATGGGGAATCAGAGGCGGGGAATCAGATATGGGCAATCAGAGGAGGGGAATCAGAGGTTGGGCATCAGAGGCGGGAATCAGAATTGGGGAATCAGACATGGGGAATCAGAGAAGGGGAATCAACGGCAGTGAATCAGAGATGGTGAATCAGAGGCGGGGAATCACAGGCAGGGAATCAGACGCAGGGAATCAGTGGTGGTGAATCCAAGATGGGGAATCAGAGGCGGGGAATCAGAGGCAGGGAATTAGACACGGGGAATCAGAGGTGGGGAATCAGAGCTGAGGAATCAGAGGCGGGGAATCAGAGTTGGGGAATCAGAGGCAGGGAATCAGATATGGGGCATCAGAGGCAGGGAATCAGATAGGGTAATCAGAGGCGGGGAATTAGTGGCAGGGAATCAGAGGCGGGGAATCAGATGCGGGATATCAGAGGCAGGGAATCAGATGTGGGGAATCAGACATGGGGAATCAGAGGCAGGGAATCAGAGGCGGGGAATCAGAAGCGGGAATCAAAGGCCGGGAATGAGAGGCCGGGAATCAGAGGTGGGGATTCAGAGTCCGGGAATCAGAGATGGGGAATCAGAGGCTGGGAATCAGATATGGGGAATCAGAGGCTGTGAATCAGAGGCGGGGAAACAGAGGTGGCTAATCAGATATGGGGAATCAGAGGTGGGGAATCAGAGGCAGTGAATCAGAGATGGGAAATCAGAGGCGGGGAATCAGAGGCAGGGCATCAGACACGTGGAATCAGAGGCGGGGAATCAGAGCTGGGGAATCAGAGGCGGGGAATCAGAGTTGGGGAATCAGAGGTGGGGAATCAGATATAGGGAAACAGAGGCGGGGAATCAGAGGCGGGGAAACAGAGGCGGGGAATCAGATATTGGGAATCAGAGGTGGGGAATCAGAGGCAGGGAATCAAAATTTGGGAATCAGAGATGGGGAATCAGAACTGGGGAATCAGAGGCGGGGAATCAGAATTTGGGAATCAGAGATGGGGAATCAGAGATGGGGAATCAGAGGCGCGGAATCAGACGTGGAGAATCAGAGGTGGTTAATCACAGATGGGGAATCAGAGGCAGGGAATCAGAAGCAGGGAATCAGACGCGGGGAATCAGAGGCGGGGAATCAGAGCTGAGGAATCAGAGGCGGGGAATCAGAGTTGGGGAATCAGAGGCGGGGTATCAGATATGGAGAATCAGAGGCGGGGAATCAGAGGCGGGGAAAGAGAGGAGGGGTATCAGATATGGGGAACCAGAGGTGGGGAATCAGAGGCAGGGAATCAGATGTGGGGAATCAGAGATGGGGAATCAGAGGCAGGGAATCAGAGGTGGGGAATCAGAAGCGGGGAATCATATTCCGGGAATCTGAGGCTGGGAATCAGAGGTGGCGAATCTGAGTCCGGGAATCAGAGATGGGGAATCAGAGGCGGGGAATCAGATATGGGGAATCAGAGGCGGGGAATCAGAGGCGGGGTAACAGAGATGGCTTATCAGATATGGGGAATCTGAGGTGGTGAATCAGAGGCGGTGAATCAGAGATGGGGAATCAGAGGCGGGGAATCAGATATGGGGAATCAGACACGGGGTATCAGAGGCGGGGAATCAGAGCTGGGGAATCAGAGGCGGGGAACCAGAGTTGGGGAATCAGAGGTGGGGAATCAGATATGGGGAAACAGAGGCGGGGAATCAGAGGTGGGGAAACAGAGGCAGGGAATCAGATATTGGGAATCAGAGGTGGGGAATCAGAGGCAGGGAATCAGATGTGGGGAATCAGAGCTGGGGAATCAGAGGCGGGGAATCTGAGTTTGGGAATCAGAGTCGGGGAATAAGATATGGGGAATCAGAGGCGGGGAATCAGATATGGGCAATCAGAGGAGGGGAATCAGAGGTGGGGCATCAGAGGCGGGAATCAGAATTGGGGAATCAGACATGGGGAATCAGAGAAGGGGAATCAGAGGCAGTGAATCAGAGATGTGGAATCAGAGGCGGGGAATCAGAGGCAGGGAATCAGACACGGGGAAACAGAGGCGGGGAATCAGAGCTGGGTAATCAGAGGCAGGGAATCAGAGTTGGGGAATCAGAGGTGGGTAATCAGATATGGGGAAACAGAGGCGGGGAATCAGAGGTGGGGAATCAGAGGCAGAGAATCAGATGTGGGGAATCAGAGCTGGGGAATCAGAGGCGGGGAATCTGAGTTTGGAATCAGAGGCGGAGAATAAGATATGGGGAATCAGAGGCGGGGAATCAGATATGGGCAATCAGAGGAGGGGAATCAGAGGTTGGGCATCAGAGGCGGGAATCAGAATTGGGGAATCAGACATGGGGAATCAGAGAAGGGGAATCAGAGGCAGTGAATCAGAGATGGTGAATCAGAGGCGGGGAATCACAGGCAGGGAATCAGACGTAGGGAATCACTGGTGGTGAATCCAAGATGGGGAATCAGAGGCGGGGAATCAGAGGCAGGGAATTAGACACGGGGAATCAGAGGTGGGGAATCAGAGCTGAGGAATCAGAGGCGGGGAATCAGAGTTGGGGAATCAGAGGCTGGGAATCAGATATGGGGCATCAGAGGCAGGGAATCAGATAGGGGAATCAGAGGCGGGGAATTAGTAGCAGGGAATCAGAGGCGGGGAATCAGAGGCGGGATATCAGAGGCAGGGAATCAGATGTGGGGAATCAGACATGGGGAATCAGAGGCAGGGAATCAGAGGCGGGGAATCAGAAGCGGGAATCAAAGGCCGGGAATGAGAGGCCGCGAATCAGAGGTGGGGATTCAGAGTCCGGGAATCAGAGATGGGGAATCAGAGGCTGGGAATCAGATATGGGGAATCAGAGGCTGGGAATCAGAGGCGGGGAAACAGAGGTGGCTAATAAGATATGGGGAATCAGAGGTGGGGAATCAGAGGCAGTGAATCAGAGATGGGAAATCAGAGGCGGGGAATCAGAGGCAGGGCATCAGAAACTTGGAATCAGAGGCGGGGAATCAGAGCTGGGGAATCAGAGGCGGGGAATCAGAGTTGGGGAATCAGAGGTGGGGAATCAGATATGGGGAAACAGAGGCGGGGAATCAGAGGCGGGGAAACAGAGGCGGGGAATCAGATATTGGGAATCAGAGGTGGGGAATCAGAGGCAGGGAATCAGAATTTGGGAATCAGAGATGGGGAATCAGAGGTGGCGAATCAGAGGCGAGGAATCAGAATTTGGGAATCAGAATTTGGGAATCAGAGATGGGGAATCAGAGATGGGGAATCAGAGGCGCGGAATCAGACGTGGAGAATCAGAGGTGGTTAATCACAAATGGGGAATCAGAGGCAGGGAATCAGAAGCAGGGAATCAGACGCGGGGAATCAGAGGCGGGGAATCAGAGCTGAGGAATCAGAGGCGGGGAATCAGAGTTGGGGAATCAGAGGCGGGTTATCAGATATGGAGAATCAGAGGCGGGGAATCAGAGGCGGGGAAAGAGAGGAGGGGTATCAGATATGGGGAACCAGAGGTGGGGAATCGGAGGGCGGGAATCAGAGATGGGGAATCAGAGGAAGGGAATCAGATATGGGGAATCAGAGGCGGGGAATCAGAGGCAGGGAATCTGATGTGGGGAATCAGAGATGGGGAATCAGAGGCAGGGAATCAGAGGCGGGGAATCAGAAGCGGGGAATCATATTCGGGGAATCAGAGGCTGGGAATCAGAGGTGGGGAATCTGAGTCCGGGAATCAGAGATGGGGAATCAGAGGCGGGGAATCAGATATGGGGAATCAGAGGCGGGGAATCAGAGGCGGGGTAACAGAGATGGCTTATCGGATATGGGGAATGTGAGGTGGTGAATCAGAGGCGGTGAATCAGAGATGGGGAATCAGAGGCGGGGAATCAGAGGCAGGGAATCAGACACGGGGAATCAGAGGCGGGGAATCAAAGCTGGGGACTCAGAGGCGGGGAATCAGAGTTGGGGAATCAGAGGTGGGGAATCAGATATGGGGAAACAGAGGCGGGGAATCAGAGGTGGGGAAACAGAGGCAGGGAATCAGATATTGGGAATCAGAGGTGGGGAATCAGAGGCAGGGAATCAGATGTGGGGAATCAGAGCTGGGGAATCAGAGGCGGGGAATCTGAGTTTGGGAATCAGAGTCGGGGAATAAGATATGGGGAATCAGAGGCGGGGAATCAGATATGGGCAATCAGAGGAGGGGAATCAGAGGTGGGGCATCAGAGGCGGGAATCAGAATTGGGGAATCAGACATGGGGAATCAGAGAAGGGGAATCAGAGGCAGTGAATCAGAGATGGTGAATCAGAGGCGGGGAATCACAGGCAGGAAATCAGACACAGGGAATCAGTGGTGGTGAATCAGAGATGGGGAATCAGAGGCGGGGAATCAGAGGCAAGGAATCAGACACGGGGAATCAGAGGCGGGGAATCAGAGCTGGGGAATCAGAGGCGGGGAATCAGAGTTGGGGAATCAGAGGTGGGGAATCAGATATGGGGAAACAGAGGCGATGAATCAGAAGTGGGGAAACAGAGGCAGGGAATCAGATATTGGGAATCAGAGGTGGGGAATCAGAGGCAGGGAATCAGATGTTGGGAATCAGAGCTGGGGAATCAGATATGGGGAATCAGAGATGGGGAATCAGAGGCAGGGAATCAGAGGCGGGGAATCAGAGGTGGGGAATCTGAGTCTGGGAATCAGAGATGGGGAATCAGAGGCGGGGAATCAGATATGGGGAATCAGAGGTGGGGAATCAGAGGCGGGGAAACAGAGATGGCTTATCAGATATGGGGAATCAGAGGTGGGGAATCAGAGGCAGGGAATCAGACACGGGGAATCAGAGGCGGGGAATCAGATATGGGCAATCAGAGGAGGGGAATCAGAGGTTGGGCATCAGAGGCGGGAATGAGAATTGGGGAATCAGACATGGGGAATCAGAGAAGGGGAATCAGAGGCAGTGAATCAGAGATGGTGAATCAGAGGCGGGGAATCACAGGCAGGGAATCAGACGCAGGGAATCAGTGGTGGTGAATACAAGATGGGGAATCAGAGGCGGGGAATCGTAGGCAGGGAATTAGACACGGGGAATCAGAGGTGGGGAATCAGAGCTGAGGAATCAGAGGCGGGGAATCAGAGTTGGGGAATCAGAGGCTGTGAATCAGATATGGGGCATCAGAGGCAGGGAATCAGATAGGGGAATCAGAGGCGGGGAATTAGTGGCAGGGAATCAGAGGCTGGGAATCAGAGGCGGGATATCAGAGGCAGGGAATCAGATGTGGGGAATCAGACATGGGGAATCAGAGGCAGGGAATCAGAGGCGGGGAATCAGAAGCGGGAATCAAAGGCCGGGAATGAGAGTCCGGGAATCAGAGGTGGGGAATCAGAGGCTGGGAATCAGATATGGGGAATCAGAGGCTGGGAATCAGAGGCGGGGAAACAGAGGTGGCTAATCAGATATGGGGAATCAGAGGTGGGGAATCAGAGGCAGTGAATCAGAGATGGGAAATCAGAGGCGGGGAATCAGAGGCAGGGCATCAGACACGTGGAATCAGAGGCGGGGAATCAGAGCTGGGGAATCAGAGGCCGGGAATCAGAGTTGGGGAATCAGAGGTGGGGAATCAGATATGGGGAATCAGAGGTGGGGAATCAGAGGCAGGGAATCAGAATTTGAGAATCAGAGATGGGGAATCAGAACTGGGGAATCAGAGGCGGGGAATCAGAATTTGGGAATCAGAGATGGGGAATCAGAGGCGCGGAATCAGACGTGGAGAATCAGAGGTGGTTAATCACAGATGGGGAATCAGAGGCAGGGAATCAGAAGCAGGGAATCAGACGCGGGGAATCAGAGGCGGGGAATCAGAGCTGAGGAATCAGAGGCGGGGAATTAGAGTTGGGGAATCAGAGGCAGGGAATCAGATATGGGGAATCAGAGGCGGGGAATCAGAAGCAGGGAATCAGATGTGGGGAATCAGAGATGGGGAATCAGAGGCAGGGAATCAGAGGCGGGGAATCAGAAGCGGGGAATCATATTCCGGGAATCAGAGGCTGGGAATCAGAGGTGGGGAATCTGAGTCCGGGAATCAGAGATGGGGAATCAGAGGCGGGGAATCAGATATGGGGAATCAGAGGCGGGGTTACAGAGATGGCTTATTAGATATGGGGAATCTGAGGTGGTGAATCAGAGGCGGTGAATCAGATATGGGGAATCAGAGGCGGGGAAACTGAGGCGGGGAATCAGACGCGGAGAATCAGAGGTGGTTAATCACAGATGGGGAATCAGAGGCAGGGAATCAGAAGCAGGGAATCAGACGCGCGGAATCAGAGGTGGGGAATCATAACTGGGGAATCAGAGGCGGGGAATCAGAGTTGGGGAATCAGAGGCAGGGTATCAGTAATGGGAATTCAGAGGCGGGGAATCAGAGGCGGGGAAACTGAGGCGGGGAATCAGATATGGGGAATCAGAGGTGGGGAATCAGAGGCGGTGAATCAGTGATGGGGAATCAGAGGCCGGGAATTAGAGTCAGGGAATCAGACGCGGGTAATCAGAGGTGGGGAATCAGAGCTGGGGAATCAGAGGCAGGGAATCAGAGTCGGGGAATCAGAGGCGGGGAATCAGAGATGGGGAATCATAGGCGGGGAATCAGAGGCCGGGAATCAGAGGCCGGGAATCAGTAGTGGGGAATCAGAGGCCGGGAATTAGCGGTGGTGAATCAGAGATGGGGAATCAGAGGCGGGGATTCAGAGGCGGGGAATCAGACGCGGGGAATCAGAGGCGGGGAATCAGAGCTGGGGAATCAGAGGCGGGGAATCAGAGTCGGGGAATCAGAGGCGGGGAATCAGAGATGGGGAATCAGAGGTGGGGAATCAGAGGCCGGGAATCAGAGGCCGGGAATCAGTAGTGGGGAATCAGAGGCGGGAATCAGAATTGGGGAATCAGACATGGGGAATCAGACAAGGGGAATCAGAGGCAGTGAATCAGAGATGGTGAATCAGAGGCGGGGAATCACAGGCAGGAAATCAGACGCGGGGAATCAGTGGTGGTGAATCAGAGATGGGGAATCAGAGGCGGGGAATCAGAGGCAAGGAATCAGACACGGGGAATCAGAGGCGGGGAATCAGAGCTGTGAAATCAGAGGCGGGGAATCAGAGTTGGGGAATCAGAGGTGGGGAATCAGATATGGGGAAACAGAGGCGGGGAATCAGAAGTGGGGAAACAGAGGCAGGGAATCAGATATTGGGAAACAGAGGTGGGGAATCAGAGGCAGGGAATCAGATGTTGGGAATCAGAGCTGGGGAATCAGATATGGGAAATCAGAGATGGGGAATCAGAGGCAGGGAATCAGAGGCGGGGAATCAGAGGTGGGGAATCTGAGTCCGGGAATCAGAGATGGGGAATCAGAGGTGGGTAATCAGATATGGGGAAACAGAGGCGGGGAATCAGAGGTGGGGAATCAGAGGCAGAGAATCAGATGTGGGGAATCAGAGGCGGGGAATCTGAGTTTGGGGATCAGAGGCGGAGAATAAGATATGGGGAATCAGAGGCGGGGAATCAGATATGGGCAATCAGAGGAGGGGAATCAGAGGTTGGGCATCAGAGGCGGGAATGAGAATTGGGGAATCAGACATGGGGAATCAGGGAAGGGGAATCAGAGGCAGTGAATCAGAGATGGTGAATCAGAGGCGGGGAATCACAGGCAGGGTATCAGACGCAGGGAATCAGTGGTGGTGAATACAAGATGGGGAATCAGAGGCGGAGAATCGTAGGCAGGGAATTAGACACGGGGAATCAGAGGTGGGGAATCAGAGCTGAGGAATCAGAGGCGGGGAATCAGAGTTGGGGAATCAGAGGCTGGGAATCAGATAAGGGGCATCAGAGGCAGGGAATCAGATAGGGGAATCAGAGGCGGGGAATTAGTGGCAGGGAATCAGAGGCTGGGAATCAGAGGCGGGATATCAGAGGCAGGGAATCAGATGTGGGGAATCAGACATGGGGAATCAGAGGCAGGGAATCAGAGGCGGGGAATCAGAAGCGGGAATCAAAGGCCGGGAATGAGAGTCCGGGAATCAGAGGTGGGGAATCAGAGGCTGGGAATCAGATATGGGGAATCAGAGGCTGGGAATCAGAGGCGGGGAAACAGAGGTGGCTAATCAGATATGGGGAATCAGAGGTGGGGAATCAGAGGCAGTGAATCAGAGATGGGAAATCAGAGGCGGGGAATCAGAGGCAGGGCATCAGACACGTGGAATCAGAGGCGGGGAATCAGAGCTGGGGAATCAGAGGCGGGGAATCAGAGTTGGGGAATCAGAGGTGGGGAATCAGATATGGGGAAACAGAGGCGGGGAATCAGAGGCGGGGAAACAGAGGCGGGGAATCAGATATTGGGAATCAGAGGTGGGGAATCAGAGGTGGGGAATCAGAGGCAGGGAATCAGAATTTGAGAATCAGAGATGGGGAATCAGAACTGGGGAATCAGAGGCGGGGAATCAGAATTTGGGAATCAGAGATGGGGAATCAGAGATGGGGAATCAGAGGCGCGGAATCAGACGTGGAGAATCAGAGGTGGTTAATCACAGATGGGGAATCAGAGGCAGGGAATCAGAAGCAGGGAATCAGACGCGGGGAATCAGAGGCGGGGAATCAGAGCTGAGGAATCAGAGGCGGGGAATTAGAGTTGGGGAATCAGAGGCAGGGAATCAGATATGGGGAATCAGAGGCGGGGAATCAGAAGCAGGGAATCAGATGTGGGGAATCAGAGATGGGGAATCAGAGGCAGGGAATCAGAGGCGGGGAATCAGAAGCGGGGAATCATATTCCGTGAATCAGAGGCTGGGAATCAGAGGTGGGGAATCTGAGTCCGGGAATCAGAGATGGGGAATCAGAGGCGGGGAATCAGATATGGGGAATCAGAGGCGGGGTAACAGAGATGGCTTATTAGATATGGGGAATCTGAGGTGGTGAATCAGAGGCGGTGAATCAGATATGGGGAATCAGAGGCGGGGAAACTGAGGCGGGGAATCAGACGCGGAGAATCAGAGGTGGTTAATCACAGATGGGGAATCAGAGGCAGGGAATCAGAAGCAGGGAATCAGACGCGCGGAATCAGAGGTGGGGAATCATAACTGGGGAATCAGAGGCGGGGAATCAGAGTTGGGGAATCAGAGGCAGGGTATCAGTAATGGGGAATCAGAGGCGGGGAATCAGAGGCGGGGAAACTGAGGCGGGGAATCAGATATGGGGAATCAGAGGTGGGGAATCAGAGGCGGTGAATCAGTGATGGGGAATCAGAGGCCGGGAATTAGAGTCAGGGAATCAGACGCGGGTAATCAGAGGTGGGGAATCAGAGCTGGGGAATCAGAGGCAGGGAATCAGAGTCGGGGAATCAGAGGCGGGGATCAGAGATGGGGAATCATAGGCGGGGAATCAGAGGCCGGGAATCAGAGGCCGGGAATCAGTAGTGGGGAATCAGAGGCCGGGAATTAGCGGTGGTGTATCAGAGATGGGGAATCAGAGGCGGGGATTCAGAGGCGAGAATCAGACGCGGGGAATCAGAGGCGGGGAATCAGAGCTGGGGAATCAGAGGCGGGGAATCAGAGTCGGGGAATCAGAGGCGGGGAATCAGAGATGGGGAATCAGAGGTGGGGAATCAGAGGCCGGGAATCAGAGGCCGGGAATCAGTAGTGGGGAATCAGAGGCGGGAATCAGAATTGGGGAATCAGACATGGGGAATCAGAGAAGGGGAATCAGAGGCAGTGAATCAGAGATGGTGAATCAGAGGCGGGGAATCACAGGCAGGAAATCAGACGCAGGGAATCAGTGGTGGTGAATCAGAGATGGGGAATCAGAGGCGGGGAATCAGAGGCAAGGAATCAGACACGGGGAATCAGAGGCGGGGAATCAGAGCTGGGAAATCAGAGGCGGGGAATCAGAGTTGGGGAATCAGAGGTGGGGAATCAGATATGGGGAAACAGAGGCGGGGAATCAGAAGTGGGGAAACAGAGGCAGGGAATCAGATATTGGGAATCAGAGGTGGGGAATCAGAGGCGGGGAATCAGAGGTGGGGAATCTGAGTCCGGGAATCAGAGATGGGGAATCAGAGGCGGGGAATCAGATATGGGGAATCAGAGGTGGGGAATCAGAGGCGGGGAAACAGAGATGGCTTATCAGATATGGGGAATCAGAGGTGGGGAATCAGAGGCGGTGAATCAGAGATGTGGAATCAGAGGCGGGGAATCAGAGGCAGGGAATCAGACACGGGGAATCAGAGGCGGGGAATCAGAGCTGGGGAATCAGAGGCGGGGAATCAGAGTTGGGGAATCAGAGGTGGGTAATCAGATATGGGGAAACAGAGGCGGGGAATCAGAGGTGGGGAATCAGAGGCAGAGAATCAGATGTGGGGAATCAGAGCTGGGGAATCAGAGGCGGGGAATCTGAGTTTGGGAATCAGAGGCGGAGAATAAGATATGGGGAATCAGATGCGGGGAATCAGATATGGGCAATCAGAGGAGGGGAATCAGAGGTTGGGCATCAGAGGCGGGAATCAGAATTGGGGAATCAGCCATGGGGAATCAGAGAAGGGGAATCAACGGCAGTGAATCAGAGATGGTGAATCAGAGGCGGGGAATCAGAGGCAGGGAATTAGACACGGGGAATCAGAGGTGGGGAATCAGAGCTGAGGAATCAGAGGCGGGGAATCAGAGTTGGGGAATCAGAGGCAGGGAATCAGATATGGGGCATCAGAGGCAGGGAATCAGATAGGGTAATCAGAGGCGGGGAATTAGTGGCAGGGAATCAGAGGCGGGGAATCAGAGGCGGGATATCAGAGGCAGGGAATCAGATGTGGGGAATCAGACATGGGGAATCAGAGGCAGGGAATCAGAGGCGGGGAATCAGAAGCGGGAATCAAAGGCCGGGAATGAGAGGCCGGGAATCAGAGGTGGGGATTCAGAGTCCGGGAATCAGAGATGGGGAATCAGAGGCTGGGAATCAGATATGGGGAATCAGAGGCTGGGAATCAGAGGCGGGGAATCAGAGGCGGGATATCAGAGGCAGGGAATCAGATGTGGGGCATCAGACACGTGGAATCAGAGGCAGGGAATCAGAGGCGGGGAATCAGAAGCGGGAATCAAAGGCCGGGAATGAGAGGCCGGGAATCAGAGGTGGGGATTCAGAGTCCGGGAATCAGAGATGGGGAATCAGAGGCTGGGAATCAGATATGGGGATTCAGAGTCCGGGAATCAGAGATGGGGAATCAGAGGCTGGGAATCAGATATGGGGAATCAGAGGTGGGGAATCAGAGGCAGGGAATCAGAATTTGAGAATCAGAGATGGGGAATCAGAACTGGGGAATCAGAGGCGGGGAATCAGAATTTGGGAATCAGAGATGGGGAATCAGAGGCGCGGAATCAGACGTGGAGAATCAGAGGTGGTTAATCACAGATGGGGAATCAGAGGCAGGGAATCAGAAGCAGGGAATCAGACGCGGGGAATCAGAGGCGGGGAATCAGAGCTGAGGAATCAGAGGCGGGGAATTAGAGTTGGGGAATCAGAGGCAGGGAATCAGATATGGGGAATCAGAGGCGGGGAATCAGAAGCAGGGAATCAGATGTGGGAAATCAGAGATGGGGAATCAGAGGCAGGGAATCAGAGGCGGGGAATCAGAAGCGGGGAATCATATTCCGGGAATCAGAGGCTGGGAATCAGAGGTGGGGAATCTGAGTCCGGGAATCAGAGATGGGGAATCAGAGGCGGGGAATCAGATATGGGGAATCAGAGGCGGGGTTACAGAGATGGCTTATTAGATATGGGGAATCTGAGGTGGTGAATCAGAGGCGGTGAATCAGATATGGGGAATCAGAGGCGGGGAAACTGAGGCGGGGAATTAGACGCGGAGAATCAGAGGTGGTTAATCACAGATGGGGAATCAGAGGCAGGGAATCAGAAGCAGGGAATCAGACGCGCGGAATCAGAGGTGGGGAATCATAACTGGGGAATCAGAGGCGGGGAATCAGAGTTGGGGAATCAGAGGCAGGGTATCAGTAATGGGAAATCAGAGGCGGGGAATCAGAGGCGGGGAAACTGAGGCGGGGAATCAGATATGGGGAATCAGAGGTGGGGAATCAGAGGCGGTGAATCAGTGATGGGGAGTCAGAGGCCGGGAATTAGAGTCAGGGAATCAGACGCGGGTAATCAGAGGTGGGGAATCAGAGCTGGGGAATCAGAGGCAGGGAATCAGAGTCGGGGAATCAGAGGCGGGGAATCAGAGATGGGGAATCATAGGCGGGGAATCAGAGGCCGGGAATCAGAGGCCGGGAATCAGTAGTGGGGAATCAGAGGCGGGGAATTAGCGGTGGTGAATCAGAGATGGGGAATCAGAGGCGGGGATTCAGAGGCGGGGAATCAGACGCGGGGAATCAGAGGCGGGGAATCAGAGCTGGGGAATCAGAGGCGGGGAATCAGAGTCGGGGAATCAGAGGCGGGGAATCAGAGATGGGGAATCAGAGGTGGGGAATCAGAGGCCGGGAATCAGAGGCCGGGAATCAGTAGTGGGGAATCAGAGGCGGGAATCAGAATTGGGGAATCAGACATGGGGAATCAGAGAAGGGGAATCAGAGGCAGTGAATCAGAGATGGTGAATCAGAGGCGGGGAATCACAGGCAGGAAATCAGACGCGGGGAATCAGTGGTGGTGAATCAGAGATGGGGAATCAGAGGCGGGGAATCAGAGGCAAGGAATCAGACACGGGGAATCAGAGGCGGGGAATCAGAGCTGTGAAATCAGAGGCGGGGAATCAGAGTTGGGGAATCAGAGGTGGGGAATCAGATATGGGGAAACAGAGGCGGGGAATCAGAAGTGGGGAAACAGAGGCAGGGAATCAGATATTGGGAAACAGAGGTGGGGAATCAGAGGCAGGGAATCAGATGTTGGGAATCAGAGCTGGGGAATCAGATATGGGAAATCAGAGATGGGGAATCAGAGGCAGGGAATCAGAGGCGGGGAATCAGAGGTGGGGAATCTGAGTCCGGGAATCAGAGATGGGGAATCAGAGGTGGGTAATCAGATATGGGGAAACAGAGGCGGGGAATCAGAGGTGGGGAATCAGAGGCAGAGAATCAGATGTGGGGAATCAGAGGCGGGGAATCTGAGTTTGGGGATCAGAGGCGGAGAATAAGATATGGGGAATCAGAGGCGGGGAATCAGATATGGGCAATCAGAGGAGGGGAATCAGAGGTTGGGCATCAGAGGCGGGAATGAGAATTGGGGAATCAGACATGGGGAATCAGGGAAGGGGAATCAGAGGCAGTGAATCAGAGATGGTGAATCAGAGGCGGGGAATCACAGGCAGGGTATCAGACGCAGGGAATCAGTGGTGGTGAATACAAGATGGGGAATCAGAGGCGGAGAATCGTAGGCAGGGAATTAGACACGGGGAATCAGAGGTGGGGAATCAGAGCTGAGGAATCAGAGGCGGGGAATCAGAGTTGGGGAATCAGAGGCTGGGAATCAGATATGGGGCATCAGAGGCAGGGAATCAGATAGGGGAATCAGAGGCGGGGAATTAGTGGCAGGGAATCAGAGGCTGGGAATCAGAGGCGGGATATCAGAGGCAGGGAATCAGATGTGGGGAATCAGACATGGGGAATCAGAGGCAGGGAATCAGAGGCGGGGAATCAGAAGCGGGAATCAAAGGCCGGGAATGAGAGTCCGGGAATCAGAGGTGGGGAATCAGAGGCTGGGAATCAGATATGGGGAATCAGAGGCTGGGAATCAGAGGCGGGGAAACAGAGGTGGCTAATCAGATATGGGGAATCAGAGGTGGGGAATCAGAGGCAGTGAATCAGAGATGGGAAATCAGAGGCGGGGAATCAGAGGCAGGGCATCAGACACGTGGAATCAGAGGCGGGGAATCAGAGCTGGGGAATCAGAGGCGGGGAATCAGAGTTGGGGAATCAAGGTGGGGAATCAGATATGGGGAAACAGAGGCGGGGAATCAGAGGCGGGGAAACAGAGGCGGGGAATCAGATATTGGGAATCAGAGGTGGGGAATCAGAGGTGGGGAATCAGAGGCAGGGAATCAGAATTTGAGAATCAGAGATGGGGAATCAGAACTGGGGAATCAGAGGCGGGGAATCAGAATTTGGGAATCAGAGATGGGGAATCAGAGATGGGGAATCAGAGGCGCGGAATCAGACGTGGAGAATCAGAGGTGGTTAATCACAGATGGGGAATCAGAGGCAGGGAATCAGAAGCAGGGAATCAGACGCGGGGAATCAGAGGCGGGGAATCAGAGCTGAGGAATCAGAGGCGGGGAATTAGAGTTGGGGAATCAGAGGCAGGGAATCAGATATGGGGAATCAGAGGCGGGGAATCAGAAGCAGGGAATCAGATGTGGGGAATCAGAGATGGGGAATCAGAGGCAGGGAATCAGAGGCGGGGAATCAGAAGCGGGGAATCATATTCCGTGAATCAGAGGCTGGGAATCAGAGGTGGGGAATCTGAGTCCGGGAATCAGAGATGGGGAATCAGAGGCGGGGAATCAGATATGGGGAATCAGAGGCGGGGTAACAGAGATGGCTTATTAGATATGGGGAATCTGAGGTGGTGAATCAGAGGCGGTGAATCAGATATGGGGAATCAGAGGCGGGGAAACTGAGGCGGGGAATCAGACGCGGAGAATCAGAGGTGGTTAATCACAGATGGGGAATCAGAGGCAGGGAATCAGAAGCAGGGAATCAGACGCGCGGAATCAGAGGTGGGGAATCATAACTGGGGAATCAGAGGCGGGGAATCAGAGTTGGGGAATCAGAGGCAGGGTATCAGTAATGGGGAATCAGAGGCGGGGAATCAGAGGCGGGGAAACTGAGGCGGGGAATCAGATATGGGGAATCAGAGGTGGGGAATCAGAGGCGGTGAATCAGTGATGGGGAATCAGAGGCCGGGAATTAGAGTCAGGGAATCAGACGCGGGTAATCAGAGGTGGGGAATCAGAGCTGGGGAATCAGAGGCAGGGAATCAGAGTCGGGGAATCAGAGGCGGGGATCAGAGATGGGGAATCATAGGCGGGGAATCAGAGGCCGGGAATCAGAGGCCGGGAATCAGTAGTGGGGAATCAGAGGCCGGGAATTAGCGGTGGTGTATCAGAGATGGGGAATCAGAGGCGGGGATTCAGAGGCGAGAATCAGACGCGGGGAATCAGAGGCGGGGAATCAGAGCTGGGGAATCAGAGGCGGGGAATCAGAGTCGGGGAATCAGAGGCGGGGAATCAGAGATGGGGAATCAGAGGTGGGGAATCAGAGGCCGGGAATCAGAGGCCGGGAATCAGTAGTGGGGAATCAGAGGCGGGAATCAGAATTGGGGAATCAGACATGGGGAATCAGAGAAGGGGAATCAGAGGCAGTGAATCAGAGATGGTGAATCAGAGGCGGGGAATCACAGGCAGGAAATCAGACGCAGGGAATCAGTGGTGGTGAATCAGAGATGGGGAATCAGAGGCGGGGAATCAGAGGCAAGGAATCAGACACGGGGAATCAGAGGCGGGGAATCAGAGCTGGGAAATCAGAGGCGGGGAATCAGAGTTGGGGAATCAGAGGTGGGGAATCAGATATGGGGAAACAGAGGCGGGGAATCAGAAGTGGGGAAACAGAGGCAGGGAATCAGATATTGGGAATCAGAGGTGGGGAATCAGAGGCGGGGAATCAGAGGTGGGGAATCTGAGTCCGGGAATCAGAGATGGGGAATCAGAGGCGGGGAATCAGATATGGGGAATCAGAGGTGGGGAATCAGAGGCGGGGAAACAGAGATGGCTTATCAGATATGGGGAATCAGAGGTGGGGAATCAGAGGCGGTGAATCAGAGATGTGGAATCAGAGGCGGGGAATCAGAGGCAGGGAATCAGACACGGGGAATCAGAGGCGGGGAATAAGAGCTGGGGAATCAGAGGCGGGGAATCAGAGTTGGGGAATCAGAGGTGGGTAATCAGATATGGGGAAACAGAGGCGGGGAATCAGAGGTGGGGAATCAGAGGCAGAGAATCAGATGTGGGGAATCAGAGCTGGGGAATCAGAGGCGGGGAATCTGAGTTTGGGAATCAGAGGCGGAGAATAAGATATGGGGAATCAGAGGCGGGGAATCAGATATGGGCAATCAGAGGAGGGGAATCAGAGGTTGGGCATCAGAGGCGGGAATCAGAATTGGGGAATCAGACATGGGGAATCAGAGAAGGGGAATCAACGGCAGTGAATCAGAGATGGTGAATCAGAGGCGGGGAATCAGAGGCAGGGAATTAGACACGGGGAATCAGAGGTGGGGAATCAGAGCTGAGGAATCAGAGGCGGGGAATCAGAGTTGGGGAATCAGAGGCAGGGAATCAGATATGGGGCATCAGAGGCAGGGAATCAGATAGGGTAATCAGAGGCGGGGAATTAGTGGCAGGGAATCAGAGGCGGGGAATCAGAGGCGGGATATCAGAGGCAGGGAATCAGATGTGGGGAATCAGACATGGGGAATCAGAGGCAGGGAATCAGAGGCGGGGAATCAGAAGCGGGAATCAAAGGCCGGGAATGAGAGGCCGGGAATCAGAGGTGGGGATTCAGAGTCCGGGAATCAGAGATGGGGAATCAGAGGCTGGGAATCAGATATGGGGAATCAGAGGCTGGGAATCAGAGGCGGGGAAACAGAGGTGGCTAATCAGATATGGGGAATCAGAGGCGGGGAATCAGAGGCAGGGCATCAGACACGTGGAATCAGAGGCGGGGAATCAGAGCTGGGGAATCAGAGGCGGGGAATCAGAGTTGGGGAATCAGAGGTGGGGAATCAGATATAGGGAAACAGAGGCGGGGAATCAGAGGCGGGGAAACAGAGGCGGGGAATCAGATATTGGGAATCAGAGGTGGGGAATCAGAGGCGGGGAATCAGAGGCCGGGAATCAGAGGCCGGGAATCAGTAGTGGGGAATCAGAGGCGGGAATCAGAATTGGGGAATCAGACATGGGGAATCAGAGAAGGGCAATCAGAGGCAGTGAATCAGAGATGGTGAATCAGAGGCGGGGAATCACAGGCAGGGAATCAGACGCAGGGAATCAGTGGTGGTGAATCAGAGATGGGGAATCAGAGGCGGGGAATCAGAGGCAAGGAATCAGACACGGGGAATCAGAGGCGGGGAATCAGAGCTGGGGAATCAGAGGCGGGGAATCAGAGTTGGGGAATCAGAGGTGGGGAATCAGATATGGGGAAACAGAGGCGGGGAATCAGAAGTGGGGAAACAGAGGCAGGGAATCAGATATTGGGAATCAGAGGTGGGGAATCAGAGGCAGGGAATCAGATGTTGGGAATCAGAGCTGGGGAATCAGATATGGGAAATCAGAGATGAGGAATCAGAGGCAGGGAATCAGAGGCGGGGAATCAGAGGTGGGGAATCTGAGTCCGGGAATCAGAGATGGGGAATCAGAGGCGGGGAATCAGATATGGGGAATCAGAGGTGGGGAATCAGAGGCGGGGAAACAGAGATGGCTTATCTGATATGGGGAATCAGAGGTGGGGAATCAGAGGCGGTGAATCAGAGATGTGGAATCAGAGGCGGGGAATCAGAGGCAGGGAATCAGACACGGGGAATCAGAGGCGGGGAATCAGAGCTGGGGAATCAGAGGCGGGGAATCAGAGTTGGGGAATCAGAGGTGGGTAATCAGATATGGGGAAACAGAGGCGGGGAATCAGAGGTGGGGATTCAGAGGCAGAGAATCAGATGTGGGGAATCAGAGCTAGGGAATCAGAGGCGGGGAATCTGAGTTTGGGGATCAGAGGCGGAGAATAAGATATGGGGAATCAGAGGCGGGGAATCAGATATGGGCAATCAGAGGAGGGGAATCAGAGGTTGGGCATCAGAGGCGGGAATGAGAATTGGGGAATCAGACATGGGGAATCAGAGAAGGGGAATCAGAGGCAGTGAATCAGAGATGGTGAATCAGAGGCGGGGAATCACAGGCAGGGAATCAGACGCAGGGAATCAGTGGTGGTGAATACAAGATGGGGAATCAGAGGCGTGGAATCGTAGGCAGGGAATTAGACACGGGGAATCAGAGGTGGGGAATCAGAGCTGAGGAATCAGAGGCGGGGAATCAGAGTTGGGGAATCAGAGGCTGGGAATCAGATATGGGGCATCAGAGGCAGGGAATCAGATAGGGGAATCAGAGGCGGGGAATTAGTGGCAGGGAATCAGAGGCTGGGAATCAGAGGCGGGATATCAGAGGCAGGGAATCAGATGTGGGGAATCAGACATGGGGAATCAGAGGCAGGGAATCAGAGGCGGGGAATCAGAAGCGGGAATCAAAGGCCGGGAATGAGAGTCCGGGAATCAGAGGTGGGGAATCAGAGGCTGGGAATCAGATATGGGGAATCAGAGGCTGGGAATCAGAGGCGGGGAAACAGAGGTGGCTAATCAGATATGGGGAATCAGAGGTGGGGAATCAGAGGCAGTGAATCAGAGATGGGAAATCAGAGGCGGGGAATCAGAGGCAGGGCATCAGAAACGTGGAATCAGAGGCGGGGAATCAGAGCTGGGGAATCAGAGGCGGGGAATCAGAGTTGGGGAATCAGAGGTGGGGAATTAGATATGGGGAAACAGAGGCGGGGAATCAGAGGCGGGGAAACAGAGGCGGGGAATCAGATATTGGGAATCAGAGGTGGGGAATCAGAGGTGGGGAATCAGAGGCAGGGAATCAGAATTTGAGAATCAGAGATGGGGAATCAGAACTGGGGAATCAGAGGCGGGGAATCAGAATTTGGGAATCAGAGATGGGGAATCAGAGATGGGGAATCAGAGGCGCGGAATCAGACGTGGAGAATCAGAGGTGGTTAATCACAGATGGGGAATCAGAGGCAGGGAATCAGAAGCAGGGAATCAGACGCGGGGAATCAGAGGCGGGGAATCAGAGCTGAGGAATCAGAGGCGGGGAATTAGAGTTGGGGAATCAGAGGCAGGGAATCAGATATGGGGAATCAGAGGCGGGGAATCAGAAGCAGGGAATCAGATGTGGGGAATCAGAGATGGGCAATCAGAGGCAGGGAATCAGAGGCGGGGAATCAGAAGCAGGGAATCATATTCCGGGAATCAGAGGCTGGGAATCAGAGGTGGGGAATCTGAGTCCGGGAATCAGAGATGGGGAATCAGAGGCGGGGAATCAGATATGGGGAATCAGAGGCGGGGTAACAGAGATGGCTTATTAGATATGGGGAATCTGAGGTGGTGAATCAGAGGCGGTGAATCAGATATGGGGAATCAGAGGCGGGGAAACTGAGGCGGGGAATCAGACGCGGAGAATCAGAGGTGGTTAATCACAGATGGGGAATCAGAGGCAGGGAATCAGAAGCAGGGAATCAGACGCGCGGAATCAGAGGTGGGGAATCATAACTGGGGAATCAGAGGCGGGGAATCAGAGTTGGGGTATCAGAGGCAGGGTATCAGTAATGGGGAATCAGAGGCGGGGAATCAGAGGCGGGGAAACTGAGGCGGGGAATCAGATATGGGGAATCAGAGGTGGGGAATCAGAGGCGGTGAATCAGTGATGGGGAATCAGAGGCCGGGAATTAGAGTCAGGGAATCAGACGCGGGTAATCAGAGGTGGGGAATCAGAGCTGGGGAATCAGAGGCAGGGAATCAGAGTCGGGGAATCAGAGGCGGGGAATCAGAGATGGGGAATCATAGTCGGGGAATCAGAGGCCGGGAATCAGAGGCCGGGAATCAGTAGTGGGGAATCAGAGGCCGGGAATTAGCGGTGGTGAATCAGAGATGGGGTATCAGAGGCGGGGATTCAGAGGCGGGGAATCAGACGCGGGGAATCAGAGGCGGGGAATCAGAGCTGGGGAATCAGAGGCGGGGAATCAGAGTCGGGGAATCAGAGGCGGGGAATCAGAGATGGGGAATCAGAGGTGGGGAATCAGAGGCCGGGAATCAGAGGCCGGGAATCAGTAGTGGGGAATCAGAGGCGGGAATAAGAATTGGGGAATCAGACATGGGGAATCAGAGGCAGGGAATCAGAGGCGGGGAATCAGAAGCGGGAATCAAAGGCCGGGAATGAGAGGCCGGGAATCAGAGGTGGGGATTCAGAGTCCGGGAATCAGAGATGGGGAATCAGAGGCTGGTAATCAGATATGGGGAATCAGAGGCTGGGAATCAGAGGCGGGGAAACAGAGGTGGCTAATCAGATATGGGGAATCAGAGGCGGGGAATCAGAGGCAGGGCATCAGACACGTGGAATCAGAGGCGGGGAATCAGAGCTGGGGAATCAGAGGCGGGGAATCAGAGTTGGGGAATCAGAGGTGGGGAATCAGATATAGGGAAACAGAGGCGGGGAATCAGAGGCGGGGAAACAGAGGCGGGGAATCATATATTGGGAATCAGAGGTGGGGAATCAGAGGCGGGGAATCAGAGGCCGGGAATCAGAGGCCGGGAATCAGTGGTGGGGAATCAGAGGCGGGAATCAGAATTGGGGAATCAGACATGGGGAATCAGAGAAGGGCAATCAGAGGCAGTGAATCAGAGATGGTGAATCAGAGGCGGGGAATCACAGGCAGGGAATCAGACGCAGGGAATCAGTGGTGGTGAATCAGAGATGGGGAATCAGAGGCGGGGAATCAGAGGCAAGGAATCAGACACGGGGAATCAGAGGCGGGGAATCAGAGCTGGGGAATCAGAGGCGGGGAATCAGAGTTGGGGAATCAGAGGTGGGGAATCAGATATGGGGAAACAGAGGCGGGGAATCAGAAGTGGGGAAACAGAGGCAGGGAATCAGATATTGGGAATCAGAGGTGGGGAATCAGAGGCAGGGAATCAGATGCTGGGAATCAGAGCTGGGGAATCAGATATGGGAAATCAGAGATGAGGAATCAGAGGCAGGGAATCAGAGGCGGGGAATCAGAGGTGGGGAATCTGAGTCCGGGAATCAGAGATGGGGAATCAGAGGCGGGGAATCAGATATGGGGAATCAGAGGTGGGGAATCAGAGGCGGGGAAACAGAGATGGCTTATCTGATATGGGGAATCAGAGGTGGGGAATCAGAGGCGGTGAATCAGAGATGTGGAATCAGAGGCGGGGAATCAGAGGCAGGGAATCAGACACGGGGAATCAGAGGCGGGGAATCAGAGCTGGGGAATCAGAGGCGGGGAATCAGAGTTGGGGAATCAGAGGTGGGTAATCAGATATGGGGAAACAGAGGCGGGGAATCAGAGGTGGGGAATCAGAGGCAGAGAATCAGATATGGGGAATCAGAGCTAGGGAATCAGAGGCGGGGAATCTGAGTTTGGGGATCAGAGGCGGAGAATAAGATATGGGGAATCAGAGGCGGGGAATCAGATATGGGCAATCAGAGGAGGGGAATCAGAGGTTGGGCACCAGAGGCGGGAATGAGAATTGGGGAATCAGACATGGGGAATCAGAGAAGGGGAATCAGAGGCAGTGAATCAGAGATGGTGAATCAGAGGCGGGGAATCACAGGCAGGGAATCAGATGCAGGGAATCAGTGGTGGTGAATACAAGATGGGGAATCAGAGGCGGGGAATCGTAGGCAGGGAATTAGACACGGGGAATCAGAGGTGGGGAATCAGAGCTGAGGAATCAGAGGCGGGGAATCAGAGTTGGGGAATCAGAGGCTGGGAATCAGATATGGGGCATCAGAGGCAGGGAATCAGATAGGGGAATCAGAGGCGGGGAATTAGTGGCAGGGAATCAGAGGCTGGGAATCAGAGGCGGGATATCAGAGGCAGGGAATCAGATGTGGGGAATCAGACATGGGGAATCAGAGGCAGGGAATCAGAGGCGGGGAATCAGAAGCGGGAATCAAAGGCCGGGAATGAGAGTCCGGGAATCAGAGGTGGGGAATCAGAGGCTGGGAATCAGATATGGGGAATCAGAGGCTGGGAATCAGAGGCGGGGAAACAGAGGTGGCTAATCAGATATGGGGAATCAGAGGTGGGGAATCAGAGGCAGTGAATCAGAGATGGGAAATCAGAGGCGGGGAATCAGAGGCAGGGCATCAGACACGTGGAATCAGAGGCGGGGAATCAGAGCTGGGGAATCAGAGGCGGGGAATCAGAGTTGGGGAATCAGAGGTGGGGAATCAGATATGGGGAAACAGAGGCGGGGAATCAGAGGCGGGGAAACAGAGGCGGGGAATCAGATATTGGGAATCAGAGGTGGGGAATCAGAGGTGGGGAATCAGAGGCAGGGAATCAGAATTTGAGAATCAGAGATGGGGAATCAGAACTGGGGAATCAGAGGCGGGGAATCAGAATTTGGGAATCAGAGATGGGGAATCAGAGATGGGGAATCAGAGGCGCGGAATCAGACGTGGAGAATCAGAGGTGGTTAATCACAGATGGGGAATCAGAGGCAGGGAATCAGAAGCAGGGAATCAGACGCGGGGAATCAGAGGCGGGGAATCAGAGCTGAGGAATCAGAGGCGGGGAATTAGAGTTGGGGAATCAGAGGCAGGGAATCAGATATGGGGAATCAGAGGCGGGGAATCAGAAGCAGGGAATCAGATGTGGGGAATCAGAGATGGGGAATCAGAGGCAGGGAATCAGAGGCGGGGAATCAGAAGCGGGGAATCATATTCCGGGAATCAGAGGCTGGGAATCAGAGGTGGGGAATCTGAGTCCGGGAATCAGAGATGGGGAATCAGAGGCGGGGAATCAGATATGGGGAATCAGAGGCGAGGTAACAGAGATGGCTTATTAGATATGGGGAATCTGAGGTGGTGAATCAGAGGCGGTGAATCAGATATGGGGAATCAGAGGCGGGGAAACTGAGGCGGGGAATCAGACGCGGAGAATCAGAGGTGGTTAATCACAGATGGGGAATCAGAGGCAGGGAATCAGAAGCAGGGAATCAGACGCGCGGAATCAGAGGTGGGGAATCATAACTGGGGAATCAGAGGCGGGGAATCAGAGTTGGGGAATCAGAGGCAGGGTATCAGTAATGGGGAATCAGAGGCGGGGAATCAGAGGCGGGGAAACTGAGGCGGGGAATCAGATATGGGGAATCAGAGGTGGGGAATCAGAGGCGGTGAATCAGTGATGGGGAATCAGAGGCCGGGAATTAGAGTCAGGGAATCAGACGCGGGTAATCAGAGGTGGGGAATCAGAGCTGGGGAATCAGAGGCAGGGAATCAGAGTCGGGGAATCAGAGGCGGGGAATCAGAGATGGGGAATCATAGGCGGGGAATCAGAGGCCGGGAATATGAGGCCGGGAATCAGTAGTGGGGAATCAGAGGCCGGGAATTAGCGGTGGTGAATCAGAGATGGGGAATCAGAGGCGGGGATTCAGAGGCGGGGAATCAGACGCGGGGTATCAGAAGCGGGGAATCAGAGCTGGGGAATCAGAGGCGGGGAATCAGAGTCGGGGAATCAGAGGCGGGGAATCAGAGATGGGGAATCAGAGGTGGGGAATCAGAGGCCGGGAATCAGAGGCCGGGAATCAGTAGTGGGGAATCAGAGGCGGGAATCAGAATTGGGGAATCAGACATGGGGAATCAGAGAAGGGGAATCAGAGGCAGTGAATCAGAGATGGTGAATCAGAGGCGGGGAATCACAGGCAGGAAATCAGACGCAGTGAATCAGAGATGGTGAATCAGAGATGGGGAATCACAGGCAGGAAATCAGACGCAGGGAATCAGTGGTGGTGAATCAGAGATGGGGAATCAGAGGCGGGGAATCAGAGGCAAGGAATCAGACACGGGGAATCAGAGGCGGGGAATCAGAGCTGGGAAATCAGAGGCGGGGAATCAGAGTTGGGGAATCAGAGGTGGGGAATCAGATATGGGGAAACAGAGGCGGGGAATCAGAAGTGGGGAAACAGAGGCAGGGAATCAGATATTGGGAATCAGAGGTGGGGAATCAGAGGCGGGGAATCAGAGGTGGGGAATCTGAGTCCGGGAATCAGAGATGGGGAATCAGAGGCGGGGAATCAGATATGGGGAATCAGAGGTGGGGAATCAGAGGCGGGGAAACAGAGATGGCTTATCAGATATGGGGAATCAGAGGTGGGGAATCAGAGGCGGTGAATCAGAGATGTGGAATCAGAGGCGGGGAATCAGAGGCAGGGAATCAGACACGGGGAATCAGAGGCGGGGAATCAGAGCTGGGGAATCAGAGGCGGGGAATCAGAGTTGGGGAATCAGAGGTGGGTAATCAGATATGGGGAAACAGAGGCGGGGAATCAGAGGTGGGGAATCAGAGGCAGAGAATCAGATGTGGGGAATCAGAGCTGGGGAATCAGAGGCGGGGAATCTGAGTTTGGGAATCAGAGGCGGAGAATAAGATATGGGGAATCAGAGGCGGGGAATCAGATATGGGCAATCAGAGGAGGGGAATCAGAGGTTGGGCATCAGAGGCGGGAATCAGAATTGGGGAATCAGACATGGGGAATCAGAGAAGGGGAATCAACGGCAGTGAATCAGAGATGGTGAATCAGAGGCGGGGAATCAGAGGCAGGGAATTAGACACGGGGAATCAGAGGTGGGGAATCAGAGCTGAGGAATCAGAGGCGGGGAATCAGAGTTGGGGAATCAGAGGCAGGGAATCAGATATGGGGCATCAGAGGCAGGGAATCAGATAGGGTAATCAGAGGCGGGGAATTAGTGGCAGGGAATCAGAGGCGGGGAATCAGAGGCGGGATATCAGAGGCAGGGAATCAGATGTGGGGAATCAGACATGGGGAATCAGAGGCAGGGAATCAGAGGCGGGGAATCAGAAGCGGGAATCAAAGGCCAGGAATGAGAGGCCGGGAATCAGAGGTGGGGATTCAGAGTCCGGGAATCAGAGATGGGGAATCAGAGGCTGGGAATCAGATATGGGGAATCAGAGGCTGGGAATCAGAGGCGGGGAAACAGAGGTGGCTAATCAGATATGGGGAATCAGAGGCGGGGAATCAGAGGCAGGGCATCAGACACGTGGAATCAGAGGCGGGGAATCAGAGCTGGGGAATCAGAGGCTGGGAATCAGATATGGGGCATCAGAGGCAGGGAATCAGATAGGGGAATCAGAGGCGGGGAATTAGTGGCAGGGAATCAGAGGCTGGGAATCAGAGGCGGGATATCAGAGGCAGGGAATCAGATGTGGGGAATCAGACATGGGGAATCAGAGGCAGGGAATCAGAGGCGGGGAATCAGAAGCGGGAATCAAAGGCCGGGAATGAGAGTCCGGGAATCAGAGGTGGGGAATCAGAGGCTGGGAATCAGATATGGGGAATCAGAGGCTGGGAATCAGAGGCGGGGAAACAGAGGTGGCTAATCAGATATGGGGAATCAGAGGTGGGGAATCAGAGGCAGTGAATCAGAGATGGGAAATCAGAGGCGGGGAATCAGAGGCAGGGCATCAGACACGTGGAATCAGAGGCGGGGAATCAGAGCTGGGGAATCAGAGGCGGGGAATCAGAGTTGGGGAATCAGAGGTGGGGAATCAGATATGGGGAAACAGAGGTGGGGAATCAGAGGCGGGGAAACAGAGGCGGGGAATCAGATATTGGGAATCAGAGGTGGGGAATCAGAGGTGGGGAATCAGAGGCAGGGAATCAGAATTTGAGAATCAGAGATGGGGAATCAGAACTGGGGAATCAGAGGCGGGGAATCAGAATTTGGGAATCAGAGATGGGGAATCAGAGATGGGGAATCAGAGGCGCGGAATCAGACGTGGAGAATCAGAGGTGGTTAATCACAGATGGGGAATCAGAGGCAGGGAATCAGAAGCAGGGAATCAGACGCGGGGAATCAGAGGCGGGGAATCAGAGCTGAGGAATCAGAGGCGGGGAATTAGAGTTGGGGAATCAGAGGCAGGGAATCAGATATGGGGAATCAGAGGCGGGGAATCAGAAGCAGGGAATCAGATGTGGGGAATCAGAGATGGGGAATCAGAGGCAGGGAATCAGAGGCGGGGAATCAGAAGCGGGGAATCATATTCCGGGAATCAGAGGCTGGGAATCAGAGGTGGGGAATCTGAGTCCGGGAATCAGAGATGGGGAATCAGAGGCGGGGAATCAGATATGGGGAATCAGAGGCGGGGTAACAGAGATGGCTTATTAGATATGGGGAATCTGAGGTGGTGAATCAGAGGCGGTGAATCAGATATGGGGAATCAGAGGCGGGGAAACTGAGGCGGGGAATCAGACGCGGAGAATCAGAGGTGGTTAATCACAGATGGGGAATCAGAGGCAGGGAATCAGAAGCAGGGAATCAGACGCGCGGAATCAGAGGTGGGGAATCATAACTGGGGAATCAGAGGCGGGGAATCAGAGTTGGGGAATCAGAGGCAGGGTATCAGTAATGGGGAATCAGAGGCGGGGAATCAGAGGCGGGGAAACTGAGGCGGGGAATCAGATATGGGGAATCAGAGGTGGGGAATCAGAGGCGGTGAATCAGTGATGGGGAATCAGAGGCCGGGAATTAGAGTCAGGGAATCAGACGCGGGTAATCAGAGGTGGGGAATCAGAGCTGGGGAATCAGAGGCAGGGAATCAGAGTCGGGGAATCAGAGGCGGGGAATCAGAGATGGGGAATCATAGGCGGGGAATCAGAGGCCGGGAATCAGAGGCCGGGAATAGTAGTGGGGAATCAGAGGCCGGGAATTAGCGGTGGTGAATCAGAGATGGGGAATCAGAGGCGGGGATTCAGAGGCGGGGAATCAGACGCGGGGAATCAGAGGCGGGGAATCAGAGCTGGGGAATCAGAGGCGGGGAATCAGAGTCGGGGAATCAGAGGCGGGGAATCAGAGATGGGGAATCAGAGGTGGGGAATCAGAGGCCGGGAATCAGAGGCCGGGAATCAGTAGTGGGGAATCAGAGGCGGGAATCAGAATTGGGGAATCAGACATGGGGAATCAGAGAAGGGGAATCAGAGGCAGTGAATCAGAGATGGTGAATCAGAGGCGGGGAATCACAGGCAGGAAATCAGACGCAGGGAATCAGTGGTGGTGAATCAGAGATGGGGAATCAGAGGCGGGGAATCAGAGGCAAGGAATCAGACACGGGGAATCAGAGGCGGGGAATCAGAGCTGGGAAATCAGAGGCGGGGAATCAGAGTTGGGGAATCAGAGGTGGGGAATCAGATATGGGGAAACAGAGGCGGGGAATCAGAAGTGGGGAAACAGAGGCAGGGAATCAGATATTGGGAATCAGAGGTGGGGAATCAGAGGCGGGGAATCAGAGGTGGGGAATCTGAGTCCGGGAATCAGAGATGGGGAATCAGAGGCGGGGAATCAGATATGGGGAATCAGAGGTGGGGAATCAGAGGCGGGGAAACAGAGATGGCTTATCAGATATGGGGAATCAGAGGTGGGGAATCAGAGGCGGTGAATCAGAGATGTGGAATCAGAGGCGGGGAATCAGAGGCAGGGAATCAGACACGGGGAATCAGAGGCGGGGAATCAGAGCTGGGGAATCAGAGGCGGGGAATCAGAGTTGGGGAATCAGAGGTGGGTAATCAGATATGGGGAAACAGAGGCGGGGAATCAGAGGTGGGGAATCAGAGGCAGAGAATCTGATGTGGGGAATCAGAGCTGGGGAATCAGAGGCGGGGAATCTGAGTTTGGGAATCAGAGGCGGAGAATAAGATATGGGGAATCAGAGGCGGGGAATCAGATATGGGCAATCAGAGGAGGGGAATCAGAGGTTGGGCATCAGAGGCGGGAATCAGAATTGGGGAATCAGACATGGGGAATCAGAGAAGGGGAATCAACGGCAGTAAATCAGAGATGGTGAATCATAGGCGGTGAATCAGAGGCAGGGAATTAGACACGGGGAATCAGAGGTGGGGAATCAGAGCTGAGGAATCAGAGGCGGGGAATCAGAGTTGGGGAATCAGAGGCAGGGAATCAGATATGGGGCATCAGAGGCAGGGAATCAGATAGGGTAATCAGAGGCGGGGAATTAGTGGCAGGGAATCAGAGGCGGGGAATCAGAGGCGGGATATCAGAGGCAGGGAATCAGATGTGGGGAATCAGACATGGGGAATCAGAGGCAGGGAATCAGAGGCGGGGAATCAGAAGCGGGAATCAAAGGCCGGGAATGAGAGGCCGGGAATCAGAGGTGGGGATTCAGAGTCCGGGAATCAGAGATGGGGAATCAGAGGCTGGGAATCAGATATGGGGAATCAGAGGCTGGGAATCAGAGGCGGGGAAACAGAGGTGGCTAATCAGATATGGGGAATCAGAGGCGGGGAATCAGAGGCAGGGCATCAGACACGTGGAATCAGAGGCGGGGAATCAGAGCTGGGGAATCAGAGGCGGGGAATCAGAGTTGGGGAATCAGAGGTGGGGAATCAGATATAGGGAAACAGAGGCGGGGTATCAGAGGCGGGGAAACAGAGGCGGGGAATCAGATATTGGGAATCAGAGGTGGGGAATCAGAGGCGGGGAATCAGAGGCCGGGAATCAGAGGCCGGGAATCAGTAGTGGGGAATCAGAGGCGGGAATCAGAATTGGGGAATCAGACATGGGGAATCAGAGAAGGGCAATCAGAGGCAGTGAATCAGAGATGGTGAATCAGAGGCGGGGAATCACAGGCAGGGAATCAGACGCAGGGAATCAGTGGTGGTGAATCAGAGATGGGGAATCAGAGGCGGGGAATCAGAGGCAAGGAATCAGACACGGGGAATCAGAGGAGGGGAATCAGAGCTGGGGAATCAGAGGCGGGGAATCAGAGTTGGGGAATCAGAGGTGGGGAATCAGATATGGGGAAACAGAGGCGGGGAATCAGAAGTGGGGAAACAGAGGCAGGGAATCAGATATTGGGAATCAGAGGTGGGGAATCAGAGGCAGGGAATCAGATGTTGGGAATCAGAGCTGGGGAATCAGATATGGGAAATCAGAGATGAGGAATCAGAGGCAGGGAATCAGAGGCGGGGAATCAGAGGTGGGGAATCTGAGTCCGGGAATCAGAGATGGGGAATCAGAGGCGGGGAATCAGATATGGGGAATCAGAGGTGGGGAATCAGAGGCGGGGAAACAGAGATGGCTTATCTGATATGGGGAATCAGAGGTGGGGAATCAGAGGCGGTGAATCAGAGATGTGGAATCAGAGGCGGGGAATCAGAGGCAGGGAATCAGACACGGGGAATCAGAGGCGGGGAATCAGAGCTGGGGAATCAGAGGCGGGGAATCAGAGTTGGGGAATCAGAGGTGGGTAATCAGATATGGGGAAACAGAGGCGGGGAATCAGAGGTGGGGAATCAGAGGCAGAGAATCAGATGTGGGGAATCATAGCTAGGGAATCAGAGGCGGGGAATCTGAGTTTGGGAATCAGAGGTGGAGAATAAGATATGGGGAATCAGAGGCGGGGAATCAGATATGGGCAATCAGAGGAGGGGAATCAGAGGTAGGGCATCAGAGGCGGGAACCAGAATTGGGGAATCAGACATGGGGAATCAGAGAAGGGGAATCAGAGGCAGTGAATCAGAGATGGTGAATCAGAGGCGGGGAATCACAGGCAGGGAATCAGACGCAGGGAATCAGTGGTGGTGAATCCAAGATGGGGAATCAGAGGCGGGGAATCAGAGGCAGGGAATTAGACACGGGGAATCAGAGGTGGGGAATCAGAGCTGAGGAATCAGAGGCGGGGAATCAGAGTTGGGGAATCAGAGGCTGGGAATCAGATATGGGGCATCAGAGGCAGGGAATCAGATAGGGGAATCAGAGGCGGGGAATTAGTGGCAGGGAATCAGAGGCGGGGAATCAGAGGCGGGATATCAGAGGCAGGGAATCAGATGTGGGGAATCAGACATGGGGAATCAGAGGCAGGGAATCAGAGGCGGGGAATCAGAAGCGGGAATCAAAGGCCGGGAATGAGAGGCCGGGAATCAGAGGTGGGGATTCAGAGTCCGGGAATCAGAGATGGGGAATCAGAGGCTGGGAATCAGATATGGGGAATCAGAGGCTGGGAATCAGAGGCGGGGAAACAGAGGTGGCTAATCAGATATGGGGAATCAGAGGTGGGGAATCAGAGGCAGTGAATCAGAGATGGGAAATCAGAGGCGGGGAATCAGAGGCAGGGCATCAGAAACGTGGAATCAGAGGCGGGGAATCAGAGCTGGGGAATCAGAGGCGGGGAATCAGAGTTGGGGAATCAGAGGTGGGGAATCAGATATGGGGAAACAGAGGCGGGGAATCAGAGGTGGGGAATCAGAGGCGGGGAATCAGAATTTGGGTATCAGAGATGGGGAATCAGAGATGGGGAATCAGAGGCGCGGAATCAGACGTGGAGAATCAGAGATGGTTAATCACAGATGGGGAATCAGAGGCAGGGAATCAGAAGCAGGGAATCAGACGCGGGGAATCAGAGGCGGGGAATCAGATCTGAGGAATCAGAGGCGGGGAATCAGAGTTGGGGAATCAGAGGCGGGTTATCAGATATGGAGAATCAGAGGCGGGGAATCAGAGGCGGGGAACGAGAGGAGGGGTATCAGATATGGGGAACCAGAGGTGGGGAATCGGAGGGCGGGAATCAGAGATGGGGAATCAGAGGCAGGGAATCAGATATGTGGAATCAGAAGCGGGGAATCAGAGGCAGGGAATCTGATGTGGGGAATCAGAGATGGGGAATCAGAGGCAGGGAATCAGAGGCTGGGAATCAGAAGCGGGGAATCATATTCCGGGAATCAGAGGCTGGGAATCAGAGGTGGGGAATCTGAGTCCGGGAATCATAGATGGGGAATCAGAGGCGGGGAATCAGATATGGGGAATCAGAGGCGGGGAATCAGAGGCGGGGTAACAGAGATGGCTTATCAGATATGGGGAATGTGAGGTGGTGAATCAGAGGCGGTGAATCAGAGATGGGGAATCAGAGGCGGGGAATCAGAGGCAGGGAATCAGACACGGGGAATCAGAGGCGGGGAATCAAAGCTGGGGATTCAGAGGCGGGGAATCAGAGTTGGGGAATCAGAGGTGGGGAATCAGATATGGGGAAACAGAGGCGGGGAATCAGAGGTGGGGAAACAGAGGCAGGGAATCAGATATTGGGAATCAGAGGTGGGGAATCAGAGGCAGGGAATCAGATGTGGGGAATCAGAGCTGGGGAATCAGAGGCGGGGAATCTGAGTTTGGGAATCAGAGTCGGGGAATAAGATATGGGGAATCAGAGGCGGGGATTCAGAGGTGGGGCATCAGAGGCGGGAATCAGAATTGGGGAATCAGACATGGGGAATCAGAGAAGGGGAATCAGAGGCAGTGAATCAGAGATGGTGAATCAGAGGCGGGGAATCACAGGCAGGGAATCAGACGCAGGGAATCAGTGGTGGTGAATCCAAGATGGGGAATCAGAGGCGGGGAATCAGAGGCAGGGAATTAGACACGGGGAATCAGAGGTGGGGAATCAGAGCTGAGGAATCAGAGGCGGGGAATCAGAGTTGGGGAATCAGAGGCTGGGAATCAGATATGGGGCATCAGAGGCAGGGAATCAGATGTGGGGAATCAGACATGGGGAATCAGTGGCAGGGAATCAGAGGCGGGGAATCAGAAGCGGGAATCAAAGGCCGGGAATGAGAGGCCGGGAATCAGAGGTGGGGAATCAGAGGCTGGGAATCAGATATGGGGTATCAGAGGCTGGGAATCAGAGGCGGGGAAACAGAGGTGGCTAATCAGATATGGGGAATCAGAGGTGGGGAATCAGAGGCAGTGAATCAGAGATGGGAAATCAGAGGCGGGGAATATGAGGCAGGGCATCAGAAACGTGGAATCAGAGTCGGGGAATCAGAGCTGGGGAATCAGAGGCGGGGAATCAGAGTTGGGGAATCAGAGGTGGGGAATCAGATATGGGGAAACAGAGGCGGGGAATCAGAGGCGGGGAAACAGAGGCGGGGAATCAGATATTGGGAATCAGAGGTGGGGAATCAGAGGCAGGGAATCAGAATTTGGGAATCAGAGATGGGGAATCAGAGCTGGGGAATCTGAGGCGGGGAATCAGAATTTGGGAATCAGAGATGGGGAATCAGAGATGGGGAATCAGAGGCGCGGAATCAGACGTGGAGAATCAGAGGTGGTTAATCACAGATGGGGAATCAGAGGCAGGGAATCAGAAGCAGGGAATCAGACGCGGGGAATCAGAGGCGGGGAATCAGAGCTGAGGAATCAGAGGCGGGGAATCAGAGTTGGGGAATCAGAGTCGGGGTTTCAGATATGGAGAATCAGAGGCGGGGAATCAGAGGCGGGGAAAGAGAGGAGGGGTATCAGATATGGGGAACCAGAGGTGGGGAATCGGAGGGCGGGAATCAGAGATGGGGAATCAGAGGCAGGGAATCAGATATGGGGAATCAGAGGCGGGGAATCAGAGGCAGGGAATCAGATGTGGGGAATCAGAGATGGGGAATCAGAGGCAGGGAATCAGAGGCGGGGAATCAGAAGCGGGGTATCATATTCCGGGAATCAGATGCTGGGAATCAGATATGGGGAATCAGAGGCGGGGTAACAGAGATGGTTTATTAGATATGGGGAATCTGAGGTGGTGAATCAGAGGCGGTGAATCAGATATGGGGAATCAGAGGCGGGGAATTAGATATGGGGAATCAGAAGCGGGGAATCAGAGGCGGGGTAACAGAGAGGCTTATCAGATATGGGGAATCTGAGGTGGTGAATCAGAGGCGGTGAATCAGAGATGGGGAATCAGAGGCGGGGAATCAGAGGCAGGGAATCAGACACGGGGAATCAGAGGCGGGGAATCAAAGCTGGGGATTCAGAGGCGGGGAATCAGAGTTGGGGAATCAGAGGTGGGGAATCAGATATGGGGAAACAGAGGCGGGGAATCAGAGGTGGGGAAACAGAGGCAGGGAATCAGATATTGGGAATCAGAGGTGGGGAATCAGAGGCAGGGAATCAGATGTGGGGAATCAGAGCTGGGTAATCAGAGGCGGGGAATCTGAGTTTGGGAATCAGAGTCGGGGAATAAGATATGGGGAATCAGAGGCGCGGACTCAGACGTGGAGAATCAGAGGTGGTTAATCACAGATGGGGAATCAGAGGCAGGGAATCAGAAGCAGGGAATCAGATGCGGGGAATCAGAGGCGGGGAATCAGAGCTGAGGAATCAGAGGCGGGGAATTAGAGTTGGGCAATCAGACGCAGGGAATCAGATATGGGGAATCAGAGGCGGGGAATCAGAAGCAGGGAATCAGATGTGGGGAATCAGAGATGGGGAATCAGAGGCAGGGAATCAGAGGCGGGGAATCAGAAGCGGGGAATCATATTCCGGGAATCAGAGGCTGGGAATCAGAGATGGGGAATCAGAGGCGGGGAATCAGATATGGGGAATCAGAGGAGGGGTAACAGAGATGGCTTATCAGATATGGGGAATCTGAGGTGGTGAATCAGAGGCGGTGAATCAGATATGGGGAATCAGAGGCGGGGAAACTGAGGCGGGGAATCAGACGCGGAGAATCAGAGGTGGTTAATCACAGATGGGGAATCAGAGGCAGGGAATCAGAAGCAGGGAATCAGACGCGCGGAATCAGCGGTGGGGAATCATAACTGGGGAATCAGAGGCGGGGAATCAGAGTTGGGGAATCAGAGGCAGGGTATCAGTAATGGGGAATCAGAGGCGGGGAATCAGAGGCGGGGAAACTGAGGCGGGGAATCAGATATGGGGAATCAGAGGTGGGGAATCAGAGGCGGTGAATCAGTGATGGGGAATCAGAGGCCGGGAATTAGAATCAGGGAATCAGACGCGGGTAATCAGAGGTGGGGAATCAGAGCTGGGGAATCAGAGGCAGGGAATCAGAGTCGGGGAATCAGAGGCGGGGAATCAGAGATGGGGAATCATAGGCGGGGAATCAGAGGCCGGGAATCAGAGGCCGGGAATCAGTAGTGGGGAATCAGAGGCCGGGAATTAGCGGTGGTGAATCAGAGATGGGGAATCAGAGGCGGGGATTCAGAGGCGGGGAATCAGACGCGGGGAATCAGAGGCGGGGAATCACAGCTGGGGAATCAGAGGCGGGGAATCAGAGTCGGGGAATCAGAGGCGGGGAATCAGAGATGGGGAATCAGAGGCGGGGAATCAGAGGCCGGGAATCAGAGGCCGGGAATCAGTAGTGGGGAATCAGAGGCGGGAATCAGAATTGGGGAATCAGACATGGGGAATCAGAGAAGGGGAATCAGAGGCAGTGAATCAGAGATGGTGAATCAGAGGCGGGGAATCACAGGCAGGGAATGAGACGCAGGGAATCAGTGGTGGTGAATCAGAGATGGGGAATCAGAGGCGGGGAATCAGAGGCAAGGAATCAGACACGGGGAATCAGAGGCGGGGAATCAGAGCTGGGGAATCAGAGGCGGGGAATCAGAGTTGGGGAATCAGAGGTGGGGAATCAGATATGGGGAAACAGAGGCGGGGAATCAGAAGTGGGGAAACAGAGGCAGGGAATCAGATATTGGGAATCAGAGGTGGGGAATCAGAGGCAGGGAATCAGATGTTGGGAATCAGAGCTGGGGAATCAGATATGGGAAATCAGAGATGGGGAATCAGAGGCAGGGAATCAGAGGCGGGGAATCAGAGGTGGGGAATCTGAGTCCGGGAATCAGAGATGGGGAATCAGAGGCGGGGAATCAGATATGGGGAATCAGAGGTGGGGAATCAGAGGCGGGGAAACAGAGATGGCTTATCAGATATGGGGAATCAGAGGTGGGGAATCAGAGGCGGTGAATCAGAGATGTTGAATCAGAGGCGGGGAATCAGAGGCAGGGAATCAGACACGGGGAATCAGAGGCGGGGAATCAGAGCTGGGGAATCAGAGGCGGGGAATCAGAGTTGGGGAATCAGAGGTGGGTAATCAGATATGGGGAAACAGAGGCGGGGAATCAGAAGCAGGGAATCAGACGCGGGGAATCAGAGGTGGGGAATCATAGCTGGGGAATCAGAGGCGGGGAATCAGAGTTGGGGAATCAGAGTTGGGGAATCCGAGGCGGGGTATCAGATATGGGGAATCAGAGGTGGGGAATCAGAGGTGGTGAATCAGAGATGGGGAATCAGAGGCGGGGAATTAGAATCAGGGAATCAGACGCGGGTAATCAGAGGTGGGGAATCAGAGCTGGTGAATCAGAGATGGTGAATCAGAGGCGGGGAATCACAGGCAGGGAATCAGACGCAGGGAATCAGTGGTGGTGAATCAGAGATGGGGAATCAGAGGCGGGGAATCAGAGGCAGGGAATCAGACGCGGGGAATCAGAGGCGGGGAATCAGAGCTGAGGAATCAGAGGTGGGGAATCAGAGTTGGGGAATCAGAGGCGGGGAATCAGATATGGGGAATCAGAGGCGGGGAATCAGAGGCGGGGAAACAGAGGAGGGATATCAGATATGGGGAACCAGAGGTGGGGAATCGGAGGGCAGGAATCCGAGATGGCGAATCAGAGGCAGGGAATCAGATGTGGGGAATCAGAGATGGGGAATCAGAGGCAGGGAATCAGAGGCGGGGAATCAGAAGCGGGGAATCATATTCCGGGAATCAGAGTCTGGGAATCAGAGGTGGGGAATCTGAGTCCGGGAATCAGAGATGGGGAATCAGATGTGGGGAATCAGATATGGGGAATCAGAGGCGGGGAATCAGAGGCGGGGAAACAAAGATGGCTTATCAGATATGGGGAATCAGAGGTGGTGAATCAGAGGCGATGAATCAGAGATGGGGAATCAGAGGCGGGGAATCAGAGGCAGGGAATCAGACACGGGGAATCAGAGGCGGGGAATCAGAGCTGGGGAATCAGAGGCGGGGAATCAGAGTTGGGGAATCAGAGGTGGGGAATCAGATATGGGGAAACAGAGGCGGGGAATCAGAGGTGGGGAAACAGAGGCAGGGAATCAGATATTGGGAATCAGAGGTGGGGAATCAGAAGCAGGGAATCAGATGTGGGGAATCAGAGCTGGGGATCAGAGGCGGGGCATCTGAGTTTGGGAATAAGAGGCGGGGAATAAGATATGGGGAATCAGAGAAGGGGAATCAGAGGCAGTGAATCAGAGATGGTGAATCAGAGGCGGGGAATCACAGGCAGGGAATCAGACGCAGGGAATCAGTGGTGGTGAATACAAGATGGGGAATCAGAGGCGGGGAATCAGAGGCAGGGAATTAGACACGGGGAATCAGAGGTGGGGAATCAGAGCTGAGGAATCAGAGGCAGGGAATCAGATATGGGGCATCAGAGGCAGGGAATCAGATATGGGGAATCAGAGGCGGGGAATTAGTGGCAGGGAATCAGAGGCGGGGAATCAGAGGTGGGGTATCAGAGGCAGGGAATCAGATGTGGGGAATCAGACATGGGGAATCAGAGGCAGGGAATCAGAGGCGGGGAATCAGAAGCGGGGAATCATAGTCCGGGAATCAGAGGCAGGGAATCAGAGGTGGGGAATCAGAGTACGGGAATCAGAGATGGGGAATCAGAGGCGGGGAATCAGATATGGGGAATCAGAGGCGGGAATCAGAGGCTGAGAAACAGAGGTGGCTAATCAGATATGGGGAATCAGAGGTGGGGAATCAGAGGCAGTGAATTAGAGATGGGGAATCAGAGGCAGGGAATCAGAGGCGGGGAATCAGAAGCGGGGAATCATTGGCCGGGAATCAGAGGCTGTGAATCAGAGGTGGGGAATGTGAGTCCGTGAATCAGAGATGGGGATTCAGAGGTGGGGAATCAGATATGGGGAATCAGAGGCGGGGAATCAGAGGCGGGGAAACAGAGGTGGCTAATTAGATATGGGGAATCAGAGGTGGGGAATCAGAGGCGGGGAATCAGAGGCAGGGAATCAGACACGGGGAATCAAAGGCGGGGAATCAGAGCTGGGGAATCAGAGGAGGGGTAACAGAGATGGCTTATCAGATATGGGGAATCTGAGGTGGTGAATCAGAGGCGGTGAATCAGATATGGGGAATCAGAGGCGGGGAAACTGAGGCGGGGAATCAGACGCGGAGAATCAGAGGTGGTTAATCACAGATGGGGAATCAGAGGCAGGGAATCAGAAGCAGGGAATCAGACGCGCGGAATCAGCGGTGGGGAATCATAACTGGGGAATCAGAGGCGGGGAATCAGAGTTGGGGAATCAGAGGCAGGGTATCAGTAATGGGGAATCAGAGGCGGGGAATCAGAGGCGGGGAAACTGAGGCGGGGAATCAGATGTGGGGAATCAGAGGTGGGGAATCAGAGGCGGTGAATCAGTGATGGGGAATCAGAGGCCGGGAATTAGAATCAGGGAATCAGACGCGGGTAATCAGAGGTGGGGAATCAGAGCTGGGGAATCAGAGGCAGGGAATCAGAGTCGGGGAATCAGAGGCGGGGAATCAGAGATGGGGAATCATAGGCGGGGAATCAGAGGCCGGGAATCAGAGGCCGGGAATCAGTAGTGGGGAATCAGAGGCCGGGAATTAGCGGTGGTGAATCAGAGATGGGGAATCAGAGGCGGGGATTCAGAGGCGGGGAATCAGACGCGGGGAATCAGAGGCGGGGAATCACAGCTGGGGAATCAGAGGCGGGGAATCAGAGTCGGGGAATCAGAGGCGGGGAATCAGAGATGGGGAATCAGAGGCGGGGAATCAGAGGCCGGGAATCAGAGGCCGAGAATCAGTAGTTGGGAATCAGAGGCGGGAATCAGAATTGGGGAATCAGACATGGGGAATCAGAGAAGGGGAATCAGAGGCAGTGAATCAGAGATGGTGAATCAGAGGCGGGGAATCACAGGCAGGGAATGAGACGCAGGGAATCAGTGGTGGTGAATCAGAGATGGGGAATCAGAGGCGGGGAATCAGAGGCAAGGAATCAGACACGGGGAATCAGAGGCGGGGAATCAGAGCTGGGGAATCAGAGGCGGGGAATCAGAGTTGGGGAATCAGAGGTGGGGAATCAGATATGGGGAAACAGAGGCGGGGAATCAGAAGTGGGGAAACAGAGGCAGGGAATCAGATATTGGGAATCAGAGGTGGGGAATCAGAGGCAGGGAATCAGATGTTGGGAATCAGAGCTGGGGAATCAGATATGGGAAATCAGAGATGGGGAATCAGAGGCAGGGAATCAGAGGCGGGGAATCAGAGGTGGGGAATCTGAGTCCGGGAATCAGAGATGGGGAATCAGAGGCGGGGAATCAGATATGGGGAATCAGAGGTGGGGAATCAGAGGCGGGGAAACAGAGATGGCTTATCAGATATGGGGAATCAGAGGTGGGGAATCAGAGGCGGTGAATCAGAGATGTTGAATCAGAGGCGGGGAATCAGAGGCAGGGAATCAGACACGGGGAATCAGAGGCGGGGAATCAGAGCTGGGGAATCAGAGGCGGGGAATCAGAGTTGGGGAATCAGAGGTGGGTAATCAGATATGGGGAAACAGAGGCGGGGAATCAGAAGCAGGGAATCAGACGCGGGGAATCAGAGGTGGGGAATCATAGCTGGGGAATCAGAGGCGGGGAATCAGAGTTGGGGAATCAGAGTTGGGGAATCCGAGGCGGGGTATCAGATATGGGGAATCAGAGGTGGGGAATCAGAGGTGGTGAATCAGAGATGGGGAATCAGAGGCGGGGAATTAGAATCAGGGAATCAGACGCGGGTAATCAGAGGTGGGGAATCAGAGCTGGTGAATCAGAGATGGTGAATCAGAGGCGGGGAATCACAGGCAGGGAATCAGACGCAGGGAATCAGTGGTGGTGAATCAGAGATGGGGAATCAGAGGCGGGGAATCAGAGGCAGGGAATCAGACGCGGGGAATCAGAGGCGGGGAATCAGAGCTGAGGAATCAGAGGTGGGGAATCAGAGTTGGGGAATCAGAGGCGGGGAATCAGATATGGGGAATCAGAGGCGGGGAATCAGAGGCGGGGAAACAGAGGAGGGATATCAGATATGGGGAACCAGAGGTGGGGAATCGGAGGGCAGGAATCCGAGATGGCGAATCAGAGGCAGGGAATCAGATGTGGGGAATCAGAGATGGGGAATCAGAGGCAGGGAATCAGAGGCGGGGAATCAGAAGCGGGGAATCATATTCCGGGAATCAGAGTCTGGGAATCAGAGGTGGGGAATCTGAGTCCGGGAATCAGAGATGGGGAATCAGATGTGGGGAATCAGATATGGGGAATCAGAGGCGGGGAATCAGAGGCGGGGAAACAAAGATGGCTTATCAGATATGGGGAATCAGAGGTGGTGAATCAGAGGCGATGAATCAGAGATGGGGAATCAGAGGCGGGGAATCAGAGGCAGGGAATCAGACACGGGGAATCAGAGGCGGGGAATCAGAGCTGGGGAATCAGAGGCGGGGAATCAGAGTTGGGGAATCAGAGGTGGGGAATCAGATATGGGGAAACAGAGGCGGGGAATCAGAGGTGGGGAAACAGAGGCAGGGAATCAGATATTGGGAATCAGAGGTGGGGAATCAGAAGCAGGGAATCAGATGTGGGGAATCAGAGCTGGGGATCAGAGGCGGGGCATCTGAGTTTGGGAATAAGAGGCGGGGAATAAGATATGGGGAATCAGAGAAGGGGAATCAGAGGCAGTGAATCAGAGATGGTGAATCAGAGGCGGGGAATCACAGGCAGGGAATCAGACGCAGGGAATCAGTGGTGGTGAATACAAGATGGGGAATCAGAGGCGGGGAATCAGAGGCAGGGAATTAGACACGGGGAATCAGAGGTGGGGAATCAGAGCTGAGGAATCAGAGGCAGGGAATCAGATATGGGGCATCAGAGGCAGGGAATCAGATATGGGGAATCAGAGGCGGGGAATTAGTGGCAGGGAATCAGAGGCGGGGAATCAGAGGTGGGGTATCAGAGGCAGGGAATCAGATGTGGGGAATCAGACATGGGGAATCAGAGGCAGGGAATCAGAGGCGGGGAATCAGAAGCGGGGAATCATAGTCCGGGAATCAGAGGCAGGGAATCAGAGGTGGGGAATCAGAGTACGGGAATCAGAGATGGGGAATCAGAGGCGGGGAATCAGATATGGGGAATCAGAGGCGGGAATCAGAGGCTGAGAAACAGAGGTGGCTAATCAGATATGGGGAATCAGAGGTGGGGAATCAGAGGCAGTGAATTAGAGATGGGGAATCAGAGGCAGGGAATCAGAGGCGGGGAATCAGAAGCGGGGAATCATTGGCCGGGAATCAGAGGCTGTGAATCAGAGGTGGGGAATGTGAGTCCGTGAATCAGAGATGGGGAATCAGAGGTGGGGAATCAGATATGGGGAATCAGAGGCGGGGAATCAGAGGCGGGGAAACAGAGGTGGCTAATTAGATATGGGGAATCAGAGGTGGGGAATCAGAGGCGGGGAATCAGAGGCAGGGAATCAGACACGGGGAATCAAAGGCGGGGAATCAGAGCTGGCGAATCAGATGCGGGGAATCAGAGTTGAGGAATCAGAGGTGGGGAATCAGATATGGGGAAACAGAGGCGGGGAATCAGAGGCGGGGAAACAGAGGCGGGGAATCAGATATTGGGAATCAGAGTTGGGGAATCAGAGGCAGGGAATCAGATGTGGGGAGTCAGAGCTGGGGAATCAGAGGCGGGGAATCAGAATTTGGGAATCAGAGATGGGGAATCAGAGATGGGGAATCAGAGGCGGGGAAACAGACGTGGAGAATCAAAGGTGGTTAATCACAGATGGGGAAACAGAGGCAGGGAATCAGAAGCAGGGATTCAGACGCGGGGTATCAGAGGCGGGGAATCATAGCTGGGGAATCAGAGGCGGGGATTCAGAGTTGGGGAATCAGAGGCGGGGTATCAGATATGGGGAATCAGAGGCGGGGAATCAGAGGCGGGGAATCAGATATGGGGAATCAGAGGTGGGTAATCAGAGGCGGTGAATGAGAGATGGGGAATCAGAGGCCGGGAATTAGAGTCAGGGAATCAGATGCGGGTAATCAGAGGTGGGGAATCAGAGCTGGGGAATCAGAGGCGGGGAATCAGAGTCGGGGAATCAGACGCGGGGAATCAGAGGCGGGGAATCAGAGCTGAGGAATCAGAGGCGGGGAATCAGAGTTGGGGAATCAGAGACGGGGAATCAGATATGGGGAATCAGAGGCGGGGAATCAGAGGCGGGGAAACAGAGGAGGGGTATCAGATATGGGGAACCTGAGGTGGGGAATCGGAGGGCGGGAATCCGAGATGGGTAATCAGAGGCAGGGAATCAGACGCGGGGAATCTGAGGCGGGGTATCAGAGCTGGGGAATCAGAGGTGGGGAATCTGAGTTTGGGAATCAGAGGCGGGGAATAAGATATGGGGAATCAGAGGCGGGGAATCAGATATGGGGAATCAGAGGAGGGGATTCAGAGGTGGGGCATCAGAGGCGGGAATCAGAATTGGGGAATCAGACATGGGGAATCAGAGAAGGGGAATCAGAGGCAGTGAATCAGAGATGGTGAATCAGAGGCGGGGAATCACAGGCAGGGAATCAGATGCAGGGAATCAGTGGTGGTGAATCAGAGATGGGGAATCAGAGGCGGGGAATCAGAGGCAGGAAATCAGACGCGGGGAATCAGAGGCGGGGAATCAGAGCTGAGGAATCAGAGGCGGGGAATCAGAGTTGGGGAATCAGAGACGGGGAATCAGATATGGGGAATCAGAGGCGGGGAATCAGAGGCAGGGAAACAGAGGAGGGGTATCAGATATGGGGAACCTGAGGTGGGGAATCGGAGGGCGGGAATCCGAGATGGGTAATCAGAGGCAGGGAATCAGATATGGGGAATCAGAGGCGGGGAATCAGAGGCAGGGAATCAGATGTGGGGAATCAGAGATGGGGAATCAGAGGCAGGGAATCAGAGGCGGGGAATCAGAAGCGGGGAATCATATTCCGGGAATCAGAGACTTGGAATCAGAGGTGGGGAATCTGAGTCCGGGAATCAGAGATGGGGAATCAGAGGCGGGGAATCAGATATGGGGAATCAGAGACGGGGAATCAGAGGCGGGGAATCAGAGGCGGGGAAACAGAGATGGCTTATCAGATATGGGGAATCAGAGGTGGGGAATCAGAGGCGGTGAATCAGAGATGGGGAATCAGAGGCGGGGAATCAGAGGCAGGGAATCAGACACGGGGAATCAGAGGCGGGGAATCAGACACGGGGTATCAGAGGCGGGGAATCAGAGTTGGGGAATCAGAGGTGGGGAATCAGATATGGGGAAACAGAGGCGGGGAATCAGAGGTGGGGAAACAGAGGCAGGGAATCAGATATAGGGAATCAGAGGTGGGGAATCAGAGGCAGGGAATCAGATGTGGGGAATCAGAGCTGGGCAATCAGAGACGGGGAATCTGAGTTTGGGAATCAGAGGCGGGGAATAAGATATGGGGAATCAGAGGCGGGGAATCAGATATGGGCAATCAGAGGAGGGGAATCAGAGGTGGGGCATCAGAGGCGGGAATCAGAATTGGGGAATCAGACATGGGGAATCAGAGAAGGGGAATCAGAGGCAGTGAATCAGAGATGGTGAATCAGAGGCGGGGAATCACAGGCAGGGAATCAGACGCAAGGAATCAGTGGTGGTGAATCCAAGATGGGGAATCAGAGGCGGGGAATCTGAGGCAGGGAATTAGACACGGGGAATCAGAGGTGGGGAATCAGAACTGAGGAATCAGAGGCGGGGAATCAGAGTTGGGGAATCAGAGGCAGGGAATCAGATATGGGGCATCAGAGGCAGGAAATCAGATATGGGGAATCAGAGGCGGGGAATTAGTGGCAGGGAATCAGAGGCGGGGAATCAGAGGCGGGGTATCAGAGGCAGGGAATCAGATTTGGGGAATCAGACATGGGGAATCAGAGGCAGGGAATCAGAGGCGGGGAATCAGAAGCGGGGAATCATAGGCCGTGAATCAGAGGCCGGGAATCAGAGGTTGGGATTCAGATTCCGGGAATCAGAGATGGGGAATCAGAGGCGGGGAATCAGATATGGGGAATCAGAGGCGGGGAATCAGAGGCGGAGAAACAGAGGTGGCTAATCAGATATGGGGAATCAGAGGTGGGGAATCGGAGGCAGTGAATCAGAGATGGGGAATCAGAGGCAGGGAATCAGAGGCGGGGAATCAGAAGCGTGGAATCATAGGCCGGGAATCAGAGGCCGGGAATCAGAGGTGGGGAATCTGAGTCCGGGAATCAGAGATGGGGAATCAGAGGCGGGGAATCAGATATGGGGAATCAGAGGCGGGTAATCAGAGGCGGGGAAACAGAGATTGCTTATCAGATATGGGGAATCAGAGGTGGGGAATCAGAGGTGGGGAATCAGAGCTGGGGATTCAGAGGCGGGGAATCAGAGTCGGGGAATCAGAGGCGGGGAATCAGAGATGGGGAATCAGAGGCGGGGAATCAGAGGCCGGGAATCAGAGGCCGGGAATTAGTTGTGGGGAATCAGAGGCCGGGAATTAGCGGTGGTGAATCAGAGATGGGGAATCAGACGCGGGGATTCAGAGGCGGGGAATCAGACGCGGGGAATCAGAGGCAGGGAATCAGAGCTGGGGAATCAGAGGCGGGGAATCTGAGTTTGGGAATCAGAGGCGGGGAATCAGAGGCGGGGAAACAGAGATGGCTTATCAGATATGGGGAATCAGAAGTGGGGAATCAGAGGCGGGGATTCAGAGGCGGGGAAACAGAGTAGGGGTATCAGATATGGGGAACCAGAGGTGGGGAATCGGAGGGCGGGAATCTGAGATGGGTAATCAGAGGCAGGGAATCAGATATGTGGAATCAGAGGCGGGGAATCAGAGACAGGGAATCAGATGTGGGGAATCAGAGATGGGGAATCAGAGGCAGGAAATCAGAGGCGGGGAATCAGAAGTGGGGAATCATATTCCGGGAATCAGAGGCTGGGAATCAGAGGTGGGGAATCTGAGTCCGGGAATCAGAGATGGGGAATCAGAGGCGGGGAATCAGATATGGGGAATCAGAGGCGGGGAATCAGAGGCGGGGAAACAGAGATGGCTTATCAGATATGGGGAATCAGAGGTGGGGAATCAGAGGTGGTGAATCAGAGATGGGGAATCAGAGGCGGGGAATCAGAGGCAGGAAATCTGACATGGGGAATCAGAGGCGGGGTATCAGAGCTGGGGAATCAGAGGCGGGGAATCAGAGTTGGGGAATCAGAGGTGGGGAATCAGATATGGGGAAACAGAGGCGGGGAATAAGAGGTGGGGAAACAGAGGCAGGGAATCAGATATTGGGAATCAGAGGTGGGGAATCAGAGGCAGGGAATCAGATGTGGGGAATCAGAGCTGGGGAATCAGAGACGGGGAATCTGAGTTTGGGAATCAGAGGCGGGGAATAAGATATGGGGAATCAGAGGCGGGGAATCAGATATGGGCAATCACAGGAGGGGAATCAGAGGTGGGGAATCAGAGATGGGGAATCAGAGGCAGGAAATCAGAGGCGGGGAATCAGAAGTGGGGAATCATATTCCGGGAATCAGAGGCTGGGAATCAGAGGTGGGGAATCTGAGTCCGGGAATCAGAGATGGGGAATCAGAGGCGGGGAATCAGATATGGGGAATCAGAGGCGGGGAATCAGAGGCGGGGAAACAGAGATGGCTTATCAGATATGGGGAATCAGAGGTGGGGAATCAGAGGTGGTGAATCAGAGATGGGGAATCAGAGGCGGGGAATCAGAGGCAGGAAATCTGACATGGGGAATCAGAGGCGGGGTATCAGAGCTGGGGAATCAGAGGCGGGGAATCAGAGTTGGGGAATCAGAGGTGGGGAATCAGATATGGGGAAACAGAGGCGGGGAATAAGAGGTGGGGAAACAGAGGCAGGGAATCAGATATTGGGAATCAGAGGTGGGGAATCAGAGGCAGGGAATCAGATGTGGGGAATCAGAGCTGGGGAATCAGAGACGGGGAATCTGAGTTTGGGAATCAGAGGCGGGGAATAAGATATGGGGAATCAGAGGCGGGGAATCAGATATGGGCAATCAGAGGAGGGGAATCAGAGGTGGGGCATCTGAGGCGGGAATCAGAATTGGGGAATCAGACATGGGGAATCAGAGAAGGGGAATCAGAGGCAGTGAATCAGAGATGGTGAATCAGAGGCGGGGAATCACAGGGAGGGAATCAGACGCAAGGAATCAGTGGTGATGAATCCAAGATGGGGAATCAGAGGCGGGGAATCAGAGGCAGGGAATTAGACACGGGGAATCAGAGGTGGGGAATCAGAGCTGAGGAATCAGAGGCGGGGAATCAGAGTTGGGGAATCAGAGGCAGGGAATCAGATATGGGGCATCAGAGGCAGGAAAACAGATATGGGGAATCAGAGGCGGGGAATTAGTGGCAGGGAATCAGAGGCGGGGAATCAGAGGCGGAGTATCAGAGGCAGGGAATCAGATGTGGGGAATCAGACATGGGGAATCATAGGCCGGGAATCAGAGGCCGGGAAACAGAGGTGGGGATTCAGAGTCCGGGAATCAGAGATGTGGAATCAGAGGCGGGGAATCAGATATGGGGAATCAGAGGCGGGGAATCAGAGGTGGAGAAACAGAGGTGGCTTATCAGATATGGGGAATTAGAGGTGGGGAAACAGACGCAGTGCATCAGAGATGGGGAATCAGGCGGGGAATCAGAAGCGGGGAATCATAGGCCGGGAATCAGAGGCCGGGAATCAGAGGTGGGGAATCTGAGTCCGGGAATCAGAGATGGGGAATCAGTTGCGGGGAATCAGATATGGGGAATCAGAGGCGGGGAATCAGAGGCGGGGAAACAGTGATTGCTTATCAGATATGGGGAATCAGAGGTGGGGAATCAGAGGCGGGGAATCAGATATGGGGAATCAGAGGCGGGGAATCAGAGGCGGGGAAACAGAGGTGGCTAATCAGATATGGGGAATCAGAGGTGGGGAATCAGAGGCGGTGAATCAGAGATGGGGAATCAGAGGCGGGGAATCAGAGGCAGGGAATCAGACACAGGGAATCAGAGGCGGGGAATAAGAGCTGGGGAATCAGAGGTGGGGAATCAGAGTTGGGGAATCAGAGGTGGGGAATCAGATATGGGGAAACAGAGGCGGGGAATCAGAGGCGGGGTAACAGAGGCGGGGAATCAGATATTGGGAATCAGAGGTGGGGAATCAGAGGCAGGGAATCAGATGAGGGGAATCAGTGCTGGGGAATCAGAGGCGGGGAATCAGAATTTGGGAATCAGAGATGGGGAATCAGAGATGGGGAATCAGAGGCGGGGAATCAGACGCGGTGAATCAGAGGTGGTTAATCACAGATGGGGAACCAGAGGCAGGGAATCAGAAGCAGGGAATCAGACGCGGGGAATCAGATGCGGCGAATCATAGCTGGGGAGTCAGAGGCGGGGATTCAGAGTTGGGGAATCAGAGGCGGGGTATCAGATATGGGGAATCAGAGGCGGGGAATCAGAGGCGGGGAAACTGAGGCGGGGAATCAGATATGGGGAATCATGGGTGGGGAATCAGAGGCGGTGAATCAGAGATGGGGAATCAGAGGCCGGGAATTAGATTCAGGGAATCAGACGCGGGTAATCAGAGGTGGGGAATCAGAGCTGGGGATTCAGAGGCGGGGAATCAGAGTCGGGGAATCAGAGGCGGGGAATCAGAGATGGGGAATCAGAGGCGGGGAATCAGAGGCCGGGAATCAGAGGCCGGGGATCAGTTGTGGGGAATCAGAGGCCGGGAATTAGCGGTGGTGAATCAGAGATTGGGAATCAGACGCGGGGATTCAGAGGCGAGGAATCAGACGCGGGGAATCAGAGGCAGGGAATCAGAGCTGGGGAATCAGAGGCGGGGAATCTGAGTTTGGGAATCAGAGGCGGGGAATAAGATATGGGGAATCAGAGGCGGGGAATCAGATATGGGGAATCAGGGGAGGGGAATCAGAGGTGGGGCATTTGAGGCAGGGAATCAGACACGGGGAATCAGAGGCGGGGAATCAGAGCTGGGGAATCAGAGGCGGGGAATCAGAGTTGGGGAATCAGAGGTGGGGAATCAGATATGGGGAAACAGATGCGGGGAATCAGAGGTGGGGAAACAGAGGCAGGGAATCAGATATTGGGAATCAGAGGTGGGGAATCAGAGGCAGGGAATCAGAGGTGGGGAATCAGTGGCAGGGAATCAGATGTGGGGAATCAGAGCTGCGGAATCAGAGGCGGGGAATCAGAATTTGGGAATCAGAGATGGGGAATCAGAGATGGGGAATCAGAGGTGGGGAATCAGAGGCGGGGAATCAGAGTTGGGGAATCAGAGGTGGGGAATCAGATATGGGGAAACAGATGCGGGGAATCAGAGGTGGGGAAACAGAGGCAGGGAATCAGATATTGGGAATCAGAGGTGGGGAATCAGAGGCAGGGAATCAGAGCTGGGGAATCAGAGGCGGGGAATCAGAGGCCGGGAATCAGAGGCCGGGAATCAGTTGTGGGGAATCAGAGGCCGGGAATTAGCGGTGGTGAATCAGAGATGGGGAATCAGACGCGGGGATTCAGAGGCGGGGAATCAGACGCGGGGAATCAGAGGCAGGGAATCAGAGCTGGGGAATCAGAGGCGGGGAATCTGAGTTTGGGAATCAGAGGCGGGGAATAAGATATGGGGAATCAGAGGCGGGGAATCAGATATGGGGAATCAGGGGAGGGGAATCAGAGGTGGGGCATCAGAGGCGGGAATCAGATTTGGGGAATCAGACATGGTGAATCAGAGGTGGGGAATCAGAGGCGGGGAATCAGAGTTGGGGAATCAGAGGTGGGGAATCAGATATGGGGAAACAGATGCGGGGAATCAGAGGTGGGGAAACAGAGGTAGGGAATCAGAGGCGGGGAATCAGAGGCGGGGTATCAGAGGCGGGGAATTAGTGGCAGGGAATCAGAGGCGGGGAATCAGAGGCGGGGTATCAGAGGCAGGGAATCAGATGTGGGGAATCAGACATGGGGAATCATAGGCCGGCAATCAGAGGCCGGGAAACAGAGGTGGGGATTCAGAGTCCGGGAATCAGAGATGGGGAATCAGAGGCGGGGAATCAGATATGGGGAATCAGAGGCGGGGAATCAGAGGTGGAGAAACAGAGGTGGCTAATCAGATATGGGGAATTAGAGGTGGGGAAAGAGACGCAGTGCATCAGAGATGGGGAATCAGGCGGGGAATCAGAAGCGGGGAATCATAGGCCGGGAATCAGAGGCCGGGAATCAGAGGTGGGGAATCTGAGTCCGGGAATCAGAGATGGGGAATCAGTTGCGGGGAATCAGATATGGGGAATCAGAGGCGGGGAATCAGAGGCGGGGAAACAGAGATTGCTTATCAGATATGGGGAATCAGAGGTGGGGAATCAGAGGCGGGGAATCAGATATGGGGAATCAGAGGCGGGGAATCAGAGGCGGGGAAACAGAGGTGGCTAATCAGATATGGGGAATCAGAGGTGGGGAATCAGAGGCGGTGAATCAGAGATGGGGAATCAGAGGCGGGGAATCAGAGGCAGGGAATCAGACACAGGGAATCAGAGGCGGGGAATAAGAGCTGGGGAATCAGAGGTGGGGAATCAGAGTTGGGGAATCAGAGGTGGGGAATCAGTTATGGGGAAACAGAGGCGGGGAATCAGAGGCGGGGTAACAGAGGCGGGGAATCAGATATTGGGAATCAGAGGTGGGGAATCAGAGGCAGGGAATCAGATGAGGGGAATCAGTGCTGGGGAATCAGAGGCGGGGAATCAGAATTTGGGAATCAGAGATGGGGAATGAGAGATGGGGAATCAGAGGCGGGGAATCAGACGCGGTGAATCAGAGGTGGTTAATCACAGATGGGGAACCAGAGGCAGGGAATCAGAAGCAGGGAATCAGACGCGGGGAATCAGATGCGGCGAATCATAGCTGGGGAATCAGAGGCGGGGATTCAGAGTTGGGGAATCAGAGGCGGGGTATCAGATATGGGGAATCAGAGGCGGGGAATCAGAGGCGGGGAAACTGAGGCGGGGAATCAGATATGGGGAATCATGGGTGGGGAATCAGAGGCGGTGAATCAGAGATGGGGAATCAGAGGCCGGGAATTAGATTCAGGGAATCAGACGCGGGTAATCAGAGGTGGGGAATCAGAGCTGGGGATTCAGAGGCGGGGAATCAGAGTCGGGAAATCAGAGGCGGGGAATCAGAGATGGGGAATCAGAGGCGGGGAATCAGAGGCCGGGAATCAGAGGCCGGGGATCAGTTGTGGGGAATCAGAGGCCGGGAATTAGCGGTGGTGAATCAGAGATGGGGAATCAGACGCGGGGATTCAGAGGCGAGGAATCAGACGCGGGGAATCAGAGGCAGGGAATCAGAGCTGGGGAATCAGAGGCGGGGAATCTGAGTTTGGGAATCAGAGGCAGGGAATAAGATATGGGGAATCAGAGGCGGGGAATCAGATATGGGGAATCAGGGGAGGGGAATCAGAGGTGGGGCATCAGAGGCGGGAATCAGATTTGGGGAATCAGACATGGTGAATCAGAGGTGGGGAATCACAGGCAGGGAATCAGACGCAGGGAATCAGTGGTGGAGAATCAGAGATGCGGAATCAGAGGCGGGGAATCAGAGGCAGGGAATCAGACACGGGGAATCAGAGGCGGGGAATCAGAGCTGGGGAATCAGAGGCGGGGAATCAGAGTTGGGGAATCAGAGGTGGGGAATCAGATATGGGGAAACAGATGCGGGGAATCAGAGGTGGGGAAACAGAGGCAGGGAATCAGATATTGGGAATCAGAGGTGGGGAATCAGAGGCAGGGAATCAGAGGTGGGGAATCAGTGGCAGGGAATCAGATGTGGGGAATCAGAGCTGGGGAATCAGAGGCGGGGAATCAGAATTTGGGAATCAGAGATGGGGAATCAGAGATGGGGAATCAGAGGCGGGGAATCAGACGCGGAGAATCAGAGGTGGTTAATCACAGATGGGGAACCAGAGGCAGGGAATCAGAAGCAGGGAATCAGACGCAGGGAATCAGAGGCGGGGAATCATACCTTGGGAATCAGAGGCGGGGATTCAGAGTTGGGGAATCAGAGGCGGGGTATCAGATATGGGGAATCAGAGGTGGGGAATCAGAGGCGGGGAAACTGAGGCGGGGAATCAGATATGGGGAATCAGAGGTGGGGAATCAGAGGCGGTGAATCAGAGATGGGGAATCAGAGGCCGGGAATTAGATTCAGGGAATCAGACGCGGGTAATCAGAGGTGGGGAATCAGAGCTGGGGATTCAGAGGCGGGGAATCAGAGTCGGGGAATCAGAGGCGGGGAATCAGAGATGGGGAATCAGAGGCGGGGAATCAGAGGCCGTGAATCAGAGGCCGGGAATCAGTTGTGGGGAATCAGAGGCCGGGAATTAGCGGTGGTGAATCAGAGATGGGGAATCAGAGGCGGGGATTCAGAGGCGGGGAATCAGACGTGGGGAATCAGAGGCGGGGAATCAGAGCTGGGGAATCAGAGGCGGGGAATCTGAGTTTGTGAATCAGAGGCGGGGAATAAGATATGGGGAATCAAAGGCGGGGAATCAGATATGGGGAATCAGAGGAGGGGAATCAGAGGTGGGGCATCAGCCGCGGGAATCAGAATTGGGGAATCAGACATGGTGAATCAGAGGTGGGGAATCAGAGGCGGGGAATCAGAGTTGGGGAATCAGAGGTGGGGAATCAGATATGGGGAAACAGATGCGGGGAATCAGAGGTGGGGAAACAGAGGCAGGGAATCAGATATTGGGAATCAGAGGTGGGGAATCAGAGGCAGGGAATCAGAGCTGGGGAATCAGAGGCGGGGAATCAGAGGCCGGGAATCAGAGGCCGGGAACCAGTTGTGGGGAATCAGAGGCCGGGAATTAGCGGTGGTGAATCAGAGATGGGGAATCAGACGCGGGGATTCAGAGGCGGGGAATCAGACGCGGGGAATCAGAGGCAGGGAATCAGAGCTGGGGAATCAGAGGCGGGGAATCTGAGTTTGGGAATCAGAGGCGGGGAATAAGATATGGGGAATCAGAGGCGGGGAATCAGATATGGGGAATCAGGGGAGGGGAATCAGAGGTGGGGCATCAGAGGCGGGAATCAGATTTGGGGAATCAGACATGGTGAATCAGAGGTGGGGAATCAGAGGCGGGGAATCAGAGTTGGGGAATCAGAGGTGGGGAATCAGATATGGGGAAACAGATGCGGGGAATCAGAGGTGGGGAAACAGAGGTAGGGAATCAGATATTGGGAATCAGAGGTGGGGAATCAGAGGCAGGGAATCAGAGCTGGGGAATCAGAGGCGGGGAATCTGAGTTTGGGAATCAGAGGCGGGGAATAAGATATGGGGAATCAGAGGCGGGGAATCAGATATTGGGAATCAGGGGAGGGGAATCAGAGGTGGGGCATCAGAGGCGGGAATCAGATTTGGGGAATCAGACATGGTGAATCAGAGCTGGGGAATCAGAGGCGGGGAATCAGAGTTGGGGAATCAGAGGTGGGGAATCAGATATGGGGAAACAGATGCGGGGAATCAGAGGTGGGGAAACAGAGGCAGGGAATCAGATATTGGGAATCAGAGGTGGGGAATCAGAGGCAGGGAATCAGAGGTGGGGAATCAGTGGCAGGGAATCAGATGTGGGGAATCAGAGCTGGGGAATCAGAGGCGGGGAATCAGAATTTGGGAATCAGAGATGGGGAATCAGAGATGGGGAATCAGAGGCGGGGAATCAGATATGGGGAATCAGGGGAGGGGAATCAGAGGTGGGGCATCAGAGGCGGGAATCAGATTTGGGGAATCAGACATGGTGAATCAGAGGTGGGGAATCAGAGGCGGGGAATCAGAGTTGGGGAATCAGAGGTGGGGAATCAGATATGGGGAAACAGAGGCGGGGAATCAGATATGGGGAATCAGGGGAGGGGAATCAGAGGTGGGGCATCAGAGGCGGGAATCAGATTTGGGGAATCAGACATGGTGAATCAGAGGTGGGGAATCAGAGGCGGGGAATCAGAGTTGGGGCATCAGAGGTGGCGAATCAGATATGGGGAAACAGATGCGGGGAATCAGAGGTGGGGAAACAGAGGCAGGGAATCAGATATTGGGAATCAGAGGTGGGGAATCAGAGGCAGGGAATCAGAGCTGGGGAATCAGAGGCGGGGAATCTGAGTTTGGGAATCAGAGGCGGGGAATAAGATATGGGGAATCAGAGGCGGGGAATCAGATATGGGGAATCAGGGGAGGGGAATCAGAGGTGGGGCATCAGAGGCGGGAATCAGATTTGGGGAATCAGACATGGTGAATCAGAGCTGGGGAATCAGAGGCGGGGAATCAGAGTTGGGGAATCAGAGGTGGGGAATCAGATATGGGGAAACAGATGCGGGGAATCAGAGGTGGGGAAACAGAGGCAGGGAATCAGATATTGGGAATCAGAGGTGGGGAATCAGAGGCAGGGAATCAGAGGTGGGGAATCAGTGGCAGGGAATCAGATGTGGGGAATCAGAGCTGGGGAATCAGAGGCGGGGAATCAGAATTTGGGAATCAGAGATGGGGAATCAGAGATGGGGAATCAGAGGCGGGGAATCAGACGCGGAGAATCAGAGGTGGTTAATCACAGATGGGGAACCAGAGGCAGGGAATCAGAAGCAGGGAATCAGACGCAGGGAATCAGAGGCGGGGAATCATACCTTGGGAATCAGAGGCGGGGATTCAGAGTTGGGGAATCAGAGGCGGGGTATCAGATATGGGGAATCAGAGATGGGGAATCAGAGGCGGGGATTCAGAGGCGGGGAATCAGAGCTGGGGAATCAGAGGCGGGGAATCTGAGTTTGGGAATCAGAGGCGGGGAATAAGATATGGGGAATCAAAGGCGGGGAATCAGATATGGGGAATCAGAGGAGGGGAATCAGAGGTGGGGCATCAGCCGCGGGAATCAGAATTGGGGAATCAGACATGGTGAATCAGAGGCGGGGAATCAGAGTTGGGGAATCAGAGGTTGCGAATCAGATATGGGGAAACAGACGCGGGGAATCAGAGGTGGTGAAACAGAGGCAGGGAATCAGATATTTGGAATCAGAGGTGGGGAATCAGAGGCAGGGAATCAGATGTGGGGAATCAGAGCTGGGGAATCAGAGGCAGGGATTCTGAGTTTGGGAATCAGAGGCGGGGAATAAGATATGGGGAATCAGAGGCGGGGAATTAGTGGCGGGGAATCAGAGGCGGGGAATCAGAGGCGGGGTATCAGAGGCAGGGAATCAGATGTGGGGAATCAGACATGGGGAATCAGAGGCAGGGAATCAGAGGCGGGGAATCAGAAGCGGGGAATCATAGGCCGGGAATCAGAGGCCGGGAATCAGAGGTGGGGAATCTGAGTCCGGGAATCAGAGATGGGGAATCAGAGGCGGGGAATCAGATATGGGGAATCAGAGGCGGGGAATCAGAGGTGGGGAAACAGAGATTGCTTATCAGATATGGGGAATCAGAGGTGGGGAATCAGAGGCGGGGAATCAGAAATGGGGAATCAGAGGCGGGGAATCAGAGGCGGAGAAACAGAGCTGAGGAACCAGAGGCGGGGAATCAGAGTTGGGGAATCAGAGACGGGGAATCAGATATGGGGAATCAGAGGCGGGGAATCAGAGGCGGGGAAACAGAGGAGGGGTATCAGATATGGGGAACCAGAGGTGGGGAATCAGAGGGCGGGAATCCGAGATGGGTAATCAGAGGCAGGGAATCAGATATGGGGAATCTGAGGCGGGGAATCAGAGGCAGGGAATCAGATGTGTGGAATCAGAGATGGGGAATCAGAGGCAGGGAATCAGAGGCGGGGAATCAGAAGCCGGGAATCATATTCCAGAAATCAGAGGCTTGGAATCAGAGGTGGGGAATCTGAGTCCTGGAATCAGAGATGGGGAATCAGAGGCGGGGAATCAGATATGGGGAATCAGAGGCGGGGAATCAGAGGCGGGGAAACAGAGATGGCTTATCAGATATGGGGAATCAGAGGTGGGGAATCAGAGGCGGGGATTCAGAGGCGGGGAAACAGAGTAGGGGTATCAGATATGGGGAACCAGAGGTGGGGAATCGGAGGGTGGGAATCCGAGATGGGTAATCAGAGGCAGGGAATCAGATATGTGGAATCAGAGGCGGGGAATCAGAGGCAGGGAATCAGATGTGGGGAATCAGAGATGGGGAATCAGAGGCAGGGAATCAGAGGCGGGGAATCAGAAGCGGGGAATCATATTCCGGGAATCAGAGGCTGGGAATCAGAGGTGGGAAATCTGAGTCCGGGAATCAGAGATGGGGAATCAGAGGCGGGGAATCAGATATGGGGAATCAGAGGCGGGGAATCAGAGGCGGGGAAACAGAGATGTCTTATCAGATATGGGGAATCAGAGGTGGTGAATCAGAGGCGGTGAATCAGAGATGGGGAATCAGAGGCGGGGAATCAGAGGCAGGAAATCTGACATGGGGAATCAGAGGCGGGGTATCAGAGCTGGGGAATCAGAGGCGGGGAATCAGAGTTGGGGAATCAGAGGTGGAGAATCAGATATGGGGAAACAGAGGCGGTGAATCAGAGGTGGGGAAACAGAGGCAGGGAATCAGATATTGGGAATCAGAGGTGGGGAATCAGAGGCAGGGAATCAGATGTGGGGAATCAGAGCTGGGGAATCAGAGACGGGGAATCTGAGTTTGGGAATCAGAGGCGGGGAATAAGATATGGGGAATCAGAGGCGGGGAATCAGATATGGGCAATCACAGGAGGGGAATCAGAGGTGGGGCATCAGAGGCGGGAATCAGAATTGGGGAATCAGACATGGGGAATCAGAGAAGGGGAATCAGAGGCAGTGAATCAGAGATGGTGAATCAGAGGCGGGGAATCACAGGGAGGGAATCAGACGCAAGGAATCAGTGGTGATGAATCCAAGATGGGGAATCAGAGGCGGGGAATCAGAGGCAGGGAATTAGACACGGGGAATCAGAGGTGGGGAATCAGAGCTGAGGAATCAGAGGCGGGGAATCAGAGTTGGGGAATCAGAGGCAGGGAATCAGATATGGGGCATCAGAGGCAGGAAAACAGATATGGGGAATCAGAGGCGGGGAATTAGTGGCAGGGAATCAGAGGCGGGGAATCAGAGGCGGGGTATCAGAGGCAGGGAATCAGATGTGGGGAATCAGACATGGGGAATCAGAGGCAGGGTATCAGAGGCGGGGAATCAGAAGCGGGGAATCATAGGCCGCGAATCAGAGGCCGGGAAACAGAGGTGGGGATTCAGAGTCCGGGAATCAGAGATGGGGAATCAGAGGCGGGGAATCAGATATGGGGAATCAGAGGCGGGGAATCAGAGGTGGAGAAACAGAGGTGGCTAATCAGATATGGGGAATTAGAGGTGGGGAATCAGACGCAGTACATCAGAGATGGGGAATCAGGCGGGGAATCAGAAGCGGGGAATCATAGGCCGGGAATCAGAGGCCGGGAATCAGAGGTGGGGAATCTGAGTCCGGGAATCAGAGATGGGGAATCAGTTGCGGGGAATCAGATATGGGGAATCAGAGGCGGGGAATCAGAGGCGGGGAAACAGAGATTGCTTATCAGATATGGGGCATCAGAGGTGGGGAATCAGAGGCGGGGAATCAGATATGGGGAATCAGAGGCGGGGAATCAGAGGCGGGGAAACAGAGGTGGCTAATCAGATATGGGGAATCAGAGGTGGGGAATCAGAGGCGGTGAATCAGAGATGGGGAATCAGAGGCGGGGAATCATAGCTGGGGAATCAGAGGCGGGGATTCAGAGTTGGGGAATCAGAGGCGGGGTATCAGATATGGGGAATCAGAGGCGGGGAATCAGAGGCGGGGAATCAGATATGGGGAATCAGAGGTGGGTAATCAGAGGCGGTGAATGAGAGATGGGGAATCAGAGGCCGGGAATTAGAGTCAGGGAATCAGATGCGGGTAATCAGAGGTGGGGAATCAGAGCTGGGATATCAGAGGCGGGGAATCAGAGTCGGGGAATCAGACGCGGGGAATCAGAGGCGGGGAATCAGAGCTGAGGAATCAGAGGCGGGGAATCAGAGTTGGGGAATCAGAGACGGGGAATCAGATATGGGGAATCAGAGGCGGGGAATCAGAGGTGGGGAAACAGAGGAGGGGTATCAGATATGGGGAACCTGAGGTGGGGAATCGGAGGGCGGGAATCCGAGATGGGTAATCACAGGCAGGGAATCAGACGCGGGGAATCTGAGGCGGGGTATCAGAGCTGGGGAATCAGAGGCGGGGAATCTGAGTTTGGGAATCAGAGGCGGGGAATAAGATATGGGGAATCAGAGGCGGGGAATCAGATATGGGAATCAGAGGAGGGGATTCAGAGGTGGGGCATCAGAGGCGGGAATCAGAATTGGGGAATCAGACATGGGGAATCAGAGAAGGGGAATCAGAGGCAGTGAATCAGAGATGGTGAATCAGAGGCGGGGAATCACAGGCAGGGAATCAGATGCAGGGAATCAGTGGTGGTTAATCAGAGGTGGGGAATCAGAGGCGGGGAATCAGAGGCAGGGAATCAGACGCGGGGAATCGGAAGCGGGGAATCAGAGCTGAGGAATCAGAGGCGGGGAATCAGAGTTGGGGAATCAGAGACGGGGAATCAGATATGGGGAATCAGAGGCGGGGAATCAGAGGCGGGGAAACAGAGGAGGGTTATCAGATATGGGGAACCTGAGGTGGGGAATCGGAGGGCGGGAATCCGAGATGGGTAATCAGAGGCAGGGAATCAGATATGTGGAATCAGAGGCGGGGAATCAGAGGCAGGGAATCAGATGTGGGGAATCAGAGATGGGGAATCAGAGCAGGGAATCACAGGCGGGGAAACAGATATGGGGAATCAGAGACGGGGAATCAGAGGCGGGGAATCAGAGGCGGGGAAACAGAGATGGCTTATCAGATATGGGGAATCAGAGGTGGGGAATCAGAGGCGGTGAATCAGAGATGGGGAATCAGAGGCGGGGAATCAGAGGCAGGGAATCTGACACGGGGAATCAGAGGCGGGGAATCAGAGGCGGGGAAACAGAGATGGCTTATCAGATATGGGGAATCAGAGGTGGGGAATCAGAGGCGGTGAATCAGAGATGGGGAATCAGAGGCGGGGAATCAGAGGCAGGGAATCTGACACGGGGAATCAGAGGCGGGGAATCAGATATGGGGAAACAGAGGCGGGGAATCAGATATGGGGAATCAGGGGAGGGGAATCAGAGGTGGGGCATCAGAGGCGGGAATCAGATTTGGGGAATCAGACATGGTGAATCAGAGGTGGGGAATCAGAGGCGGGGAATCAGAGTTGGGGAATCAGAGGTGGGGAATCAGATATGGGGAAACAGATGCGTGGAATCAGAGGTGGGGAAACAGAGGCAAGGAATCAGATATTGGGAATCAGAGGTGGGGAATCAGAGGCAGGGAATCAGAGCTGGGGAATCAGAGGCGGGGAATCTGAGTTTGGGAATCAGAGGCGGGGAATAAGATATGGGGAATCAGAGGCGGGGAATCAGATATGGGGAATCAGGGGAGGGGAATCAGAGGTGGGGCATCAGAGGCGGGAATCAGATTCGGGGAATCAGACATGGTGAATCAGAGCTGGGGAATCAGAGGTGGGGAATCAGAGTTGGGGAATCAGAGGTGGGGAATCAGATATGGGGAAACAGATGCGGGGAATCAGAGGTGGGGAAACAGAGGCAGGGAATCAGATATTGGGAATCAGAGGTGGGGAATCAGAGGCAGGGAATCAGAGGTGGGGAATCAGTGGCAGGGAATCAGATGTGGGGAATCAGAGCTGGGGAATCAGAGGCGGGGAATCAGAATTTGGGAATCAGAGATGGGGAATCAGAGATGGGGATTCAGAGGCGGGGAATCAGACGCGGAGAATCAGAGGTGGTTAATCACAGATGGGGAACCAGAGGCAGGGAATCAGAAGCAGGGAATCAGACGCAGGGAATCAGAGGCGGGGAATCATACCTTGGGAATCAGAGGCGGGGATTCAGAGTTGGGGAATCAGAGGCGGGGTATCAGATATGGGGAATCAGAGGTGGGGAATCAGAGGCGGGGAAACTGAGGCGGGGAATCAGATATGGGGAATCAGAGGTGGGGAATCAGAGGCGGTGAATCAGAGATGGGGAATCAGAGGCCGGGAATTAGATTCAGGGAATCAGACGCGGGTAATCAGAGGTGGGGAATCAGAGCTGGGGATTCAGAGGCGGGGAATCAGAGTCGGGGAATCAGAGGCGGGGAATCAGAGATTGGGAATCAGAGGCGGGGAATCAGAGGCCGGGAATCAGAGGCCGGGAATCAGTTGTGGGGAATCAGAGTCCGGGAATTAGCGGTGGTGAATCAGAGATGGGGAATCAGAGGCGGGGATTCAGAGGCGGGGAATCAGACGTGGGGAATCAGAGGCGGGGAATCAGAGCTGGGGAATCAGAGGCGGGGAATCTGAGTTTGGGAATCAGAGGCGGGGAATAAGATATGGGGAATCAAAGGCGGGGAATCAGATATGGGGAATCAGAGGAGGGGAATCAGAGGTGGGGCATCAGCCGCGGGAATCAGAATTGGGGAATCAGACATGGTGAATCAGAGGCGGGGAATCAGAGTTGGGGAATCAGAGGTTGCGAATCAGATATGGGGAAACAGACGCGGGGAATCATAGGTGGTGAAACAGAGGCAGGGAATCAGATATTGGGAATCAGAGGTGGGGAATTAGAGGCAGGGAATCAGATGTGGGGAATCAGAGCTGGGGAATCAGAGGCAGGGATTCTGAGTTTGGGAATCAGAGGCGGGGAATAAGATATGGGGAATCAGAGGCGGGGAATTAGTGGCGGGGAATCAGAGGCGGGGAATCAGAGGAGGGGTATCAGAGGCAGGGAATCAGATGTGGGGAATCAGACATGGGGAATCAGAGGCAGGGAATCAGAGGCGGGGAATCAGAAGCGGGGAATCATAGGCCGGGAATCAGAGGCCGGGAATCAGAGGTGGGGAATCTGAGTCCGGGAATCAGAGATGGGGAATCAGAGGCGGGGAATCAGATATGGGGAATCAGAGGCGGGGAATCAGAGGCGGGGAAACAGAGATTGCTTATCAGATATGGGGAATCAGAGTTGGGGAATCAGAAGCGGGGAATCAGAAATGGGGAATCAGAGGCGGGGAATCAGAGGCGGAGAAACAGAGCTGAGGAACCAGAGGCGGGGAATCAGAGTTGGGGAATCAGAGACGGGGAATCAGATATGGGGAATCAGAGGCGGGGAATCAGAGGCGGGGAAACAGAGGAGGGGTATCAGATATGGGGAACCAGAGGTGGGGAATCAGAGGGCGGGAATCCGAGATGGGTAATCAGAGGCAGGGAATAAGATATGGGGAATCAGAGGCGGGGAATCAGAGGCAGGGAATCAGATGTGTGGATTCAGAGATGGGGAATCAGAGGCAGGGAATCAGAGGCGGGGAATCAGAAGCCGGGAATCATATTCCAGGAATCAGAGGCTTGGAATCAGAGGTGGGGAATCTGAGTCCTGGAATCAGAGATGGGGAATCAGAGGCGGGGAATCAGATATGGGGAATCAGAGGCGGGGAATCAGAGGCGGGGAAACAGAGATGGCTTATCAGATATGGGGAATCAGAGGTGGGGAATCAGAGGCGGGGATTGAGAGGCGGGGAAACAGAGTAGGGGTATCAGATATGGGGAACCAGAGGTGGGGAATCGGAGGGCGGGAATCCGAGATGGGTAATCAGAGGCAGGGAATCAGATATGTGGAATCAGAGGCGGGGAATCAGAGGCAGGGAATCAGATGTGGGGAATCAGAGATGGGGAATCAGAGGCAGGGAATCAGAGGCGGGGAATCAGAAGCGGGGAATCATATTCCGGGAATCAGAGGCTGGGAATCAGAGGTGGGAAATCTGAGTCCGGGAATCAGAGATGGGGAATCAGAGGCGGGGAATCAGATATGGGGAATCAGAGGCGGGGAATCAGAGGCGGGGAAACAGAGATGTCTTATCAGATATGGGGAATCAGAGGTGGTGAATCAGAGGCGGTGAATCAGAGATGGGGAATCAGAGGCGGGGAATCAGAGGCAGGAAATCTGACATGGGGAATCAGAGGCGGGGTATCAGAGCTGGGGAATCAGAGGCGGGGAATCAGAGTTGGGGAATCAGAGGTGGGGAATCAGATATGGGGAAACAGAGGCGGGGAATCAGAGGTGGGGAAACAGAGGCAGGGAATCAGATATTGGGAATCAGAGGTGGGGAATCAGAGGCAGGGAATCAGATGTGGGGAATCAGAGCTGGGGAATCAGAGACGGGGAATCTGAGTTTGGGAATCAGAGGCGGGGAATAAGATATGGGCAATCAGAGGAGGGGAATCAGAGGTGGGGCATCAGAGGCGGGAATCAGAATTGGGGAATCAGACATGGGGAATCAGAGAAGGGGAATCAGAGGCAGTGAATCAGAGATGGTGAATCAGAGGCGGGTAATCACAGGGAGGGAATCAGACGCAAGGAATCAGTGGTGATGAATCCAAGATGGGGAATCAGAGGCGGGGAATCAGAGGCAGGGAATTAGACACGGGGAATCAGAGGTGGGGAATCAGAGCTGAGGAATCAGAGGCGGGGAATCAGAGTTGGGGAATCAGAGGCAGGGAATCAGATATGGGGCATCAGAGGCAGGAAAACAGATATGGGGAATCAGAGGCGGGGAATTAGTGGCAGGGAATCAGAGGCGGGGAATCAGAGGCGGCGTATCAGAGGCAGGGAATCAGATGTGGGGAATCAGACATGGGGAATCAGAGGCAGGGTATCAGAGGCGGGGAATCAGAAGCGGGGAATCATAGGCCGGGAATCAGAGGCCGGGAAACAGAGGTGGGGATTCAGAGTCCGGGAATCAGAGATGGGGAATCAGAGGCGGGGAATCAGATATGGGGAATCAGAGGCGGGGAATCAGAGGTGGAGAAACAGAGGTGGCTAATCAGATATGGGGAATTAGAGGTGGGGAATCAGACGCAGTGCATCAGAGATGGGGAATCAGGCGGGGAATCAGAAGCGGGGAATCATAGGTCGGGAATCAGATATGGGGAATCAGAGGTGGGGAATCAGAGGCGGGGAATCAGATATGGGGAATCAGAGGCGGGGAATCAGAGGCGGGGAAACAGAGGTGGCTAATCAGATATGGGGAATCAGAGGTGGGGAATCAGAGGCGGTGAATCAGAGATGGGGAATCAGAGGCGGGGAATCATAGCTGGGGAATCAGAGGCGGGGAATCAGAGGCGGGGAATCAGATATGGGGAATCAGAGGTGGGTAATCAGAGGCGGTGAATGAGAGATGGGGAATCAGAGGCCGGGAATTAGAGTCAGGGAATCAGATGCGGGTAATCAGAGGTGGGGAATCAGAGCTGGGGAATCAGAGGCGGGGAATCAGAGTCGGGGAATCAGACGCGGGGAATCAGATATGGGGAATCAGAGGCGGGGAATCAGAGGCGGGGAAACAGAGGAGGGGTATCAGATATGGGGAACCTGAGGTGGGGAATCGGAGGGCGGGAATCCGAGATGGGTAATCAGAGGCAGGGAATCACACGCGGGGAATCTGAGGCGGGGTATCAGAGCTGGGGAATCAGAGGCGGGGAATCTGAGTTTGGGAATCAGAGGCGGGGAATAAGATATGGGGAATCAGAGGCGGGGAATCAGATATGGGGAATCAGAGGAGGGGATTCAGAGGTGGGGCATCAGTGGCGGGAATCAGAATTGGGGAATCAGACATGGGGAATCAGAGAAGGGGAATCAGAGGCAGTGAATCAGAGATGGTGAATCAGAGGCGGGGAATCACAGACAGGGAATCAGATGCAGGGAATCAGTGGTGGTGAATTAGAGATGGGGAATCAGAGGCGGGGAATCAGAGGCAGGGAATCAGACGCGGGGAATCAGAAGCGGGGAATCAGAGCTGAGGAATCAGAGGTGGGGAATCAGAGTTGGGGAATCAGAGACGGGGAATCAGATATGGGGAATCAGAGGCGGGGAATCAGAGGTGGGGAAACAGAGGAGGGGTATCAGATATGGGGAACCTGAGGTGGGGAATCGGAGGGCGGGAATCCGAGATGGGTAATCAGAGGCAGGGAATCAGATATAGGGAATCAGAGGCGGGGAATCAGAGGCAGGGAATCAGATGTGGGGAATCAGAGATGGGGAATCAGAGGCAGGGAATCAGAGGCGGGGAATCAGAAGCGGGGAATCCTATTCCGGGAATCAGAGGCTTGGAATCAGAGGTGGGGAATCTGAGTCCGGGAATCAGAGATGGGGAATCAGAGGCGGGGAATCAGATATGGGGAATCAGAGACGGGGAATCAGAGGCGGGGAATCAGAGGCGGGGAAACAGAGATGGCTTATCAGATATGGGGAATCAGAGGTGGGGAATCAGAGGCGGTGAATCAGAGATGGGGAATCAGAGGCGGGGAATCAGAGGCAGGGAATCAGACACGGGGAATCAGAGGCGGGGAATCAGACACGGGGTATCAGAGGCGGGGAATCAGAGTTGGGGAATCAGAGGTGGGGAATCAGATATGGGGAAACAGAGGTGGGGAATCAGAGGTGGGGAAACAGAGGCAGGGTATCAGATATAGGGAATCAGAGGTGGGGAATCAGAGGCAGGGAATCAGATGTGGGGAATCAGAGCTGGGCAATCAGAGACGGGGAATCTGAGTTTGGGAATCAGAGGCGGGGAATAAGATATGGGGAATCAGAGGCGGGGAATCAGATATGGGCAATCAGAGGAGGGGAACCAGAGGTGGGGCATCAGAGGCGGGAATCAGAATTGGGGAATCAGACATGGGGAATCAGAGAAGGGGAATCAGAGGCAGTGAATCAGAGATGGTGAATCAGAGGCGGGGAATCACAGGCAGGGAATCAGACGCAAGGAATCAGTGGTGGTGAATCCAAGATGGGGAATCAGAGGCGGGGAATCTGAGGCAGGGAATTAGACACGGGGAATCAGAGGTGGGGAATCAGAGCTGAGGAATCAGAGGCGGGGAATCAGAGTTGGGGAATCAGAGGCAGGGAATCAGATATGGGGCATCAGAGGCAGGAAATCAAATATGGGGAATCAGAGGCGGGGAATTAGTGGCAGGGAATCAGAGGCGGGGAATCAGAGGCGGGGTATCAGAGGCAGGGAATCAGATGTGGGGAATCAGACATGGGGAATCAGAGGCAGGGAATCAGAGGCGGGGAATCAGAAGCGGGGAATCATAGGCCGTGAATCAGAGGCCGGGAATCAGAGGTGGGGATTCAGATTCCGGGAATCAGTTATGGGGAATCAGAGGCGGGGAATCAGATATGGGGAATCAGAGGCGGGGAATCAGAGGCGGAGAAACAGAGGTGGCTTATCAGATATGGGGAATCAGAGGTGGGGAATCAGAGGCATTGAATCAGAGATGGGGAATCAGAGGCAGGGAATCAGAGGCGGGGAATCAGAAGCGGGGAATCATAGGCCGGGAATCAGAGGCCGGGAATCAGAGGTGGGGAATCTGAGTCCGGGAATCAGAGATGGGGAATCAGAGGCGGGGAATCAGATATGGGGAATCAGAGGCGGGGAATCAGAGGCGGGGAAACAGAGATTGCTTATCAGATATGGGGAATCAGAGGTGGGGAATCAGAGGCGGGGAATCAGAAATGGGGAATCAGAGGCGGGGAATCAGAGGCGGGGAAACAGAGCTGAGGAACCAGAGGCGGGGAATCAGAGTTGGGGAATCAGAGACGGGGAATCAGATATGGGGAATCAGAGGCGGGGAATCAGAGGCGGGGAAACAGAGGAGGGGTATCAGATATGGGGAACCAGAGGTGGGGAATCAGAGGGCGGGAATCCGAGATGGGTAATCAGAGGCAGGGAATCAGATATGGGGAATCAGAGGCGGGGAATCAGAGGCAGGGAATCAGATGTGGGGAATCAGAGATGGGGAATCAGAGGCAGGGAATCAGAGGCGGGGAATCAGAAGCCGGGAATAATATTCCGGGATTCAGAGGCTTGGAATCAGAGGTGGGGAATCTGAGTCCTGGAATCAGAGATGGGGAATCAGAGGCGGGGAATCAGATATGGGGAATCAGAGGCGGGGAATCAGAGGCGGGGAAACAGAGTTGGCTTATCAGATATGGGGAATCAGAGGTGGGGAATCAGAGGCGGGGATTCAGAGGCTGGGAAACAGAGTAGGGGTATCAGATATGGGGAACCAGAGGTGGGGAATCGGAGGGCGGGAATCCGAGATGGGTAATCAGAGGCAGGGAATCAGATATGTGGAATCAGAGGCGGGGAATCAGAGACAGGGAATCAGATGTGGGGAATCAGAGATGGGGAATCAGAGGCAGGGAATCAGAGGCGGGGAATCAGAAGTGGGGAATCATATTCCGGGAATCAGAGGCTGGGAATCAGAGGTGGGGAATCTGAGTCCGGGAATCAGAGATGGGGAATCAGAGGCGGGGAATCAGATATGGGGAATCAGAGGCGGGGAATCAGAGGCGGGGAAACAGAGATGGCTTATCAGATATGGGGAATCAGAGGTGGGGAATCAGAGGCGGTGAATCAGAGATGGGGAATCAGAGGCGGGGAATCAGAGGCAGGAAATCTGACATGGGGAATCAGAGGCGGGGTATCAGAGCTGGGGAATCAGAGGCGGGGAATCAGAGTTGGGGAATCAGAGGTGGGGAATCAGATATGGAGAAACAGAGGCGGGGAATCAGAGGTGGGGAAACAGAGGCAGGGAATCAGATATTGGGAATCAGAGGTGGGGAATCAGAGGCAGGGAATCAGATGTGGGGAATCAGAGCTGGGGAATCAGAGGCAGGGAATCAGAGGCGGGGAATCAGATGTGGGGAATCATATTCCGGGAATCAGAGGCTGGGAATCAGAGGTGGGGAATCTGAGTCCGGGAATCAGAGATGGGGAATCAGAGGCGGGGAATCAGATATGGGGAATCAGAGGCGGAGAATCAGAGGCGGGGAAACAGAGATGGCTTATCAGATATGGGGAATCAGAGGTGGGGAATCAGAGGCGGTGAATCAGAGATGGGGAATCAGAGGCGGGGAATCAGAGGCAGGAAATCTGACATGGGGAATCAGAGGCGGGGTATCAGAGCTGGGGAATCAGAGGCGGGGAATCAGAGTTGGGGAATCAGAGGTGGGGAATCAGATATGGGGAAACAGAGGCGGGGAATCAGAGGTGGGGAAACAGAGGCAGGGAATCAGATATTGGGAATCAGAGGTGGGGAATCAGAGGCAGGGAATCAGATGTGGGGAATCAGAGCTGGGGAATCAGAGACGGGGAATCTGAGTTTGGGAATCAGAGGCGGGGAATAAGATATGGGGAATCAGAGGCGGGGAATCAGATATGGGCAATCAGAGGAGGGGAATCAGAGGTGGGGCATCAGAGGCGGGAATCAGAATTGGGGAATCAGACATGGGGAATCAGAGAAGGGGAATCAGAGGCAATGAATCAGAGATGGTGAATCAGAGGCGGGGAATCACAGGGAGGGAATCAGACGCAAGGAATCAGTGGTGATGAATCCAAGATGGGGAATCAGAGGCGGGGAATCAGAGGCAGGGAATTAGGCACGGGGAATCAGAGGTGGGGAATCAGAGCTGAGGAATCAGAGGCGGGGAATCAGAGTTGGGGAATCAGAGGCAGGGAATCAGATATGGGGCATCAGAGGCAGGAAAACAGATATGGGGAATCAGAGGCGGGGAATTAGTGGCAGGGAATCAGAGGCGGGGAATCAGAGGCGGGGTATCAGAGGCAGGGAATCAGATGTGGGGAATCAGACATGGGGAATCAGAGGCAGGGTATCAGAGGCGGGGAATCAGAAGCGGGGAATCATAGGCCGGGAATCAGAGGCCGGGAAACAGAGGTGGGGATTCAGAGTCCGGGAATCAGAGATGGGGAATCAGAGGCGGGGAATCAGATATGGGGAATCAGAGGCGGGGAATCAGAGGTGGAGAAACAGAGGTGGCTAATCAGATATGGGGAATTAGAGGTGGGGAATCAGACGCAGTGCATCAGAGATGGGGAATCAGGCGGGGAATCAGAAGCGGGGAATCATAGGCCGGGAATCAGAGGCCGGGAATCAGAGGTGGGGAATCTGAGTCCGGGAATCAGAGATGGGGAATCAGTTGCGGGGAATCAGATATGGGGAATCAGAGGCAGGGAATCAGAGGCGGGGAAACAGAGATTGCTTATCAGATATGGGGAATCAGAGGTGGGGAATCAGAGGCGGGGAATCAGATATGGGGAATCAGAGGCGGGGAATCAGAGGCGGGGAAACAGAGGTGGCTAATCAGATATGGGGAATCAGAGGTGGGGAATCAGAGGAGGTGAATCAGAGATGGGGAATCAGAGGCGGGGAATCAGAGGCAGGGAATCAGACACAGGGAATCAGAGGCGGGGAATCAGAGCTGGGGAATCAGAGGCGGGGAATCAGAGGCGGGGAATCAGAGGTGGGGAATCTGATATGGGGAAACAGAGGCGGGGAATCAGAGGCGGGGTAACAGAGGCGGGGAATCAGATATTGGGAATCAGAGGTGGGGAATCAGAGGCAGGGAATCAGATGAGGGGAATCAGTGCTGGGGAATCAGAGGCGGGGAATCAGAATTTGGGAATCAGAGATGGGGAATCAGAGATGGGGAATCAGAGGCGGGGAATCAGACGCGGTGAATCAGAGGTGGTTAATCACAGATGGGGAACCAGAGGCAGGGAATCAGAAGCAGGGAATCAGACGCGGGGAATCAGATGCGGGGAATCATAGCTGGGGAATCAGAGGCGGGGATTCAGAGTTGGGGAATCAGAGGCGGGGTATCAGATATGGGGAATCAGAGGCGGGGAATCAGAGGCGGGGAAACTGAGGCGGGGAATCAGATATGGGGAATCATGGGTGGGGAATCAGAGGCGGTGAATCAGAGATGGGGAATCAGAGGCCGGGAATTAGATTCAGGGAATCAGACGCGGGTAATCAGAGGTGGGGAATCAGAGCTGGGGATTCAGAGGCGGGGAATCAGACGCGGGGAATCAGAGGCAGGGAATCAGAGCTGGGGAATCAGAGGCGGGGAATCTGAGTTTGGGAATCAGAGGCGGGGAGTAAGATATGGGGAATCAGAGGCGTGGAATCAGATATGGGGAATCAGGGGAGGGGAATCAGAGGTGGGGCATCAGAGGCGGGAATCAGATTTGGGGAATCAGACATGGTGAATCAGAGGTGGGGAATCACAGGCAGGGAATCAGACGCAGGGAATCAGTGGTGGAGAATCAGAGATGGGGAATCAGAGGCGGGGAATCAGAGGCAGGGAATCAGACACGGGGAATCAGAGGCGGGGAATCAGAGCTGGGGTATCAGAGGCGGGGAATCAGAGTTGGGGAATCAGAGGTGGGGTATCAGATATGGGGAAACAGATGCGGGGAATCAGAGGTGGGGAAACAGAGGCAGGGAATCAGATATTGGGAATCAGAGGTGGGGAATCAGAGGCAGGGAATCAGAGGTGGGGAATCAGTGGCAGGGAATCAGATGTGGGGAATCAGAGCTGGGGAATCAGAGGCGGGGAATCAGAATTTGGGAATCAGAGATGGGGAATCAGAGATGGGGAATCAGAGGCGGGGAATCTGACGCGGAGAATCAGAGGTGGTTAATCACAGATGGGGAACCAGAGGCAGGGAATCAGAAGCAGGGAATCAGACGCAGGGAATCAGAGGCGGGGAATCATACCTTGGGAATCAGAGGCGGGGATTCAGAGTTGGGGAATCAGAGGCGGGGTATCAGATATGGGGAATCAGAGGTGGGGAATCAGAGGCGGGGAAACTGAGGCGGGGAATCAGATATGGGGAATCAGAGGTGGGGAATCAGAGGCGGTGAATCAGAGATGGGGAATCAGAGGCCGGGAATTAGATTCAGGGAATCAGACGCGGGTAATCAGAGGTGGGGAATCAGAGCTGGGGATTCAGAGGCGGGGAATCAGAGTCGGGGAATCAGAGGCGGGGAATCAGAGATGGGGAATCAGAGGCGGGGAATCAGAGGCCGGGAATCAGAGGCCGGGAATCAGTTGTGGGGAATCAGAGGCCGGGAATTAGCGGTGGTGAATCAGAGATGTGGAATCAGAGGCGGGGATTCAGAGGCGGGGAATCAGACGTGGGGAATCAGAGGCGGGGAATCAGAGCTGTGGAATCAGAGGCGGGGAATCTGAGTTTGGGAATCAGAGGCGGGGAATAAGATATGGGGAATCAAAGGCGGGGAATCAGATATGGGGAATCAGAGGAGGGGAATCAGAGGTGGGGCATCAGCCGCGGGAATCAGAATTGGGGAATCAGACATGGTGAATCAGAGGCGGGGAATCAGAGTTGGGGAATCAGAGGTTGCGAATCAGATATGGGGAAACAGAGGCGGGGAATCAGAGGTGGTGAAACAGAGGCAGGGAATCAGATATTGGGAATCAGAGGTGGGGAATCAGAGGCAGGGAATCAGATTTGGGGAATCAGAGCTGGGGAATCAGAGGCAGGGATTCTGAGTTTGGGAATCAGAGGCGGGGAATAAGATATGGGGTATCAGAGGCAGGGAATCAGATGTGGGGAATCAGACATGGGGAATCAGAGGCAGGGAATCAGAGGCGGGGAATCAGAAGCGGGGAATCAAAGGCCGGGAATCAGAGGCCGGGAATCAGAGGTGGGGAATCTGAGTCCGGGAATCAGAGATGGGGAATCAGAGGCGGGGAATCAGATATGGGGAATCAGAGGCGGGGAATCAGAGGCGGGGAAACAGAGATTGCTTATCAGATATGGGGAATCAGAGGTGGGGAATCAGAGGCGGGGAATCAGAAATGGGGAATCAGAGGCGGGGAATCAGAGGCGGGGAAACAGAGCTGAGGAACCAGAGGCGGGGAATCAGAGTTGGGGAATCAGAGGCGGGGTATCAGAGGCAGGGAATCAGATGTGGGGAATCAGACATGGGGAATCAGAGGCAGGGAATCAGAGGCGGGGAATCAGAAGCGGGGAATCAAAGGCCGGGAATCAGAGGCCGGGAATCAGAGGTGGGGAATCTGAGTCCGGGAATCAGAGATGGGGAATCAGAGGCGGGGAATCAGATATGGGGAATCAGAGGCGGGGAATCAGAGGCGGGGAAACAGAGATTGCTTATCAGATATGGGGAATCAGAGGTGGGGAATCAGAGGCGGGGAATCAGAAATGGGGAATCAGAGGCGGGGAATCAGAGGCGGGGAAACAGAGCTGAGGAACCAGAGGCGGGGAATCAGAGTTGGGGAATCAGAGACGGGGAATCAGATATGGGGAATCAGAGGCGGGGAATCAGAGGCCGGGAAACAGAGGAGGGGTATCAGATATGGGGAACCAGAGGTGGGGAATCAGAGGGCGGGAATCCGAGATGGGTAATCAGAGGCAGGGAATCAGATATGGGGAATCAGAGGCGGGGAATCAGAGGCAGGGAATCATATGTGTGGAATCAGAGATGGGGAATCAGAGGCAGGGAATCAGAGGCGGGGAATCAGAAGCCGGGAATCATATTCCGGGAATCAGAGGCTTGGAATCAGAGGTGGGGAATCTGAGTCCTGGAATCAGAGATGGGGAATCAGAGGCGGGGAATCAGATATGGGGAATCAGAGGCGGGGAATCAGAGGCGGGGAGACAGAGATGGCTTATCAGATATGGGGAATCAGAGGTGGGGAATCAGAGGCGGGGATTCAGAGGCGGGGAAACAGAGTAGGGGTATCAGATATGGGGAACCAGAGGTGGGGAATCGGAGGGCGGGAATCCGAGATGGGTAATCAGAGGCAGGGAATCAGATATGTGGAATCAGAGGCGGGGAATCAGAGGCAGGGAATCAGATGTGGGGAATCAGAGATGGGGAATCAGAGGCAGGGAATCAGAGGCGGGGAATCAGAAGCGGGGAATCATATTCCGGGAATCAGAGGCTGGGAATCAGAGGTGGGGAATCTGAGTCCGGGAATCAGAGATGGGGAATCAGAGGCGGGGAATCAGATATGGGGAATCAGAGGCGGGGAATCAGAGGCGGGGAAACAGAGATGGCTTATCAGATATGGGGAATCAGAGGTGGGGAATCAGAGGCGGTGAATCAGAGATGGGGAATCAGAGGCGGGGAATCAGAGGCAGGAAATCTGACATGGGGAATCAGAGGCGGGGTATCAGAGCTGGGGAATCAGAGGCGGGGAATCAGAGTTGGGGAATCAGAGGTGGGGAATCAGATATGGGGAAACAGAGGCGGGGAATCAGAGGTGGGGAAACAGAGGAAGGGAATCAGATATTGGGAATCAGAGGTGGGGAATCAGAGGCAGGGAATCAGATGTGGGGAATCAGAGCTGGGGAATCAGAGACGGGGAATCTGAGTTTGGGAATCAGAGGCGGGGAATAAGATATGGGGAATCAGAGGCGGGGAATCAGATATGGGCAATCAGAGGAGGGGAATCAGAGGTGGGGCATCAGAGGCGGGAATCAGAATTGGGGAATCAGACATGGGGAATCAGAGAAGGGGAATCAGAGGCAGTGAATCAGAGATGGTGAATCAGAGGCGGGGAATCACAGGGAGGGAATCAGACGCAAGGAATCAGTGGTGATGAATCCAAGATGGGGAATCAGAGGCGGGGAATCAGAGGCAGGGAATTAGACACGGGGAATCAGAGGTGGGGAATCAGAGCTGAGGAATCAGAGGCGGGGAATCAGAGTTGGGGAATCAGAGGCAGGGAATCAGATATGGGGCATCAGAGGCAGGAAACCAGATATGGGGAATCAGAGGCGGGGAATTAGTGGCAGGGAATCAGAGGCGGGGAATCAGAGGCGGGGTATCAGAGGCAGGGAATCAGATGTGGGGAATCAGACATGGGGAATCAGAGGCAGGGTATCAGAGGCGGGGAATCAGAGGCGGGGAATCAGAGGTGGAGAAACAGAGGTGGCTAATCAGATATGGGGAATTAGAGGTGGGGAATCAGACGCAGTGCATCAGAGATGGGGAATCAGGCGGGGAATCAGAAGCGGGGAATCATAGGCCGGGAATCAGAGGCCGGGAATCAGAGGTGGGGAATCTGAGTCCGGGAATCAGAGATGGGGAATCAGTTGCGGGGAATCAGATATGGGGAATCAGAGGCGGGGAATCAGAGGCGGGGAAACAGAGATTGCTTATCAGATATGGGGAATCAGAGGTGGGGAATCAGAGGCGGGGAATCAGATATGGGGAATCAGAGGCGGGGAATCAGAGGCGGGGAAACAGAGGTGGCTAATCAGATATGGGGAATCAGAGGTGGGGAATCAGAGGCGGTGAATCAGAGATGGGGAATCAGAGGCGGGGTATCAGAGGCAGGGAATAAGACACAGGGAATCAGAGGCGGGGAATCAGAGCTGGGGAATCAGAGGCGGGGAATCAGAGTTGGGGAATCAGAGGTGGGGAATCAGATATGGGGAAACAGAGGCGGGGAATCAGAGGCGGGGTAACAGAGGCGGGGAATCAGATATTGGGAATCAGAGGTGGGGAATCAGAGGCAGGGAATCAGATGAGGGGAATCAGTGCTGGGGATTCAGAGGCGGGGAATCAGAATTTGGGAATCAGTGATGGGGAATCAGAGGCAGGGAATCAGACGCGGTGAATCAGAGGTGGTTAATCACAGATGGGGAACCAGAGGCAGGGAATCAGAAGCAGGGAATCAGACGCGGGGAATCAGATGCGGGGAATCATAGCTGGGGAATCAGAGGCGGGGATTCAGAGTTGGGGAACCAGAGGCGGGGTATCAGATATGGGGAATCAGAGGCGGGGAATCAGAGGCGGGGAAACTGAGGCGGGGAATCAGATATGGGGAATCATGGGTGGGGAATCAGAGGCGGTGAATCAGAGATGGGGAATCAGAGGCCGGGAATTAGATTCAGGGAATCAGACGCGGGTAATCAGCGGTGGGGAATCAGAGCTGGGGATTCAGAGGCGGGGAATCAGAGTCGGGGAATCAGAGGCGGGGAATCAGAGATCGGGAATCAGAGGCGGGGAATCAGAGGCCGGGAATCAGAGGCCGGGAATCAGTTGTGGGGAATCAGAGGCCGGGAATTAGCGGTGGTGAATCAGAGATGGGGAATCAGACGCGGGGATTCAGAGGCGGGGAATCAGATGCGGGGAATCAGAGGCAGGGAATCAGAGCTGGGGAATCAGAGGCGGGGAATCTGAGTTTGGGAATCAGAGGCGGGGAATAAGATATGGGGAATCAGAGGCGGGGAATCAGATATGGGGAATCAGGGGAGGGGAATCAGAGGTGGGGCATCAGAGGCGGGAATCAGATTTGGGGAATCAGACATGGTGAATCAGAGGTGGGGAATCACAGGCAGGGAATCAGACGCAGGGAATCAGTGGTGGAGAATCAGAGATGGGGAATCAGAGGCGGGGAATCAGAGGCAGGGAATCAGACACGGGGAATCAGAGGCGGGGAATCAGAGCTGGGGAATCAGAGGCGGGGAATCAGAGTTGGGGAATCAGAGGTGGGGAATCAGATATGGGGAAACAGATGCGGGGAATCAGAGGTGGGGAAACAGAGGCAGGGAATCAGATATTGGGAATCAGAGGTGGGGAATCAGAGGCAGGGAATCAGAGGTGGGGAATCAGTGGCAGGGAATCAGATGTGGGGAATCAGAGCTGGGGAATCAGAGGCGGGGAATCAGAATTTGGGAATCAGAGATGGGGAATCAGAGATGGGGAATCAGATATGGGGAAACAGAGGCGGGGAATCAGAGGTGGGGAAACAGAGGCAGGGAATCAGATATTGGGAATCAGAGGTGGGGAATCAGAGGCAGGGAATCAGATGTGGGGAATCAGAGCTGGGGAATCAGAGACGGGGAATCTGAGTTTGGGAATCAGAGGCGGGGAATAAGATATGGGGAATCAGAGGCGGGGAATCAGATATGGGCAATCAGAGGAGGGGAATCAGAGGTGGGGCATCAGAGGCGGGAATCAGAATTGGGGAATCAGACATGGGGAATCAGAGAAGGGGAATCAGAGGCAGTGAATCAGAGATGGTGAATCAGAGGCGGGGAATCACAGGGAGGGAATCAGACGCAAGGAATCAGTGGTGATGAATCCAAGATGGGGAATCAGAGGCGGGGAATCAGAGGCAGGGAATTAGACACGGGGAATCAGAGGTGGGGAATCAGAGCTGAGGAATCAGAGGCGGGGAATCAGAGTTGGGGAATCAGAGGCAGGGAATCAGATATGGGGCATCAGAGGCAGGAAAACAGATATGGGGAATCAGAGGCGGGGAATTAGTGGCAGGGAATCAGAGGCGGGGAATCAGAGGTGGGGTATCAGAGGCAGGGAATCAGATGTGGGGAATCAGACATGGGGAATCAGAGTCAGGGTATCAGAGGCGGGGAATCAGAAGCGGGGAATCATAGGCCGGGAATCAGAGGCCGGGAAACAGAGGTGGGGATTCAGAGTCCGGGAATCAGAGATGGGGAATCAGAGGCGGGGAATCAGATATGGGGAATCAGAGGCGGGGAATCAGAGGTGGAGAAACAGAGGTGGCTAATCAGATATGGGGAATTAGAGGTGGGGAATCAGACGCAGTGCATCAGAGATGGGGAATCAGGCGGGGAATCAGAAGCGGGGAATCATAGGCCGGGAATCAGAGGCCGGGAATCAGAGGTGGGGAATCTGAGTCCGGGAATCAGAGATGGGGAATCAGTTGCGGGGAATCAGATATGGGGAATCAGAGGCGGGGAATCAGAGGCGGGGAAACAGAGATTGCTTATCAGATATGGGGAATCAGAGGTGGGGAATCAGAGGCGGGGAATCAGATATGGGGAATCAGAGGCGGGGAATCAGAGGCGGGGAAACAGAGGTGGCTAATCAGATATGGGGAATCAGAGGTGGGGAATCAGGGGCGGTGAATCAGAGATGGGGAATCAGAGTCGGGGAATCAGAGGCAGGGAATCAGACACAGGGAATCAGAGGCGGGGAATCAGAGCTGGGGAATCAGAGGCGGGGAATCAGAGTTGGGGAATCAGAGGTGGGGAATCAGATATGGGGAAACAGAGGCGGGGAATCAGAGGCGGGGTAACAGAGGCGGGGAATCAGATATTGGGAATCAGAGGTGGGGAATCAGAGGCAGGGAATCAGATGAGGGGAATCAGTGCTGGGGAATCAGAGGCGGGGAATCAGAATTTGGGAATCAGAGATGGGGAATCAGAGATGGGGAATCAGAGGTGGGGAATCAGACGCGGTGAATCAGAGGTGGTTAATCACAGATGGGGAACCAGAGGCAGGGAATCAGAAGCAGGGAATCAGACGCGGGGAATCAGATGCGGGGAATCATAGCTGGGGAATCAGAGGCGGGGATTCAGAGTTGGGGAATCAGAGGCGGGGTATCAGATATGGGGAATCAGAGGCGGGGAATCAGAGGCGGGGAAACTGAGGCGGGGAATCAGATATGGGGAATCATGGGTGGGGAATCAGAGGCGGTGAATCAGAGATGGGGAATCAGAGGCCGGGAATTAGATTCAGGGAATCAGACGCGGGTAATCAGAGGTGGGGAATCAGAGCTGGGGATTCAGAGGCGGGGAATCAGAGTCGGGGAATCAGAGGCGGGGAATCAGAGATGGGGAATCAGAGGCGGGGAATCAGAGGCCGGGAATCAGAGGCCGGGAATCAGTTGTGGGGAATCAGAGGCCGGGAATTAGCGGTGGTGAATCAGTGATGGGGAATCAGACGCGGGGATTCAGAGGCGGGGAATCAGACGCGGGGAATCAGAGGCAGGGAATCAGAGCTGGGGAATCAGAGGCGGGGAATCTGAGTTTGGGAATCAGAGGCGGGGAATAAGATATGGGGAATCAGAGGCGGGGAATCAGATATGGGGAATCAGGGGAGGGGAATCAGAGGTGGGGCATCAGAGGCGGGAATCAGATTTGGGGAATCAGACATGGTGAATCAATGGTGGGGAATCACAGGCAGGGAATCAGACGCAGGGAATCAGTGGTGGAGAATCAGAGATGGGGAATCAGAGGCGGGGAATCAGAGGCAGGGAATCAGACACGGGGAATCAGAGGCGGGGAATCAGAGCTGGGGTATCAGAGGCGGGGAATCAGAGTTGGGGAATCAGAGGTGGGGAATCAGATATGGGGAAACAGATGCGGGGAATCAGAGGTGGGGAAACAGAGGCAGGGAATCAGATATTGGGAATCAGAGGTGGGGAATCAGAGGCAGGGAATCAGAGGTGGGGAATCAGTGGCAGGGAATCAGATGTGGGGAATCAGAGCTGGGGAATCAGAGGCGGGGAATCAGAATTTGGGAATCAGAGATGGGGAATCAGAGATGGGGAATCAGAGGCGGGGAATCAGACGCGGAGAATCAGAGGTGGTTAATCACAGATGGGGAACCAGAGGCAGGGAATCAGAAGCAGGGAATCAGACGCAGGGAATCAGAGGCGGGGAATCATACCTTGGGAATCAGAGGCGGGGATTCAGAGTTGGGGAATCAGAGGCGGGGTATCAGATATGGGGAATCAGAGGTGGGGAATCAGAGGCGGGGAAACTGAGGCGGGGAATCAGATATGGGGAATCAGAGGTGGGGAATCAGAGGCGGTGAATCAGAGATGGGGAATCAGAGGCCGGGAATTAGATTCAGGGAATCAGACGCGGGTAATCAGAGGTGGGGAATCAGAGCTGGGGATTCAGAGGCGGGGAATCAGAGTCGGGGAATCAGAGGCGGGGAATCAGAGATGGGGAATCAGAGGCGGGGAATCAGAGGCCGGGAATCAGAGGCCGGGAATCAGTTGTGGGGAATCAGAGGCCGGGAATTAGCGGTGGTGAATCAGAGATGGGGAATCAGAGGCGGGGATTCAGAGGCGGGGAATCAGACGTGGGGAATCAGAGGCGGGGAATCAGAGCTGGGGAATCAGAGGCGGGGAATCTGAGTTTGGGAATCAGAGGCGGGGAATAAGATATGGGGAATCAAAGGCGGGGAATCAGATATGGGGAATCAGAGGAGGGGAATCAGAGGTGGGGCATCAGCCGCGGGAATCAGAATTGGGGAATCAGACATGGTGAATCAGAGGCGGGGAATCAGAGTTGGGGAATCAGAGGTTGCGAATCAGATATGGGGAAACAGAGGCGGGGAATCAGAGGTGGTGAAACAGAGGCAGGGAATCAGATATTGGGAATCAGAGGTGGGGAATCAGAGGCAGGGAATCAGATTTGGGGAATCAGAGCTGGGGAATCAGAGGCAGGGATTCTGAGTTTGGGAATCAGAGGCGGGGAATAAGATATGGGGAATCAGAGGCGGGGAATTAGTGGCGGGGAATCAGAGGCGGGGAATCAGAGGCGGGGTATCTGAGGCAGGGAATCAGATGTGGGGAATCAGACATGGGGAATCAGAGGCAGGGAATCAGAGGCGGGGAATCAGAAGCGGGGAATCATAGGCCGGGAATCAGAGGCCGGGAATCAGAGGTGGGGAAATTGAGTCCGGGAATCAGAGATGGGGAATCAGAGGCGGGGAATCAGATATGGGGAATCAGAGGCGGGGAATCAGAGGCGGGGAAACAGAGATTGCTTATCAGATATGGGGAATCAGAGGTGGGGAATCAGAGGCGGGGAATCAGAAATGGGGAATCAGAGGCGGGGAATCAGAGGCGGGGAAACAGAGCTGAGGAACCAGAGGCGGGGAATCAGAGTTGGGGAATCAGAGACGGGGAATCAGATATGGGGAATCAGAGGCGGGGAATCAGAGGCGGGGAAACAGAGGAGGGGTATTAGATATGGGGAACCAGAGGTGGGGAATCAGAGGGCGGGAATCCGAGATGGGTAATCAGAGGCAGGGAATCAGATATGGGGAATCAGAGGCGGGGAATCAGAGGCAGGGAATCATATGTGTGGAATCAGAGATGGGGAATCAGAGGCAGGGAATCAGAGGCGGGGAATCAGAAGCCGGGAATCATATTCCGGGAATCAGAGGCTTGGAATCAGAGGTGGGGAATCTGAGTCCTGGAATCAGAGATGGGGAATCAGAGGCGGGGAATCAGATATGGGGAATCAGAGGCGGGGAATCAGAGGCGGGGAGACAGAGATGGCTTATCAGATATGGGGAATCAGAGGTGGGGAATCAGAGGCGGGGATTCAGAGGCGGGGAAACAGAGTAGGGGTATCAGATATGGGGAACCAGAGGTGGGGAATCGGAGGGCGGGAATCCGAGATGGGTAATCAGAGGCAGGGAATCAGATATGTGGAATCAGAGGCGGGGAATCAGAGGCAGGGAATCAGATGTGGGGAATCAGAGATGGGGAATCAGAGGCAGGGAATCAGAGGCGGGGAATCAGAAGCGGGGAATCATGTTCCGGGAATCAGAGGCTGGGAATCAGAGGTGGGGAATCTGAGTCCGGGAATCAGAGATGGGGAATCAGAGGCGGGGAATCAGATATGGGGAATCAGAGGCGGGGAATCAGAGGCGGGGAAACAGAGATGGCTTATCAGATATGGGGAATCAGAGGTGGGGAATCAGAGGCGGTGAATCAGAGATGGGGAATCAGAGGCGGGGAATCAGAGGCAGGAAATCTGACATGGGGAATCAGAGGCGGGGTATCAGAGCTGGGGAATCAGAGGCGGGGAATCAGAGTTGGGGAATCAGAGGTGGGGAATCAGATATGGGGAAACAGAGGCGGGGAATCAGAGGTGGGGAAACAGAGGAAGGGAATCAGATATTGGGAATCAGAGGTGGGGAATCAGAGGCAGGGAATCAGATGTGGGGAATCAGAGCTGGGGAATCAGAGACGGGGAATCTGAGTTTGGGAATCAGAGGCGGGGAATAAGATATGGGGAATCAGAGGCGGGGAATCAGATATGGGCAATCAGAGGAGGGGAATCAGAGGTGGGGCATCAGAGGCGGGAATCAGAATTGGGGAATCAGACATGGGGAATCAGAGAAGGGGAATCAGAGGCAGTGAATCAGAGATGGTGAATCAGAGGCGGGGAATCACAGGGAGGGAATCAGACGCAAGGAATCAGTGGTGATGAATCCAAGATGGGGAATCAGAGGCGGGGAATCAGAGGCAGGGAATTAGACACGGGGAATCAGAGGTGGGGAATCAGAGCTGAGGAATCAGAGGCGGGGAATCAGAGTTGGGGAATCAGAGGCAGGGAATCAGATATGGGGCATCAGAGGCAGGAAAACAGATATGGGGAATCAGAGGCGGGGAATTAGTGGCAGGGAATCAGAGGCGGGGAATCAGAGGCGGGGTATCAGAGGCAGGGAATCAGATGTGGGGAATCAGACATGGGGAATCAGAGGCAGGGTATCAGAGGCGGGGAATCAGAGGCGGGGAATCAGAGGCGGAGAAACAGAGGTGGCTAATCAGATATGGGGAATTAGAGGTGGGGAATCAGACGCAGTGCATCAGAGATGGGGAATCAGGCGGGGAATCAGAAGCGGGGAATCATAGGCCGGGAATCAGAGGCCGGGAATCAGAGGTGGGGAATCTGAGTCCGGGAATCAGAGATGGGGAATCAGTTGCGGGGAATCAGATATGGGGAATCAGAGGCGGGGAATCAGAGGCGGGGAAACAGAGATTGCTTATCAGATATGGGGAATCAGAGGTGGGGAATCAGAGGCGGGGAATCAGATATGGGGAATCAGAGGCGGGGAATCAGAGGCGGGGAAACAGAGGTGGCTAATCAGATATGGGGAATCAGAGGTGGGGAATCAGAGGCGGTGAATCAGAGATGGGGAATCAGAGGCGGGGTATCAGAGGCAGGGAATAAGACACAGGGAATCAGAGGCGGGGAATCAGAGCTGGGGAATCAGAGGCGGGGAATCAGAGTTGGGGAATCAGAGGTGGGGAATCAGATATGGGGAAACAGAGGCGGGGAATCAGAGGCGGGGTAACAGAGGCGGGGAATCAGATATTGGGAATCAGAGGTGGGGAATCAGAGGCAGGGAATCAGATGAGGGGAATCAGTGCTGGGGATTCAGAGGCGGGGAATCAGAATTTGGGAATCAGTGATGGGGAATCAGAGGCGGGGAATCAGACGCGGTGAATCAGAGGTGGTTAATCACAGATGGGGAACCAGAGGCAGGGAATCAGAAGCAGGGAATCAGACGCGGGGAATCAGATGCGGGTAATCATAGCTGGGGAATCAGAGGCGGGGATTCAGAGTTGGGGAACCAGAGGCGGGGTATCAGATATGGGGAATCAGAGGCGGGGAATCAGAGGCGGGGAAACTGAGGCGGGGAATCAGATATGGGGAATCATGGGTGGGGAATCAGAGGCGGTGAATCAGAGATGGGGAATCAGAGGCCGGGAATTAGATTCAGGGAATCAGACGCGGGTAATCAGCGGTGGGGAATCAGAGCTGGGGATTCAGAGGCGGGGAATCAGAGTCGGGGAATCAGAGGCGGGGAATCAGAGATGGGGAATCAGAGGCGGGGAATCAGAGGCCGGGAATCAGAGGCCGGGAATCAGTTGTGGGGAATCAGAGGCCGGGAATTAGCGGTGGTGAATCAGAGATGGCGAATCAGACGCGGGGATTCAGAGGCGGGGAATCAGACGCGGGGAATCAGAGGCAGGGAATCAGAGCTGGGGAATCAGAGGCGGGGAATCTGAGTTTGGGAATCAGAGGCGGGGAATAAGATATGGGGAATCAGAGGCGGGGAATCAGATATGGGGAATCAGGGGAGGGGAATCAGAGGTGGGGCATCAGAGGCGGGAATCAGATTTGGGGAATCAGACATGGTGAATCAGAGGTGGGGAATCACAGGCAGGGAATCAGACGCAGGGAATCAGTGGTGGAGAATCAGAGATGGGGAATCAGAGGCGGGGAATCAGAGGCAGGGAATCAGACACGGGGAATCAGAGGCGGGGAATCAGAGCTGGGGAATCAGAGGCGGGGAATCAGAGTTGGGGAATCAGAGGTGGGGAATCAGATATGGGGAAACAGATGCGGGGAATCAGAGGTGGGGAAACAGAGGCAGGGAATCAGATATTGGGAATCAGAGGTGGGGAATCAGAGGCAGGGAATCAGAGGTGGGGAATCAGTGGCAGGGAATCAGATGTGGGGAATCAGAGCTGGGGAATCAGAGGCGGGGAATCAGAATTTGGGAATCAGAGATGGGGAATCAGAGATGGGGAATCAGATATGGGGAAACAGAGGCGGGGAATCAGAGGTGGGGAAACAGAGGCAGGGAATCAGATATTGGGAATCAGAGGTGGGGAATCAGAGGCAGGGAATCAGATGTGGGGAATCAGAGCTGGGGAATCAGAGACCGGGAATCTGAGTTTGGGAATCAGAGGCGGGGAATAAGATATGGGGAATCAGAGGCGGGGAATCAGATATGGGCAATCAGAGGAGGGGAATCAGAGGTGGGGCATCAGAGGCGGGAATCAGAATTGGGGAATCAGACATGGGGAATCAGAGAAGGGGAATCAGAGGCAGTGAATCAGAGATGGTGAATCAGAGGCGGGGAATCACAGGGAGGGAATCAGACGCAAGGAATCAGTGGTGATGAATCCAAGATGGGGAATCAGAGGCGGGGAATCAGAGGCAGGGAATTAGACACGGGGAATCAGAGGTGGGGAATCAGAGCTGAGGAATCAGAGGCGGGGAATCAGAGTTGGGGAATCAGAGGCAGGGAATCAGATATGGGGCATCAGAGGCAGGAAAACAGATATGGGGAATCAGAGGCGGGGAATTAGTGGCAGGGAATCAGAGGCGGGGAATCAGAGGTGGGGTATCAGAGGCAGGGAATCAGATGTGGGGAATCAGACATGGGGAATCAGAGTCAGGGTATCAGAGGCGGGGAATCAGAAGCGGGGAATCATAGGCCGGGAATCAGAGGCCGGGAAACAGAGGTGGGGATTCAGAGTCCGGGAATCAGAGATGGGGAATCAGAGGCGGGGAATCAGATATGGGGAATCAGAGGCGGGGAATCAGAGGTGGAGAAACAGAGGTGGCTAATCAGATATGGGGAATTAGAGGTGGGGAATCAGACGCAGTGCATCAGAGATGGGGAATCAGGCGGGGAATCAGAAGCGGGGAATCATAGGCCGGGAATCAGAGGCCGGGAATCAGAGGTGGGGAATCTGAGTCCGGGAATCAGAGATGGGGAATCAGTTGCGGGGAATCAGATATGGGGAATCAGAGGCGGGGAATCAGAGGCGGGGAAACAGAGATAGCTTATCAGATATGGGGATCAGAGGTGGGGAATCAGAGGCGGGGAATCAGATATGGGGAATCAGAGGCGGGGAATCAGAGGCGGGGAAACAGAGGTGGCTAATCAGATATGGGGAATCAGAGGTGGGGAATCAGAGGCGGTGAATCAGAGATGTGGAATCAGAGTCGGGGAATCAGAGGCAGGGAATCAGACACAGGGAATCAGAGGCGGGGAATCAGAGCTGGGGAATCAGAGGCGGGGAATCAGAGTTGGGGAATCAGAGGTGGGGAATCAGATATGGGGAAACAGAGGCGGGGAATCAGAGGCGGGGTAACAGAGGCGGGGAATCAGATATTGGGAATCAGAGGTGGGGAATCAGAGGCAGGGAATCAGATGAGGGGAATCAGTGCTGGGGAATCAGAGGCGGGGAATCAGAATTTGGGAATCAGAGATGGGGAATCAGAGATGGGGAATCAGAGGTGGGGAATCAGACGCGGTGAATCAGAGGTGGTTAATCACAGATGGGGAACCAGAGGCAGGGAATCAGAAGCAGGGAATCAGACGCGGGGAATCAGATGCGGGGAATCATAGCTGGGGAATCAGAGGCGGGGATTCAGAGATGGGGAATCAGAGGCGGGGTATCAGATATGGGGAATCAGAGGCGGGGAATCAGAGGCGGGGAAACTGAGGCGGGGAATCAGATATGGGGAATCATGGGTGGGGAATCAGAGGCGGTGAATCAGAGATGGGGAATCAGAGGCCGGGAATTAGATTCAGGGAATCAGACGCGGGTAATCAGAGGTGGGGAATCAGAGCTGGGGATTCAGAGGCGGGGAATCAGAGTCGGGGAATCAGAGGCGGGGAATCAGAGATGGGGAATCAGAGGCGGGGAATCAGAGGCCGGGAATCAGAGGCCGGGAATCAGTTGTGGGGAATCAGAGGCCGGGAATTAGCGGTGGTGAATCAGTGATGGGGAATCAGACGCGGGGATTCAGAGGCGGGGAATCAGACGCGGGGAATCAGAGGCAGGGAATCAGAGCTGGGGAATCAGAGGCGGGGAATCTGAGTTTGGGAATCAGAGGCGGGGAATAAGATATGGGGAATCAGAGGCGGGGAATCAGATATGGGGAATCAGGGGAGGGGAATCAGAGGTGGGGCATCAGAGGCGGGAATCAGATTTGGGGAATCAGACATGGTGAATCAATGGTGGGGAATCACAGGCAGGGAATCAGACGCAGGGAATCAGTGGTGGAGAATCAGAGATGGGGAATCAGAGGCGGGGAATCAGAGGCAGGGAATCAGACACGGGGAATCAGAGGCGGGGAATCAGAGCTGGGGTATCAGAGGCGGGGAATCAGAGTTGGGGAATCAGAGGTGGGGAATCAGATATGGGGAAACAGATGCGGGGAATCAGAGGTGGGGAAACAGAGGCAGGGAATCAGATATTGGGAATCAGAGGTGGGGAATCAGAGGCAGGGAATCAGAGGTGGGGAATCAGTGGCAGGGAATCAGATGTGGGGAATCAGAGCTGGGGAATCAGAGGCGGGGAATCAGAATTTGGGAATCAGAGATGGGGAATCAGAGATGGGGAATCAGAGGCGGGGAATCAGACGCGGAGAATCAGAGGTGGTTAATCACAGATGGGGAACCAGAGGCAGGGAATCAGAAGCAGGGAATCAGACGCAGGGAATCAGAGGCGGGGAATCATACCTTGGGAATCAGAGGCGGGGATTCAGAGTTGGGGAATCAGAGGCGGGGTATCAGATATGGGGAATCAGAGGTGGGGAATCAGAGGCGGGGAAACTGAGGCGGGGAATCAGATATGGGGAATCAGAGGTGGGGAATCAGAGGCGGTGAATCAGAGATGGGGAATCAGAGGCCGGGAATTAGATTCAGGGAATCAGACGCGGGTAATCAGAGGTGGGGAATCAGAATTTGGGAATCAGAGATGGGGAATCAGAGATGGGGAATCAGAGGTGGGGAATCAGACGCGGTGAATCAGAGGTGGTTAATCACAGATGGGGAACCAGAGGCAGGGAATCAGAAGCAGGGAATCAGACGCGGGGAATCAGATGCGGGGAATCATAGCTGGGGAATCAGAGGCGGGGATTCAGAGTTGGGGAATCAGAGGCGGGGTATCAGATATGGGGAATCAGAGGCGGGGAATCAGAGGCGGGGAAACTGAGGCGGGGAATCAGATATGGGGAATCATGGGTGGGGAATCAGAGGCGGTGAATCAGAGATGGGGAATCAGAGGCCGGGAATTAGATTCAGGGAATCAGACGCGGGTAATCAGAGGTGGGGAATCAGAGCTGGGGATTCAGAGGCGGGGAATCAGAGTCGGGGAATCAGAGGCGGGGAATCAGAGATGGGGAATCAGAGGCGGGGAATCAGAGGCCGGGAATCAGAGGCCGGGAATCAGTTGTGGGGAATCAGAGGCCGGGAATTAGCGGTGGTGAATCAGTGATGGGGAATCAGACGCGGGGATTCAGAGGCGGGGAATCAGACGCGGGGAATCAGAGGCAGGGAATCAGAGCTGGGGAATCAGAGGCGGGGAATCTGAGTTTGGGAATCAGAGGCGGGGAATAAGATATGGGGAATCAGAGGCGGGGAATCAGATATGGGGAATCAGGGGAGGGGAATCAGAGGTGGGGCATCAGAGGCGGGAATCAGATTTGGGGAATCAGACATGGTGAATCAATGGTGGGGAATCACAGGCAGGGAATCAGACGCAGGGAATCAGTGGTGGAGAATCAGAGATGGGGAATCAGAGGCGGGGAATCAGAGGCAGGGAATCAGACACGGGGAATCAGAGGCGGGGAATCAGAGCTGGGGTATCACAGGCGGGGAATCAGAGTTGGGGAATCAGAGGTGGGGAATCAGATATGGGGAAACAGATGCGGGGAATCAGAGGTGGGGAAACAGAGGCAGGGAATCAGATATTGGGAATCAGAGGTGGGGAATCAGAGGCAGGGAATCAGAGGTGGGGAATCAGTGGCAGGGAATCAGATGTGGGGAATCAGAGCTGGGGAATCAGAGGCGGGGAATCAGAATTTGGGAATCAGAGATGGGGAATCAGAGATGGGGAATCAGAGGCGGGGAATCAGACGCGGAGAATCAGAGGTGGTTAATCACAGATGGGGAACCAGAGGCAGGGAATCAGAAGCAGGGAATCAGACGCAGGGAATCAGAGGCGGGGAATCATACCTTGGGAATCAGAGGCGGGGATTCAGAGTTGGGGAATCAGAGGCGGGGTATCAGATATGGGGAATCAGAGGTGGGGAATCAGAGGCGGGGAAACTGAGGCGGGGAATCAGATATGGGGAATCAGAGGTGGGGAATCAGAGGCGGTGAATCAGAGATGGGGAATCAGAGGCCGGGAATTAGATTCAGGGAATCAGACGCGGGTAATCAGAGGTGGGGAATCAGAGCTGGGGATTCAGAGGCGGGGAATCAGAGTCGGGGAATCAGAGGCGGGGAATCAGAGATGGGGAATCAGAGGCGGGGAATCAGAGGCCGGGAATCAGAGGCCGGGAATCAGTTGTGGGGAATCAGAGGCCGGGAATTAGCGGTGGTGAATCAGAGATGGGGAATCAGAGGCGGGGATTCAGAGGCGGGGAATCAGACGTGGGGAATCAGAGGCGGGGAATCAGAGCTGGGGAATCAGAGGCGGGGAATCTGAGTTTGGGAATCAGAGGCGGGGAATAAGATATGGGGAATCAAAGGCGGGGAATCAGATATGGGGAATCAGAGGAGGGGAATCAGAGGTGGGGCATCAGCCGCGGGAATCAGAATTGGGGAATCAGACATGGTGAATCAGAGGCGGGGAATCAGAGTTGGGGAATCAGAGGTTGCGAATCAGATATGGGGAAACAGAGGCGGGGAATCAGAGGTGGTGAAACAGAGGCAGGGAATCAGATATTGGGAATCAGAGGTGGGGAATCAGAGGCAGGGAATCAGATTTGGGGAATCAGAGCTGGGGAATCAGAGGCAGGGATTCTGAGTTTGGGAATCAGAGGCGGGGAATAAGATATGGGGAATCAGAGGCGGGGAATTAGTGGCGGGGAATCAGAGGCGGGGAATCAGAGGCGGGGTATCTGAGGCAGGGAATCAGATGTGGGGAATCAGACATGGGGAATCAGAGGCAGGGAATCAGAGGCGGGGAATCAGAAGCGGGGAATCATAGGCCGGGAATCAGAGGCCGGGAATCAGAGGTGGGGAAATTGAGTCCGGGAATCAGAGATGGGGAATCAGAGGCGGGGAATCAGATATGGGGAATCAGAGGCGGGGAATCAGAGGCGGGGAAACAGAGATTGCTTATCAGATATGGGGAATCAGAGGTGGGGAATCAGAGGCGGGGAATCAGAAATGGGGAATCAGAGGCGGGGAATCAGAGGCGGGGAAACAGAGCTGAGGAACCAGAGGCGGGGAATCAGAGTTGGGGAATCAGAGACGGGGAATCAGATATGGGGAATCAGAGGCGGGGAATCAGAGGCGGGGAAACAGAGGAGGGGTATTAGATATGGGGAACCAGAGGTGGGGAATCAGAGGGCGGGAATCCGAGATGGGTAATCAGAGGCAGGGAATCAGATATGGGGAATCAGAGGCGGGGAATCAGAGGCAGGGAATCATATGTGTGGAATCAGAGATGGGGAATCAGAGGCAGGGAATCAGAGGCGGGGAATCAGAAGCCGGGAATCATATTCCGGGAATCAGAGGCTTGGAATCAGAGGTGGGGAATCTGAGTCCTGGAATCAGAGATGGGGAATCAGAGGCGGGGAATCAGATATGGGGAATCAGAGGCGGGGAATCAGAGGCGGGGAGACAGAGATGGCTTATCAGATATGGGGAATCAGAGGTGGGGAATCAGAGGCGGGGATTCAGAGGCGGGGAAACAGAGTAGGGGTATCAGATATGGGGAACCAGAGGTGGGGAATCGGAGGGCGGGAATCCGAGATGGGTAATCAGAGGCAGGGAATCAGATATGTGGAATCAGAGGCGGGGAATCAGAGGCAGGGAATCAGATGTGGGGAATCAGAGATGGGGAATCAGAGGCAGGGAATCAGAGGCGGGGAATCAGAAGCGGGGAATCATGTTCCGGGAATCAGAGGCTGGGAATCAGAGGTGGGGAATCTGAGTCCGGGAATCAGAGATGGGGAATCAGAGGCGGGGAATCAGATATGGGGAATCAGAGGCGGGGAATCAGAGGCGGGGAAACAGAGATGGCTTATCAGATATGGGGAATCAGAGGTGGGGAATCAGAGGCGGTGAATCAGAGATGGGGAATCAGAGGCGGGGAATCAGAGGCAGGAAATCTGACATGGGGAATCAGAGGCGGGGTATCAGAGCTGGGGAATCAGAGGCGGGGAATCAGAGTTGGGGAATCAGAGGTGGGGAATCAGATATGGGGAAACAGAGGCGGGGAATCAGAGGTGGGGAAACAGAGGAAGGGAATCAGATATTGGGAATCAGAGGTGGGGAATCAGAGGCAGGGAATCAGATGTGGGGAATCAGAGCTGGGGAATCAGAGACGGGGAATCTGAGTTTGGGAATCAGAGGCGGGGAATAAGATATGGGGAATCAGAGGCGGGGAATCAGATATGGGCAATCAGAGGAGGGGAATCAGAGGTGGGGCATCAGAGGCGGGAATCAGAATTGGGGAATCAGACATGGGGAATCAGAGAAGGGGAATCAGAGGCAGTGAATCAGAGATGGTGAATCAGAGGCGGGGAATCACAGGGAGGGAATCAGACGCAAGGAATCAGTGGTGATGAATCCAAGATGGGGAATCAGAGGCGGGGAATCAGAGGCAGGGAATTAGACACGGGGAATCAGAGGTGGGGAATCAGAGCTGAGGAATCAGAGGCGGGGAATCAGAGTTGGGGAATCAGAGGCAGGGAATCAGATATGGGGCATCAGAGGCAGGAAAACAGATATGGGGAATCAGAGGCGGGGAATTAGTGGCAGGGAATCAGAGGCGGGGAATCAGAGGCGGGGTATCAGAGGCAGGGAATCAGATGTGGGGAATCAGACATGGGGAATCAGAGGCAGGGTATCAGAGGCGGGGAATCAGAGGCGGGGAATCAGAGGTGGAGAAACAGAGGTGGCTAATCAGATATGGGGAATTAGAGGTGGGGAATCAGACGCAGTGCATCAGAGATGGGGAATCAGGCGGGGAATCAGAAGCGGGGAATCATAGGCCGGGAATCAGAGGCCGGGAATCAGAGGTGGGGAATCTGAGTCCGGGAATCAGAGATGGGGAATCAGTTGCGGGGAATCAGATATGGGGAATCAGAGGCGGGGAATCAGAGGCGGGGAAACAGAGATTGCTTATCAGATATGGGGAATCAGAGGTGGGGAATCAGAGGCGGGGAATCAGATATGGGGAATCAGAGGCGGGGAATCAGAGGCGGGGAAACAGAGGTGGCTAATCAGATATGGGGAATCAGAGGTGGGGAATCAGAGGCGGTGAATCAGAGATGGGGAATCAGAGGCGGGGTATCAGAGGCAGGGAATAAGACACAGGGAATCAGAGGCGGGGAATCAGAGCTGGGGAATCAGAGGCGGGGAATCAGAGTTGGGGAATCAGAGGTGGGGAATCAGATATGGGGAAACAGAGGCGGGGAATCAGAGGCGGGGTAACAGAGGCGGGGAATCAGATATTGGGAATCAGAGGTGGGGAATCAGAGGCAGGGAATCAGATGAGGGGAATCAGTGCTGGGGATTCAGAGGCGGGGAATCAGAATTTGGGAATCAGTGATGGGGAATCAGAGGCGGGGAATCAGACGCGGTGAATCAGAGGTGGTTAATCACAGATGGGGAACCAGAGGCAGGGAATCAGAAGCAGGGAATCAGACGCGGGGAATCAGATGCGGGTAATCATAGCTGGGGAATCAGAGGCGGGGATTCAGAGTTGGGGAACCAGAGGCGGGGTATCAGATATGGGGAATCAGAGGCGGGGAATCAGAGGCGGGGAAACTGAGGCGGGGAATCAGAAATGGGGAATCATGGGTGGGGAATCAGAGGCGGTGAATCAGAGATGGGGAATCAGAGGCCGGGAATTAGATTCAGGGAATCAGACGCGGGTAATCAGCGGTGGGGAATCAGAGCTGGGGATTCAGAGGCGGGGAATCAGAGTCGGGGAATCAGAGGCGGGGAATCAGAGATGGGGAATCAGAGGCGGGGAATCAGAGGCCGGGAATCAGAGGCCGGGAATCAGTTGTGGGGAATCAGAGGCCGGGAATTAGCGGTGGTGAATCAGAGATGGGGAATCAGACGCGGGGATTCAGAGGCGGGGAATCAGACGCGGGGAATCAGAGGCAGGGAATCAGAGCTGGGGAATCAGAGGCGGGGAATCTGAGTTTGGGAATCAGAGGCGGGGAATAAGATATGGGGAATCAGAGGCGGGGAATCAGATATGGGGAATCAGGGGAGGGGAATCAGAGGTGGGGCATCAGAGGCGGGAATCAGATTTGGGGAATCAGACATGGTGAATCAGAGGTGGGGAATCACAGGCAGGGAATCAGACGCAGGGAATCAGTGGTGAGAATCAGAGATGGGGAATCAGAGGCGGGGAATCAGAGGCAGGGAATCAGACACGGGGAATCAGAGGCGGGGAATCAGAGCTGGGGAATCAGAGGCGGGGAATCAGAGTTGGGGAATCAGAGGTGGGGAATCAGATATGGGGAAACAGATGCGGGGAATCAGAGGTGGGGAAACAGAGGCAGGGAATCAGATATTGGGAATCAGAGGTGGGGAATCAGAGGCAGGGAATCAGAGGTGGGGAATCAGTGGCAGGGAATCAGATGTGGGGAATCAGAGCTGGGGAATCAGAGGCGGGGAATCAGAATTTGGGAATCAGAGATGGGGAATCAGAGATGGGGAATCAGATATGGGGAAACAGAGGCGGGGAATCAGAGGTGGGGAAACAGAGGCAGGGAATCAGATATTGGGAATCAGAGGTGGGGAATCAGAGGCAGGGAATCAGATGTGGGGAATCAGAGCTGGGGAATCAGAGACCGGGAATCTGAGTTTGGGAATCAGAGGCGGGGAATAAGATATGGGGAATCAGAGGCGGGGAATCAGATATGGGCAATCAGAGGAGGGGAATCAGAGGTGGGGCATCAGAGGCGGGAATCAGAATTGGGGAATCAGACATGGGGAATCAGAGAAGGGGAATCAGAGGCAGTGAATCAGAGATGGTGAATCAGAGGCGGGGAATCACAGGGAGGGAATCAGACGCAAGGAATCAGTGGTGATGAATCCAAGATGGGGAATCAGAGGCGGGGAATCAGAGGCAGGGAATTAGACACGGGGAATCAGAGGTGGGGAATCAGAGCTGAGGAATCAGAGGCGGGGAATCAGAGTTGGGGAATCAGAGGCAGGGAATCAGATATGGGGCATCAGAGGCAGGAAAACAGATATGGGGAATCAGAGGCGGGGAATTAGTGGCAGGGAATCAGAGGCGGGGAATCAGAGGTGGGGTATCAGAGGCAGGGAATCAGATGTGGGGAATCAGACATGGGGAATCAGAGTCAGGGTATCAGAGGCGGGGAATCAGAAGCGGGGAATCATAGGCCGGGAATCAGAGGCCGGGAAACAGAGGTGGGGATTCAGAGTCCGGGAATCAGAGATGGGGAATCAGAGGCGGGGAATCAGATATGGGGAATCAGAGGCGGGGAATCAGAGGTGGAGAAACAGAGGTGGCTAATCAGATATGGGGAATTAGAGGTGGGGAATCAGACGCAGTGCATCAGAGATGGGGAATCAGGCGGGGAATCAGAAGCGGGGAATCATAGGCCGGGAATCAGAGGCCGGGAATCAGAGGTGGGGAATCTGAGTCCGGGAATCAGAGATGGGGAATCAGTTGCGGGGAATCAGATATGGGGAATCAGAGGCGGGGAATCAGAGGCGGGGAAACAGAGATAGCTTATCAGATATGGGGATCAGAGGTGGGGAATCAGAGGCGGGGAATCAGATATGGGGAATCAGAGGCGGGGAATCAGAGGCGGGGAAACAGAGGTGGCTAATCAGATATGGGGAATCAGAGGTGGGGAATCAGAGGCGGTGAATCAGAGATGTGGAATCAGAGTCGGGGAATCAGAGGCAGGGAATCAGACACAGGGAATCAGAGGCGGGGAATCAGAGCTGGGGAATCAGAGGCGGGGAATCAGAGTTGGGGAATCAGAGGTGGGGAATCAGATATGGGGAAACAGAGGCGGGGAATCAGAGGCGGGGTAACAGAGGCGGGGAATCAGATATTGGGAATCAGAGGTGGGGAATCAGAGGCAGGGAATCAGATGAGGGGAATCAGTGCTGGGGAATCAGAGGCGGGGAATCAGAATTTGGGAATCAGAGATGGGGAATCAGAGATGGGGAATCAGAGGTGGGGAATCAGACGCGGTGAATCAGAGGTGGTTAATCACAGATGGGGAACCAGAGGCAGGGAATCAGAAGCAGGGAATCAGACGCGGGGAATCAGATGCGGGGAATCATAGCTGGGGAATCAGAGGCGGGGATTCAGAGATGGGGAATCAGAGGCGGGGTATCAGATATGGGGAATCAGAGGCGGGGAATCAGAGGCGGGGAAACTGAGGCGGGGAATCAGATATGGGGAATCATGGGTGGGGAATCAGAGGCGGTGAATCAGAGATGGGGAATCAGAGGCCGGGAATTAGATTCAGGGAATCAGACGCGGGTAATCAGAGGTGGGGAATCAGAGCTGGGGATTCAGAGGCGGGGAATCAGAGTCGGGGAATCAGAGGCGGGGAATCAGAGATGGGGAATCAGAGGCGGGGAATCAGAGGCCGGGAATCAGAGGCCGGGAATCAGTTGTGGGGAATCAGAGGCCGGGAATTAGCGGTGGTGAATCAGTGATGGGGAATCAGACGCGGGGATTCAGAGGCGGGGAATCAGACGCGGGGAATCAGAGGCAGGGAATCAGAGCTGGGGAATCAGAGGCGGGGAATCTGAGTTTGGGAATCAGAGGCGGGGAATAAGATATGGGGAATCAGAGGCGGGGAATCAGATATGGGGAATCAGGGGAGGGGAATCAGAGGTGGGGCATCAGAGGCGGGAATCAGATTTGGGGAATCAGACATGGTGAATCAATGGTGGGGAATCACAGGCAGGGAATCAGACGCAGGGAATCAGTGGTGGAGAATCAGAGATGGGGAATCAGAGGCGGGGAATCAGAGGCAGGGAATCAGACACGGGGAATCAGAGGCGGGGAATCAGAGCTGGGGTATCAGAGGCGGGGAATCAGAGTTGGGGAATCAGAGGTGGGGAATCAGATATGGGGAAACAGATGCGGGGAATCAGAGGTGGGGAAACAGAGGCAGGGAATCAGATATTGGGAATCAGAGGTGGGGAATCAGAGGCAGGGAATCAGAGGTGGGGAATCAGTGGCAGGGAATCAGATGTGGGGAATCAGAGCTGGGGAATCAGAGGCGGGGAATCAGAATTTGGGAATCAGAGATGGGGAATCAGAGATGGGGAATCAGAGGCGGGGAATCAGACGCGGAGAATCAGAGGTGGTTAATCACAGATGGGGAACCAGAGGCAGGGAATCAGAAGCAGGGAATCAGACGCAGGGAATCAGAGGCGGGGAATCATACCTTGGGAATCAGAGGCGGGGATTCAGAGTTGGGGAATCAGAGGCGGGGTATCAGATATGGGGAATCAGAGGTGGGGAATCAGAGGCGGGGAAACTGAGGCGGGGAATCAGATATGGGGAATCAGAGGTGGGGAATCAGAGGCGGTGAATCAGAGATGGGGAATCAGAGGCCGGGAATTAGATTCAGGGAATCAGACGCGGGTAATCAGAGGTGGGGAATCAGAGCTGGGGATTCAGAGGCGGGGAATCAGAGTCGGGGAATCAGAGGCGGGGAATCAGAGATGGGGAATCAGAGGCGGGGAATCAGAGGCCGGGAATCAGAGGCCGGGAATCAGTTGTGGGGAATCAGAGGCCGGGAATTAGCGGTGGTGAATCAGAGATGGGGAATCAGAGGCGGGGATTCAGAGGCGGGGAATCAGACGTGTGGAATCAGAGGCGGGGAATCAGAGCTGGGGAATCAGAGGCGGGGAATCTGAGTTTGGGAATCAGAGGCGGGGAATAAGATATGGGGAATCAAAGGCGGGGAATCAGATATGGGGAATCAGAGGAGGGGAATCAGAGGTGGGGCATCAGCCGCGGGAATCAGAATTGGGGAATCAGACATGGTGAATCAGAGGCGGGGAATCAGAGTTGGGGAATCAGAGGTTGCGAATCAGATATGGGGAAACAGAGGCGGGGAATCAGAGGTGGTGAAACAGAGGCAGGGAATCAGATATTGGGAATCAGAGGTGGGGAATCAGAGGCAGGGAATCAGATTTGGGGAATCAGAGCTGGGGAATCAGAGGCAGGGATTCTGAGTTTGGGAATCAGAGGCGGGGAATAAGATATGGGGAATCAGAGGCGGGGAATTAGTGGCGGGGAATCAGAGGCGGGGAATCAGAGGCGGGGTATCTGAGGCAGGGAATCAGATGTGGGGAATCAGACATGGGGAATCAGAGGCAGGGAATCAGAGGCGGGGAATCAGAAGCGGGGAATCATAGGCCGGGAATCAGAGGCCGGGAATCAGAGGTGGGGAAATTGAGTCCGGGAATCAGAGATGGGGAATCAGAGGCGGGGAATCAGATATGGGGAATCAGAGGCGGGGAATCAGAGGCGGGGAAACAGAGATTGCTTATCAGATATGGGGAATCAGAGGTGGGGAATCAGAGGCGGGGAATCAGAAATGGGGAATCAGAGGCGGGGAATCAGAGGCGGGGAAACAGAGCTGAGGAACCAGAGGCGGGGAATCAGAGTTGGGGAATCAGAGACGGGGAATCAGATATGGGGAATCAGAGGCGGGGAATCAGAGGCGGGGAAACAGAGGAGGGGTATTAGATATGGGGAACCAGAGGTGGGGAATCAGAGGGCGGGAATCCGAGATGGGTAATCAGAGGCAGGGAATCAGATATGGGGAATCAGAGGCGGGGAATCAGAGGCAGGGAATCATATGTGTGGAATCAGAGATGGGGAATCAGAGGCAGGGAATCAGAGGCGGGGAATCAGAAGCCGGGAATCATATTCCGGGAATCAGAGGCTTGGAATCAGAGGTGGGGAATCTGAGTCCTGGAATCAGAGATGGGGAATCAGAGGCGGGGAATCAGATATGGGGAATCAGAGGCGGGGAATCAGAGGCGGGGAGACAGAGATGGCTTATCAGATATGGGGAATCAGAGGTGGGGAATCAGAGGCGGGGATTCAGAGGCGGGGAAACAGAGTAGGGGTATCAGATATGGGGAACCAGAGGTGGGGAATCGGAGGGCGGGAATCCGAGATGGGTAATCAGAGGCAGGGAATCAGATATGTGGAATCAGAGGCGGGGAATCAGAGGCAGGGAATCAGATGTGGGGAATCAGAGATGGGGAATCAGAGGCAGGGAATCAGAGGCGGGGAATCAGAAGCGGGGAATCATATTCCGGGAATCAGAGGCTGGGAATCAGAGGTGGGGAATCTGAGTCCGGGAATCAGAGATGGGGAATCAGAGGCGGGGAATCAGATATGGGGAATCAGAGGCGGGGAATCAGAGGCGGGGAAACAGAGATGGCTTATCAGATATGGGGAATCAGAGGTGGGGAATCAGAGGCGGTGAATCAGAGATGGGGAATCAGAGGCGGGGAATCAGAGGCAGGAAATCTGACATGGGGAATCAGAGGCGGGGTATCAGAGCTGGGGAATCAGAGGCGGGGAATCAGAGTTGGGGAATCAGAGGTGGGGAATCAGATATGGGGAAACAGAGGCGGGGAATCAGAGGTGGGGAAACAGAGGCAGGGAATCAGATATTGGGAATCCGAGGTGGGGAATCAGAGGCAGGGAATCAGATGTGGGGAATCAGAGCTGGGGAATCAGAGACGGGGAATCTGAGTTTGGGAATCAGAGGCGGGGAATAAGATATGGGGAATCAGAGGCGGGGAATCAGATATGGGCAATCAGAGGAGGGGAATCAGAGGTGGGGCATCAGAGGCGGGAATCAGAATTGGGGAATCAGACATGGGGAATCAGAGAAGGGGAATCAGAGGCAGTGAATCAGAGATGGTGAATCAGAGGCTGGGAATCACAGGGAGGGAATCAGACGCAAGGAATCAGTGGTGATGAATCCAAGATGGGGAATCAGAGGCGGGGAATCAGAGGCAGGGAATTAGACACGGGGAATCAGAGGTGGGGAATCAGAGCTGAGGAATCAGAGGCGGGGAATCAGAGTTGGGGAATCAGAGGCAGGGAATCAGATATGGGGCATCAGAGGCAGGAAAACAGATATGGGGAATCAGAGGCGGGGAATTAGTGGCAGGGAATCAGAGGCGGGGAATCAGAGGCGGGGTATCAGAGGCAGGGAATCAGATGTGGGGAATCAGACATGGGGAATCAGAGGCAGGGTTTCAGAGGCGGGGAATCAGAAGCGGGGATTCATAGGCCGGGAATCAGAGGCGGGGAATCAGATATGGGGAATCAGAGGCGGGGAATCAGAGGTGGAGAAACAGAGGTGGCTAATCAGATATGGGGAATTAGAGGTGGGGAATCAGAGGCGGGGAATCAGATATGGGGAATCAGAGGCGGGGAATCAGAGGCGGGGAAACAGAGGTGGCTAATCAGATATGGGGAATCAGAGGTGGGGAATCAGAGGCGGTGAATCAGAGATGGGGAATCAGAGGCGGGGAATCAGAGGCAGGGAATAAGACACAGGGAATCAGAGGCGGGGAATCAGAGCTGGGGAATCAGAGGCGGGGAATCAGAGTAGGGGAATCAGAGGTGGGGAATCAGATATGGCGAAACAGAGGCGGGGAATCAGAGGCGGGGTAACAGAGGCGGGGAATCTAATATTGGGAATCAGAGGTGGGGAATCAGAGGCAGGGAATCAGATGAGGGGAATCAGTGCTGGGGATTCAGAGGCGGGGAATCAGAATTTGGGAATCAGTGATGGGGAATCAGAGGCGGGGAATCAGACGCGGTGAATCAGAGGTGGTTAATCACAGATGGGGAACCAGAGGCAGGGAATCAGAAGCAGGGAATCGGACGCGGGGAATCAGATGCGGGGAATCATAGCTGGGGAATCAGAGGCGGGGATTCAGAGTTGGGGAACCAGAGGCGGGGTATCAGATATGGGGAATCAGAGGCGGGGAATCAGAGGCGGGGAAACTGAGGCGGGGAATCAGATATGGGGAATCATGGGTGGGGAATCAGAGGCGGTGAATCAGAGATGGGGAATCAGAGGCCGGGAATTAGATTCAGGGAATCAGATGCGGGTAATCAGCGGTGGGGAATCAGAGCTGGGGATTCAGAGGCGGGGAATCAGAGTCGGGGAATCAGAGGCGGGGAATCAGAGATGGGGAATCAGAGGCGGGGAATCAGAGGCCGGGAATCAGAGGCCGGGAATCAGTTGTGGGGAATCAGAGGCCGGGAATTAGCGGTGGTGAATCAGAGATGGGGAATCAGACGCGGGGATTCAGAGGCGGGGAATCAGACGCGGGGAATCAGAGGCAGGGAATCAGAGCTGGGGAATCAGAGGCGGGGAATCTGAGTTTGGGAATCAGAGGCGGGGAATAAGATATGGGGAATCAGAGGCGGGGAATCAGATATGGGGAATCAGGGGAGGGGAATCAGAGGTGGGGCATCAGAGGCGGGAATCAGATTTGGGGAATCAGACATGGTGAATCAGAGGTGGGGAATCACAGGCAGGGAATCAGACGCAGGGAATCAGTGGTGGAGAATCAGAGATGGGGAATCAGAGGCGGGGAATCAGAGGCAGGGAATCAGACACGGGGAATCAGAGGCGGGGAATCAGAGCTGGGGAATCAGAGGCGGGGAATCAGAGTTGGGGAATCAGAGGTGGGGAATCAGATATGGGGAAACAGATGCGGGGAATCAGAGGTGGGGAAACAGAGGCAGGGAATCAGATATTGGGAATCAGAGGTGGGGAATCAGAGGCAGGGAATCAGAGGTGGGGAATCAGTGGCTGGGAATCAGATGTGGGGAATCAGAGCTGGGGAATCAGAGGCGGGGAATCAGAATTTGGGAATCAGAGATGGGGAATCAGAGATGGGGAATCAGATATGGGGAAACAGAGGCGGGGAATCAGAGGTGGGGAAACAGAGGCAGGGAATCAGATATTGGGAATCAGAGGTGGGGAATCAGAGGCAGGGAATCAGATGTGGGGAATCAGAGCTGGGGAATCAGAGACGGGGAATCTGAGTTTGGGAATCAGAGGCGGGGAATAAGATATGGGGAATCAGAGGCGGGGAATCAGATATGGGCAATCAGAGGAGGGGAATCAGAGGTGGGGCATCAGAGGCGGGAATCAGAATTGGGGAATCAGACATGTGGAATCAGAGAAGGGGAATCAGAGGCAGTGAATCAGAGATGGTGAATCAGAGGCGGGGAATCACAGGGAGGGAATCAGACGCAAGGAATCAGTGGTGATGAATCCAAGATGGGGAATCAGAGGCGGGGAATCAGAGGCAGGGAATTAGACACGGGGAATCAGAGGTGGGGAATCAGAGCTGAGGAATCAGAGACGGGGAATCAGAGTTGGGGAATCAGAGGCAGGGAATCAGATATGGGGCATCAGAGGCAGGAAAACAGATATGGGGAATCAGAGGCGGGGAATTAGTGGCAGGGAATCAGAGGCGGGGAATCAGAGGCGGGGTATCAGAGGCAGGGAATCAGATGTGGGGAATCAGACATGGGGAATCAGAGGCAGGGTATCAGAGGCGGGGAATCAGAAGCGGGGAATCATAGGCCGGGAATCAGAGGCCGGGAAACAGAGGTGGGGATTCAGAGTCCGGGAATCAGAGATGGGGAATCAGAGGCGGGGAATCAGATATGGGGAATCAGAGGCGGGGAATCAGAGGTGGAGAAACAGAGGTGGCTAATCAGATATGGGGAATTAGAGGTGGGGAATCAGACGCAGTGCATCAGAGATGGGGAATCAGGCGGGGAATCAGAAGCGGGGAATCATAGGCCGGGAATCAGAGGCCGGGAATCAGAGGTGGGGAATCTGAGTCCGGGAATCAGAGATGGGGAATCAGTTGCGGGGAATCAGATATGGGGAATCAGAGGCGGGGAATCAGAGGCGGGGAAACAGAGATTGCTTATCAGATATGGGGAATCAGAGGTGGGGAATCAGAGGCGGGGAATCCGATATGGGGAATCAGAGGCGGGGAATCAGAGGCGGGGAAACAGAGGTGGCTAATCAGATATGGGGAATCAGAGGTGGGGAATCAGAGGCGGTGAATCAGAGATGGGGAATCAGAGTCGGGGAATCAGAGGCAGGGAATCAGACACAGGGAATCAGAGGCGGGGAATCAGAGCTGGGGAATCAGAGGCGGGGAATCAGAGTTGGGGAATCAGAGGTGGGGAATCAGATATGGGGAAACAGAGGCGGGGAATCAGAGGCGGGGTAACAGAGGCGGGGAATCAGATATTGGGAATCAGAGGTGGGGAATCAGAGGCAGGGAATCAGATGAGGGGAATCAGTGCTGGGGAATCAGAGGCGGAAAATCAGAATTTGGGAATCAGAGATGGGGAATCAGAGATGGGGAATCAGAGGCGGGGAATCAGAAGCAGGGAATCAGACGCGGGGAATCAGATGCGGGGAATCATAGCTGGGGAATCAGAGGCGGGGATTCAGAGTTGGGGAATCAGAGGCGGGGTATCAGATATGGGGAATCAGAGGCGGGGAATCAGAGGCGGGGAAACTGAGGCGGGGAATCAGATTTGGGGAATCAGAGCTGGGGAATCAGAGGCAGGGATTCTGAGTTTGGGAATCAGAGGCGGGGAATAAGATATGGGGAATCAGAGGCGGGGAATTAGTGGCGGGGAATCAGAGGCGGGGAATCAGAGGCGGGGTATCTGAGGCAGGGAATCAGATGTGGGGAATCAGACATGGGGAATCAGAGGCAGGGAATCAGAGGCGGGGAATCAGAAGCGGGGAATCATAGGCCGGGAATCAGAGGCCGGGAATCAGAGGTGGGGAATCTGAGTCCGGGAATCAGAGATGGGGAATCAGAGGCGGGGAATCAGATATGGGGAATCAGAGGCGGGGAATCAGAGGCGGGGAAACAGAGATTGCTTATCAGATATGGGGAATCAGAGGTGGGGAATCAGAGGCGGGGAATCAGAAATGGGGAATCAGAGGCGGGGAATCAGAGGCGGGGAAACAGAGCTGAGGAACCAGAGGCGGGGAATCAGAGTTGGGGAATCAGAGACGGGGAATCAGATATGGGGAATCAGAGGCGGGGAATCAGTGGCGGGGAAACAGAGGAGGGGTATCAGATATGGGGAACCAGAGGTGGGGAATCAGAGGGCGGGAATCCGAGATGGGTAATCAGAGGCAGGGAATCAGATATGGGGAATCAGAGGCGGGGAATCAGAGGCAGGGAATCATATGTGTGGAATCAGAGATGGGGAATCAGAGGCAGGGAATCAGAGGCGGGGAATCAGAAGCCGGGAATCATATTCCGGGAATCAGAGGCTTGGAATCAGAGGTGGGGAATCTGAGTCCTGGAATCAGAGATGGGGAATCAGAGGCGGGGAATCAGATATGGGGAATCAGAGGCGGGGAATCAGAGGCGGGGAGACAGAGATGGCTTATCAGATATGGGGAATCAGAGGTGGGGAATCAGAGGCGGGGATTCAGAGGCGGGGAAACAGAGTAGGGGTATCAGATATGGGGAACCAGAGGTGGGGAATCGGAGGGCGGGAATCCGAGATGGGTAATCAGAGGCAGGGAATCAGATATGTGGAATCAGAGGCGGGGATTCAGAGGCAGGGAATCAGATGTGGGGAATCAGAGATGGGGAATCAGAGGCAGGGAATCAGAGGCGGGGAATCAGAAGCGGGGAATCATATTCCGGGAATCAGAGGCTGGGAATCAGAGGTGGGGAATCTGAGTCCGGGAATCAGAGATGGGGAATCAGAGGCGGGGAATCAGATATGGGGAATCAGAGGCGGGGAATCAGAGGCGGGGAAACAGAGATGGCTTATCAGATATGGGGAATCAGAGGTGGGGAATCGGAGGCGGTGAATCAGAGATGGGGAATCAGAGGCGGGGAATCAGAGGCAGGAAATCTGACATGGGGAATCAGAGGCGGGGTATCAGAGCTGGGGAATCAGAGGCGGGGAATCAGAGTTGGGGAATCAGAGGTGGGGAATCAGATATGGGGAAACAGAGGCGGGGAATCAGAGGTGGGGAAACAGAGGCAGGGAATCAGATATTGGGAATCCGAGGTGGGGAATCAGAGGCAGGGAATCAGATGTGGGGAATCAGAGCTGGGGAATCAGAGACGGGGAATCTGAGTTTGGGAATCAGAGGCGGGGAATAAGATATGGGGAATCAGAGGCGGGGAATCAGATATGGGCAATCAGAGGAGGGGAATCAGAGGTGGGGCATCAGAGGCGGGAATCAGAATTGGGGAATCAGACATGGGGAATCAGAGAAGGGGAATCAGAGGCAGTGAATCAGAGATGGTGAATCAGAGGCGGGGAATCACAGGGAGGGAATCAGACGCAAGGAATCAGTGGTGATGAATCCAAGATGGGGAATCAGAGGCGGGGAATCAGAGGCAGGGAATTAGACACGGGGAATCAGAGGTGGGGAATCAGAGCTGAGGAATCAGAGGCGGGGAATCAGAGTTGGGGAATCAGAGGCAGGGAATCAGATATGGGGCATCAGAGGCAGGAAAACAGATATGGGGAATCAGAGGCGGGGAATTAGTGGCAGGGAATCAGAGGCGGGGAATCAGAGGCGGGGTATCAGAGGCAGGGAATCAGATGTGGGGAATCAGACATGGGGAATCAGAGGCAGGGTATCAGAGGCGGGGAATCAGAAGCGGGGAATCATAGGCCGGGAATCAGAGGCGGGGAATCAGATATGGGGAATCAGAGGTGGGGAATCAGAGGCGGGAATCAGAATTGGGGAATCAGACATGTGGAATCAGAGAAGGGGAATCAGAGGCAGTGAATCAGAGATGGTGAATCAGAGGCGGGGAATCACAGGGAGGGAATCAGACGCAAGGAATCAGTGGTGATGAATCCAAGATGGGGAATCAGAGGCGGGGAATCAGAGGCAGGGAATTAGACACGGGGAATCAGAGGTGGGGAATCAGAGCTGAGGAATCAGAGACGGGGAATCAGAGTTGGGGAATCAGAGGCAGGGAATCAGATATGGGGCATCAGAGGCAGGAAAACAGATATGGGGAATCAGAGGCGGGGAATTAGTGGCAGGGAATCAGAGGCGGGGAATCAGAGGCGGGGTATCAGAGGCAGGGAATCAGATGTGGGGAATCAGACATGGGGAATCAGAGGCAGGGTATCAGAGGCGGGGAATCAGAAGCGGGGAATCATAGGCCGGGAATCAGAGGCCGGGAAACAGAGGTGGGGATTCAGAGTCCGGGAATCAGAGATGGGGAATCAGAGGCGGGGAATCAGATATGGGGAATCAGAGGCGGGGAATCAGAGGTGGAGAAACAGAGGTGGCTAATCAGATATGGGGAATTAGAGGTGGGGAATCAGACGCAGTGCATCAGAGATGGGGAATCAGGCGGGGAATCAGAAGCGGGGAATCATAGGCCGGGAATCAGAGGCCGGGAATCAGAGGTGGGGAATCTGAGTCCGGGAATCAGAGATGGGGAATCAGTTGCGGGGAATCAGATATGGGGAATCAGAGGCGGGGAATCAGAGGCGGGGAAACAGAGATTGCTTATCAGATATGGGGAATCAGAGGTGGGGAATCAGAGGCGGGGAATCCGATATGGGGAATCAGAGGCGGGGAATCAGAGGCGGGGAAACAGAGGTGGCTAATCAGATATGGGGAATCAGAGGTGGGGAATCAGAGGCGGTGAATCAGAGATGGGGAATCAGAGTCGGGGAATCAGAGGCAGGGAATCAGACACAGGGAATCAGAGGCGGGGAATCAGAGCTGGGGAATCAGAGGCGGGGAATCAGAGTTGGGGAATCAGAGGTGGGGAATCAGATATGGGGAAACAGAGGCGGGGAATCAGAGGCGGGGTAACAGAGGCGGGGAATCAGATATTGGGAATCAGAGGTGGGGAATCAGAGGCAGGGAATCAGATGAGGGGAATCAGTGCTGGGGAATCAGAGGCGGAAAATCAGAATTTGGGAATCAGAGATGGGGAATCAGAGATGGGGAATCAGAGGCGGGGAATCAGAAGCAGGGAATCAGACGCGGGGAATCAGATGCGGGGAATCATAGCTGGGGAATCAGAGGCGGGGATTCAGAGTTGGGGAATCAGAGGCGGGGTATCAGATATGGGGAATCAGAGGCGGGGAATCAGAGGCGGGGAAACTGAGGCGGGGAATCAGATTTGGGGAATCAGAGCTGGGGAATCAGAGGCAGGGATTCTGAGTTTGGGAATCAGAGGCGGGGAATAAGATATGGGGAATCAGAGGCGGGGAATTAGTGGCGGGGAATCAGAGGCGGGGAATCAGAGGCGGGGTATCTGAGGCAGGGAATCAGATGTGGGGAATCAGACATGGGGAATCAGAGGCAGGGAATCAGAGGCGGGGAATCAGAAGCGGGGAATCATAGGCCGGGAATCAGAGGCCGGGAATCAGAGGTGGGGAATCTGAGTCCGGGAATCAGAGATGGGGAATCAGAGGCGGGGAATCAGATATGGGGAATCAGAGGCGGGGAATCAGAGGCGGGGAAACAGAGATTGCTTATCAGATATGGGGAATCAGAGGTGGGGAATCAGAGGCGGGGAATCAGAAATGGGGAATCAGAGGCGGGGAATCAGAGGCGGGGAAACAGAGCTGAGGAACCAGAGGCGGGGAATCAGAGTTGGGGAATCAGAGACGGGGAATCAGATATGGGGAATCAGAGGCGGGGAATCAGTGGCGGGGAAACAGAGGAGGGGTATCAGATATGGGGAACCAGAGGTGGGGAATCAGAGGGCGGGAATCCGAGATGGGTAATCAGAGGCAGGGAATCAGATATGGGGAATCAGAGGCGGGGAATCAGAGGCAGGGAATCATATGTGTGGAATCAGAGATGGGGAATCAGAGGCAGGGAATCAGAGGCGGGGAATCAGAAGCCGGGAATCATATTCCGGGAATCAGAGGCTTGGAATCAGAGGTGGGGAATCTGAGTCCTGGAATCAGAGATGGGGAATCAGAGGCGGGGAATCAGATATGGGGAATCAGAGGCGGGGAATCAGAGGCGGGGAGACAGAGATGGCTTATCAGATATGGGGAATCAGAGGTGGGGAATCAGAGGCGGGGATTCAGAGGCGGGGAAACAGAGTAGGGGTATCAGATATGGGGAACCAGAGGTGGGGAATCGGAGGGCGGGAATCCGAGATGGGTAATCAGAGGCAGGGAATCAGATATGTGGAATCAGAGGCGGGGATTCAGAGGCAGGGAATCAGATGTGGGGAATCAGAGATGGGGAATCAGAGGCAGGGAATCAGAGGCGGGGAATCAGAAGCGGGGAATCATATTCCGGGAATCAGAGGCTGGGAATCAGAGGTGGGGAATCTGAGTCCGGGAATCAGAGATGGGGAATCAGAGGCGGGGAATCAGATATGGGGAATCAGAGGCGGGGAATCAGAGGCGGGGAAACAGAGATGGCTTATCAGATATGGGGAATCAGAGGTGGGGAATCGGAGGCGGTGAATCAGAGATGGGGAATCAGAGGCGGGGAATCAGAGGCAGGAAATCTGACATGGGGAATCAGAGGCGGGGTATCAGAGCTGGGGAATCAGAGGCGGGGAATCAGAGTTGGGGAATCAGAGGTGGGGAATCAGATATGGGGAAACAGAGGCGGGGAATCAGAGGTGGGGAAACAGAGGCAGGGAATCAGATATTGGGAATCCGAGGTGGGGAATCAGAGGCAGGGAATCAGATGTGGGGAATCAGAGCTGGGGAATCAGAGACGGGGAATCTGAGTTTGGGAATCAGAGGCGGGGAATAAGATATGGGGAATCAGAGGCGGGGAATCAGATATGGGCAATCAGAGGAGGGGAATCAGAGGTGGGGCATCAGAGGCGGGAATCAGAATTGGGGAATCAGACATGGGGAATCAGAGAAGGGGAATCAGAGGCAGTGAATCAGAGATGGTGAATCAGAGGCGGGGAATCACAGGGAGGGAATCAGACGCAAGGAATCAGTGGTGATGAATCCAAGATGGGGAATCAGAGGCGGGGAATCAGAGGCAGGGAATTAGACACGGGGAATCAGAGGTGGGGAATCAGAGCTGAGGAATCAGAGGCGGGGAATCAGAGTTGGGGAATCAGAGGCAGGGAATCAGATATGGGGCATCAGAGGCAGGAAAACAGATATGGGGAATCAGAGGCGGGGAATTAGTGGCAGGGAATCAGAGGCGGGGAATCAGAGGCGGGGTATCAGAGGCAGGGAATCAGATGTGGGGAATCAGACATGGGGAATCAGAGGCAGGGTATCAGAGGCGGGGAATCAGAAGCGGGGAATCATAGGCCGGGAATCAGAGGCGGGGAATCAGATATGGGGAATCAGAGGCGGGGAATCAGAGGTGGAGAAACAGAGGTGGCTAATCAGATATGGGGAATTAGAGGTGGGGTATCAGAGGCGGGGAATCAGATATGGGGAATCAGAGGCGGGGAATCAGAGGCGGGGAAACAGAGGTGGCTTATCAGATATGGGGAATCAGAGGTGGGGAATCAGAGGCGGTGAATCAGAGATGGGGAATCAGAGGCGGGGAATCAGAGGCAGGGAATAAGACACAGGGAATCAGAGGCGGGGAATCAGAGCTGTGGAATCAGAGGCGGGGAATCAGAGTTGGGGAATCAGAGGTGGGGAATCAGATATGGGGAAACAGAGGCGGGGAATCAGAGGCGGGGTAACAGAGGCGGGGAATCAGATATTGGGAATCAGAGGTGGGGAATCAGAGGCAGGGAATCAGATGAGGGGAATCAGTGCTGGGGATTCAGAGGCGGGGAATCAGAATTTGGGAATCAGTGATGGGGAATCAGAGGCGGGGAATCAGACGCGGTGAATCAGAGGTGGTTAATCACAGATGGGGAACCAGAGGCAGGGAATCAGAAGCAGGGAATCAGACGCGGGGAATCAGATGCGGGGAATCATAGCTGGGGAATCAGAGGCGGGGATTCAGAGTTGGGGAACCAGAGGCGGGGTATCAGATATGGGGAATCAGAGGCGGGGAATCAGAGGCGGGGAAACTGAGGCGGGGAATCAGATATGGGGAATCATGGGTGGGGAATCAGAGGCGGTGAATCAGAGATGGGGAATCAGAGGCCGGGAATTAGATTCAGGGAATCAGACGCGGGTAATCAGCGGTGGGGAATCAGAGCTGGGGATTCAGAGGCGGGGAATCAGACGCAGTGCATCAGAGATGGGGAATCAGGCGGGGAATCAGAGGCGGGGAATCAGAGGCCGGGAATCAGAGGCCGGGAATCAGAGGTGGGGAATCTGAGTCCGGGAATCAGAGATGGGGAATCAGTTGCGGGGAATCAGATATGGGGAATCAGAGGCGGGGAATCAGAGGCGGGGAAACAGAGATTGCTTATCAGATATGGGGAATCAGAGGTGGGGAATCAGAGGCGGGGAATCAGATATGGGGAATCAGAGGCGGGGATTCAGAGGCGGGGAAACAGAGGTGGCTAATCAGATATGGGGAATCAGAGGTGGGGAATCAGAGGCGGTGAATCAGAGATGGGGAATCAGAGGCGGGGAATCAGAGGCAGGGAATAAGACACAGGGAATCAGAGGCGGGGAATCAGAGCTGGGGAATCAGAGGCGGGGAATCAGAGTTGGGGAATCAGAGGTTGGGAATCAGATATGGGGAAACAGAGGCGGGGAATCGGAGGCGGGGTAACAGAGGCGGGGAATCAGATATTGGGAATCAGAGGTGGGGAATCAGAGGCAGGGAATCAGATGAGGGGAATCAGTGCTGGGGATTCAGAGGCGGGGAATCAGAATTTGGGAATCAGTGATGGGGAATCAGAGGCGGGGAATCAGACGCGGTGAATCAGAGGTGGTTAATCACAGATGGGGAACCAGAGGCAGGGAATCAGAAGCAGGGAATCAGACGCGGGGAATCAGATGCGGGGAATCATAGCTGGGGAATCAGAGGCGGGGATTCAGAGTTGGGGAACCAGAGGCGGGGTATCAGATATGGGGAATCAGAGGCGGGGAATCAGAGGCGGGGAAACTGAGGCGGGGAATCAGATATGGGGAATCATGGGTGGGGAATCAGAGGCGGTGAATCAGAGATGGGGAATCAGAGGCCGGGAATTAGATTCAGGGAATCAGACGCGTGTAATCAGCGGTGGGGAATCAGAGCTGGGGATTCAGAGGCGGGGAATCAGAGTCGGGGAATCAGAGGCGGGGAATCAGAGATGGGGAATCAGAGGCGGGGAATCAGAGGCCGGGAATCAGAGGCCGGGAATCAGTTGTGGGGAATCAGAGGCCGGGAATTAGCGGTGGTGAATCAGAGATGGGGAATCAGACGCGGGGATTCAGAGGCGGGGAATCAGACGCGGGGAATCAGAGGCAGGGAATCAGAGCTGGGGAATCAGAGGCGGGGAATCTGAGTTTGGGAATCAGAGGCGGGGAATAAGATATGGGGAATCAGAGGCGGGGAATCAGATATGGGGAATCAGGGGAGGGGAATCAGAGGTGGGGCATCAGAGGCGGGAATCAGATTTGGGGAATCAGACATGGTGAATCAGAGGTGGGGAATCACAGGCAGGGAATCAGACGCAGGGAATCAGTGGTGGAGAATCAGAGATGGGGAATCAGAGGCGGGGAATCAGAGGCAGGGAATCAGACACGGGGAATCAGAGGCGGGGAATCAGAGCTGGGGAATCAGAGGCGGGGAATCAGAGTTGGGGAATCAGAGGTGGGGAATCAGATATGGGGAAACAGATGCGGGGAATCAGAGGTGGGGAAACAGAGGCAGGGAATCAGATATTGGGAATCAGAGGTGGGGAATCAGAGGCAGGGAATCAGAGGTGGGGAATCAGTGGCAGGGAATCAGATGTGGGGAATCAGAGCTGGGGAATCAGAGGCGGGGAATCAGAATTTGGGAATCAGAGATGGGGAATCAGAGATGGGGAATCAGATATGGGGAAACAGAGGCGGGGAATCAGAGGTGGGGAAACAGAGGCAGGGAATCAGATATTGGGAATCAGAGGTGGGGAATCAGAGGCAGGGAATCAGATGTGGGGAATCAGAGCTGGGGAATCAGAGACGGGGAATCTGAGTTTGGGAATCAGAGGCGGGGAATAAGATATGGGGAATCAGAGGCGGGGAATCAGATATGGGCAATCAGAGGAGGGGAATCAGAGGTGGGGCATCAGAGGCGGGAATCAGAATTGGGGAATCAGACATGGGGAATCAGAGAAGGGGAATCAGAGGCAGTGAATCAGAGATGGTGAATCAGAGGCGGGGAATCACAGGGAGGGAATCAGACGCAAGGAATCAGTGGTGATGAATCCAAGATGGGGAATCAGAGGCGGGGAATCAGAGGCAGGGAATTAGACACGGGGAATCAGAGGTGGGGAATCAGAGCTGAGGAATCAGAGGCGGGGAATCAGAGTTGGGGAATCAGAGGCAGGGAATCAGATATGGGGCATCAGAGGCAGGAAAACAGATATGGGGAATCAGAGGCGGGGAATTAGTGGCAGGGAATCAGAGGCGGGGAATCAGAGGCGGGGTATCAGAGGCAGGGAATCAGATGTGGGGAATCAGACATGGGGAATCAGAGGCAGGGTATCAGAGGCGGGGAATCAGAAGCGGGGAATCATAGGCCGGGAATCAGAGGCCGGGAAACAGAGGTGGGGATTCAGAGTCCGGGAATCAGAGATGGGGAATCAGAGGCGGGGAATCAGATATGGGGAATCAGAGGCGGGGAATCAGAGGTGGAGAAACAGAGGTGGCTAATCAGATATGGGGAATTAGAGGTGGGGAATCAGACGCAGTGCATCAGAGATGGGGAATCAGGCGGGGAATCAGAAGCGGGGAATCATAGGCCGGGAATCAGAGGCCGGGAATCAGAGGTGGGGAATCTGAGTCCGGGAATCAGAGATGGGGAATCAGTTGCGGGGAATCAGAGTTGGGGAATCAGAGGTGGGGAATCAGATATGGGGAAACAGAGGCAGGGAATCAGAGGCGGGGTAACAGAGGCGGGGAATCAGATATTGGGAATCAGAGGTGGGGAATCAGAGGCAGGGAATCAGATGAGGGGAATCAGTGCTGGGGAATCAGAGGCGGAAAATCAGAATTTGGGAATCAGAGATGGGGAATCAGAGATGGGGAATCAGAGGCGGGGAATCAGAAGCAGGGAATCAGACGCGGGGAATCAGATGCGGGGAATCATAGCTGGGGAATCAGAGGCGGGGATTCAGAGTTGGGGAATCAGAGGCGGGGTATCAGATATGGGGAATCAGAGGCGGGGAATCAGAGGCGGGGAAACTGAGGCGGGGAATCAGATTTGGGGAATCAGAGCTGGGGAATCAGAGGCAGGGATTCTGAGTTTGGGAATCAGAGGCGGGGAATAAGATATGGGGAATCAGAGGCGGGGAATTAGTGGCGGGGAATCAGAGGCGGGGAATCAGAGGCGGGGTATCTGAGGCAGGGAATCAGATGTGGGGAATCAGACATGGGGAATCAGAGGCAGGGAATCAGAGGTGGGGAATCAGAAGCGGGGAATCATAGGCCGGGAATCAGAGGCCGGGAATCAGAGGTGGGGAATCTGAGTCCGGGAATCAGAGATGGGGAATCAGAGGCGGGGAATCAGATATGGGGAATCAGAGGCGGGGAATCAGAGGCGGGGAAACAGAGATTGCTTATCAGATATGGGGAATCAGAGGTGGGGAATCAGAGGCGGGGAATCAGAAATGGGGAATCAGAGGCGGGGAATCAGAGGCGGGGAAACAGAGCTGAGGAACCAGAGGCGGGGAATCAGAGTTGGGGAATCAGAGACGGGGAATCAGATATGGGGAATCAGAGGCGGGGAATCAGAGGCGGGGAAACAGAGGAGGGGTATCAGATATGGGGAACCAGAGGTGGGGAATCAGAGGGCGGGAATCCGAGATGGGTAATCAGAGGCAGGGAATCAGATATGGGGAATCAGAGGCGGGGAATCAGATGCAGGGAATCATATGTGTGGAATCAGAGATGGGGAATCAGAGGCAGGGAATCAGAGGCGGGGAATGAGAAGCCGGGAATCATATTCCGGGAATCAGAGGCTTGGAATCAGAGGTGGGGAATCTGAGTCCTGGAATCAGAGATGGGGAATCAGAGGCGGGGAATCAGATATGGGGAATCAGAGGCGGGGAATCAGAGGCGGGGAGACAGAGATGGCTTATCAGATATGGGGAATCAGAGGTGGGGAATCAGAGGCGGGGATTCAGAGGCGGGGAAACAGAGTAGGGGTATCAGATATGGGGAACCAGAGGTGGGGAATCGGAGGGCGGGAATCCGAGATGGGTAATCAGAGGCAGGGAATCAGATATGTGGAATCAGAGGCGGGGAATCAGAGGCAGGGAATCAGATGTGGGGAATCAGAGATGGGGAATCAGACGCAGGGAATCAGAGGCGGGGAATCAGAAGCGGGGAATCATATTCCGGGAATCAGAGGCTGGGAATCAGAGGTGGGGAATCTGAGTCCGGGAATCAGAGATGGGGAATCAGAGGCGGGGAATCAGATATGGGGAATCAGAGGCGGGGAATCAGAGGCGGGGAAACAGAGATGGCTTATCAGATATGGGGAATCAGAGGTGGGGAATCAGAGGCGGTGAATCAGAGATGGGGAATCAGAGGCGGGGAATCAGAGGCAGGAAATCTGACATGGGGAATCAGAGGCGGGGTATCAGAGCTGGGGAATCAGAGGCGGGGAATCAGAGTTGGGGAATCAGAGGTGGGGAATCAGATATGGGGAAACAGAGGCGGGGAATCAGAGGTGGGGAAACAGAGGCAGGGAATCAGATATTGGGAATCCGAGGTGGGGAATCAGAGGCAGGGAATCAGATGTGGGGAATCAGAGCTGGGGAATCAGAGACGGGGAATCTGAGTTTGGGAATCAGAGGCGGGGAATAAGATATGGGGAATCAGAGGCGGGGAATCAGATATGGGCAATCAGAGGAGGGGAATCAGAGGTGGGGCATCAGAGGCGGGAATCAGAATTGGGGAATCAGACATGGGGAATCAGAGAAGGGGAATCAGAGGCAGTGAATCAGAGATGGTGAATCAGAGGCGGGGAATCACAGGGAGGGAATCAGACGCAAGGAATCAGTGGTGATGAATCCAAGATGGGGAATCAGAGGCGGGGAATCAGAGGCAGGGAATTAGACACGGGGAATCAGAGGTGGGGAATCAGAGCTGAGGAATCAGAGGCGGGGAATCAGAGTTGGGGAATCAGAGGCAGGGAATCAGATATGGGGCATCAGAGGCAGGAAAACAGATATGGGGAATCAGAGGCGGGGAATTAGTGGCAGGGAATCAGAGGCGGGGAATCAGAGGCGGGGTATCAGAGGCAGGGAATCAGATGTGGGGAATCAGACATGGGGAATCAGAGGCAGGGTATCAGAGGCGGGGAATCAGAAGCGGGGAATCATAGGCCGGGAATCAGAGGCGGGGAATCAGATATGGGGAATCAGAGGCGGGGAATCAGAGGTGGAGAAACAGAGGTGGCTAATCAGATATGGGGAATTAGAGGTGGTGTATCAGAGGCGGGGAATCAGATATGGGGAATCAGAGGCGGGGAATCAGAGGCGGGGAAGCAGAGGTGGCTAATCAGATATGGGGAATCAGAGGTGGGGAATCAGAGGCGGTGAATCAGAGATGGGGAATCAGAGGCGGGGAATCAGAGGCAGGGAATAAGACACAGGGAATCAGAGGCGGGGAATCAGAGCTGGGGAATCAGAGGCGGGGAATCAGAGTTGGGGAATCAGAGGTGGGGAATCAGATATGGGGAAACAGATGCGGGGAATCAGAGGCGGGGTAACAGAGGCGGGGAATCAGATATTGGGAATCAGAGGTGGGGAATCAGAGGCAGGGAATCAGATGAGGGGAATCAGTGCTGGGGATTCAGAGGCGGGGAATCAGAATTTGGGAATCAGTGATGGGGAATCAGAGGCGGGGAATCAGACGCGGTGAATCAGAGGTGGTTAATCACAGATGGGGAACCAGAGGCAGGGAATCAGAAGCAGGGAATCAGACGCGGGGAATCAGATGCGGGGAATCATAGCTGGGGAATCAGAGGCGGGGATTCAGAGTTGGGGAACCAGAGGCGGGGTATCAGATATGGGGAATCAGAGGCGGGGAATCAGAGGCGGGGAAACTGAGGCGGGGAATCAGATATGGGGAATCATGGGTGGGGAATCAGAGGCGGTGAATCAGAGATGGGGAATCAGAGGCCGGGAATTAGATTCAGGGAATCAGACGCGGGTAATCAGCGGTGGGGAATCAGAGCTGGGGATTCAGAGGCGGGGAATCAGACGCAGTGCATCAGAGATGGGGAATCAGGCGGGGAATCAGAGGCGGGGAATCAGAGGCCGGGAATCAGAGGCCGGGAATCAGAGGTGGGGAATCTGAGTCCGGGAATCAGAGATGGGGAATCAGTTGCGGGGAATCAGATATGGGGAATCAGAGGCGGGGAATCAGAGGCGGGGAAACAGAGATTGCTTATCAGATATGGGGAATCAGAGGTGGGGAATCAGAGGCGGGGAATCAGATATGGGGAATCAGAGGCGGGGAATCAGAGGCGGGGAAACAGAGGTGGCTAATCAGATATGGGGAATCAGAGGTGGGGAATCAGAGGCGGTGAATCAGAGATGGGGAATCAGAGGCGGGGAATCAGAGGCAGGGAATAAGACACAGGGAATCAGAGGCGGGGAATCAGAGCTGGGGAATCAGAGGCGGGGAATCAGAGTTGGGGAATCAGAGGTTGGGAATCAGATATGGGGAAACAGAGGCGGGGAATCAGAGGCGGGGTAACAGAGGCGGGGAATCAGATATTGGGAATCAGAGGTGGGGAATCAGAGGCAGGGAATCAGATGAGGGGAATCAGTGCTGGGGATTCAGAGGCGGGGAATCAGAATTTGGGAATCAGTGATGGGGAATCAGAGGCGGGGAATCAGACGCGGTGAATCAGAGGTGGTTAATCACAGATGGGGAACCAGAGGCAGGGAATCAGAAGCAGGGAATCAGACGCGGGGAATCAGATGCGGGGAATCATAGCTGGGGAATCAGAGGCGGGGATTCAGAGTTGGGGAACCAGAGGCGGGGTATCAGATATGGGGAATCAGAGGCGGGGAATCAGAGGCGGGGAAACTGAGGCGGGGAATCAGATATGGGGAATCATGGGTGGGGAATCAGAGGCGGTGAATCAGAGATGGGGAATCAGAGGCCGGGAATTAGATTCAGGGAATCAGACGCGGGTAATCAGCGGTGGGGAATCAGAGCTGGGGATTCAGAGGCGGGGAATCAGAGTCGGGGAATCAGAGGCGGGGAATCAGAGATGGGGAATCAGAGGCGGGGAATCAGAGGCCGGGAATAAGAGGCCGGGAATCAGTTGTGGGGAATCAGAGGCCGGGAATTAGCGGTGGTGAATCAGAGATGGGGAATCAGACGCGGGGATTCAGAGGCGGGGAATCAGACGCGGGGAATCAGAGGCAGGGAATCAGAGCTGGGGAATCAGAGGCGGGGAATCTGAGTTTGGGAATCAGAGGCGGGGAATAAGATATGGGGAATCAGAGGCGGGGAATCAGATATGGGGAATCAGGGGAGGGGAATCAGAGGTGGGGCATCAGAGGCGGGAATCAGATTTGGGGAATCAGACATGGTGAATCAGAGGTGGGGAATCACAGGCAGGGAATCAGACGCAGGGAATCAGTGGTGGAGAATCAGAGATGGGGAATCAGAGGCGGGGAATCAGAGGCAGGGAATCAGACACGGGGAATCAGAGGCGGGGAATCAGAGCTGGGGAATCAGAGGCGGGGAATCAGAGTTGGGGAATCAGAGGTGGGGAATCAGATATGGGGAAACAGATGCGGGGAATCAGAGGTGGGGAAACAGAGGCAGGGAATCAGATATTGGGAATCAGAGGTGGGGAATCAGAGGCAGGGAATCAGAGGTGGGGAATCAGTGGCAGGGAATCAGATGTGGGGAATCAGAGCTGGGGAATCAGAGGCGGGGAATCAGAATTTGGGAATCAGAGATGGGGAATCAGAGATGGGGAATCAGATATGGGGAAACAGAGGCGGGGAATCAGAGGTGGGGAAACAGAGGCAGGGAATCAGATATTGGGAATCAGAGGTGGGGAATCAGAGGCAGGGAATCAGATGTGGGGAATCAGAGCTGGGGAATCAGAGACGGGGAATCTGAGTTTGGGAATCAGAGGCGGGGAATAAGATATGGGGAATCAGAGGCGGGGAATCAGATATGGGCAATCAGAGGAGGGGAATCAGAGGTGGGGCATCAGAGGCGGGAATCAGAATTGGGGAATCAGACATGGGGAATCAGAGAAGGGGAATCAGAGGCAGTGAATCAGAGATGGTGAATCAGAGGCGGGGAATCACAGGGAGGGAATCAGACGCAAGGAATCAGTGGTGATGAATCCAAGATGGGGAATCAGAGGCGGGGAATCAGAGGCAGGGAATTAGACACGGGGAATCAGAGGTGGGGAATCAGAGCTGAGGAATCAGAGGCGGGGAATCAGAGTTGGGGAATCAGAGGCAGGGAATCAGATATGGGGCATCAGAGGCAGGAAAACAGATATGGGGAATCAGAGGCGGGGAATTAGTGGCAGGGAATCAGAGGCGGGGAATCAGAGGTGGGGTATCAGAGGCAGGGAATCAGATGTGGGGAATCAGACATGGGGAATCAGAGGCAGGGTATCAGAGGCGGGGAATCAGAAGCGGGGAATCATAGGCCGGGAATCAGAGGCCGGGAAACAGAGGTGGGGATTCAGAGTCCGGGAATCAGAGATGGGGAATCAGAGGCGGGGAATCAGATATGGGGAATCAGAGGCGGGGAATCAGAGGTGGAGAAACAGAGGTGGCTAATCAGATATGGGGAATTAGAGGTGGGGAATCAGACGCAGTGCATCAGAGATGGGGAATCAGGCGGGGAATCAGAAGCGGGGAATCATAGGCCGGGAATCAGAGGCCGGGAATCAGAGGTGGGGAATCTGAGTCCGGGAATCAGAGATGGGGAATCAGTTGCGGGGAATCAGATATGGGGAATCAGAGGCGGGGAATCAGAGGCGGGGAAACAGAGATTGCTTATCAGATATGGGGAATCAGAGGTGGGGAATCAGAGGCGGGGAATCAGATATGGGGAATCAGAGGCGGGGAATCAGAGGCGGGGAAACAGAGGTGGCTAATCAGATATGGGGAATCAGAGGTGGGGAATCAGAGGCGGTGAATCAGAGATGGGGAATCAGAGTCGGGGAATCAGAGGCAGGGAATCAGACACAGGGAATCAGAGGCGGGGAATCAGAGCTGGGGAATCAGAGGCGGGGAATCAGAGTTGGGGAATCAGAGGTGGGGAATCAGATATGGGGAAACAGAGGCGGGGAATCAGAGGCGGGGTAACAGAGGCGGGGAATCAGATATTGGGAATCAGAGGTGGGGAATCAGAGGCAGGGAATCAGATGAGGGGAATCAGTGCTGGGGAATCAGAGGCGGGGAATCAGAATTTGGGAATCAGAGATGGGGAATCAGAGGTGGGGAATCAGACGCGGTGAATCAGAGGTGGTTAATCACAGATGGGGAACCAGAGGCAGGGAATCAGAAGCAGGGAATCAGACGCGGGGAATCAGATGCGGGGAATCATAGCTGGGGAATCAGAGGCGGGGATTCAGAGTTGGGGAATCAGAGGCGGGGTATCAGATATGGGGAATCAGAGGCGGGGAATCAGAGGCGGGGAAACTGAGGCGGGGAATCAGATATGAGGAATCATGGGTGGGGAATCAGAGGCGGTGAATCAGAGATGGGGAATCAGAGGCCGGGAATTAGATTCAGGGAATCAGACGCGGGTAATCAGAGGTGGGGAATCAGAGCTGGGGATTCAGAGGCGGGGAATCAGAGTCGGGGAATCAGAGGCGGGGAATCAGAGATGGGGAATCAGAGGCGGGGAATCAGAGGCCGGGAATCAGAGGCCGGGAATCAGTTGTGGGGAATCAGAGGCCGGGAATTAGCGGTGGTGAATCAGTGATGGGGAATCAGACGCGGGGATTCAGAGGCGGGGAATCAGACGCGGGGAATCAGAGGCAGGGAATCAGAGCTGGGGAATCAGAGGCGGGGAATCTGAGTTTGGGAATCAGAGGCGGGGAATAAGATATGGGGAATCAGAGGCGGGGAATCAGATATGGGGAATCAGGGGAGGGGAATCAGAGGTGGGGCATCAGAGGCGGGAATCAGATTTGGGGAATCAGACATGGTGAATCAGAGGTGGGGAATCACAGGCAGGGAATCAGACGCAGGGAATCAGTGGTGGAGAATCAGAGATGGGGAATCAGAGGCGGGGAATCAGAGGCAGGGAATCAGACACGGGGAATCAGAGGCGGGGTATCAGAGCTGGGGTATCAGAGGCGGGGAATCAGAGTTGGGGAATCAGAGGTGGGGAATCAGATATGGGGAAACAGATGCGGGGAATCAGAGGTGGGGAAACAGAGGCAGGGAATCAGATATTGGGAATCAGAGGTGGGGAATCAGAGGCAGGGAATCAGAGGTGGGGAATCAGTGGCAGGGAATCAGATGTGGGGAATCAGTGCTGGGGAATCAGAGACGGGGAATCAGAATTTGGGAATCAGAGATGGGGAATCAGAGATGGGGAATCAGAGGCGGGGAATCAGACGCGGAGAATCAGAGGTGGTTAATCACAGATGGGGAACCAGAGGCAGGGAATCAGAAGCAGGGAATCAGACGCAGGGAATCAGAGGCGGGGAATCAGACGCAGGGAATCAGAGGCGGGGAATCATACCTTGGGAATCAGAGGCGGGGTATCAGATATGGGGAATCAGAGGTGGGGAATCAGAGGCGGGGAAACTGAGGCGGGGAATCAGATATGGGGAATCAGAGGTGGGGAATCAGAGGCGGTGAATCAGAGATGGGGAATCAGAGGCCGGGAATTAGATTCAGGGAATCAGACGCGGGTAATCAGAGGTGGGGAATCAGAGCTGGGGATTCAGAGGCGGGGAATCAGAGTCGGGGAATCAGAGGCGGGGAATCAGAGATGGGGAATCAGAGGCGGGGAATCAGAGGCCGGGAATCAGAGGCCGGGAATCAGTTGTGGGGAATCAGAGGCCGGGAATTAGCGGTGGTGAATCAGAGATGGGGAATCAGAGGCGGGGATTCAGAGGCGGGGAATCAGACGTGGGGAATCAGAGGCGGGGAATCAGAGCTGGGGAATCAGAGGCGGGGAGTCTGAGTTTGGGAATCAGAGGCGGGGAATAAGATATGGGGAATCAAAGGCGGGGAATCAGATATGGGGAATCAGAGGAGGGGAATCAGAGGTGGGGCATCAGCCGCGGGAATCAGAATTGGGGAATCAGACATGGTGAATCAGAGGCGGGGAATCAGAGTTGGGGAATCAGAGGTTGCGAATCAGATATGGGGAAACAGAGGCGGGGAATCAGAGGTGGTGAAACAGAGGCAGGGAATCAGATATTGGGAATCAGAGGTGGGGAATCAGAGGCAGGGAATCAGATTTGGGGAATCAGAGCTGGGGAATCAGAGGCAGGGATTCTGAGTTTGGGAATCAGAGGCGGGGAATAAGATATGGGGAATCAGAGGCGGGGAATTAGTGGCGGGGAATCAGAGGCGGGGAATCAGAGGCGGGGTATCTGAGGCAGGGAATCAGATGTGGGGAATCAGACATGGGGAATCAGAGGCAGGGAATCAGAGGCGGGGAATCAGAAGCGGGGAATCATAGGCCGGGAATCAGAGGCCGGGAATCAGAGGTGGGGAATCTGAGTCCGGGAATCAGAGATGGGGAATCAGAGGCGGGGAATCAGATATGGGGAATCAGAGGCGGGGAATCAGAGGCGGGGAAACAGAGATTGCTTATCAGATATGGGGAATCAGAGGTGGGGAATCAGAGGCGGGGAATCAGAAATGGGGAATCAGAGGCGGGGAATCAGAGGCGGGGAAACAGAGCTGAGGAACCAGAGGCAGGGAATCAGTGTTGGGGAATCAGAGACGGGGAATCAGATATGGGGAATCAGAGGCGGGGAATCAGAGGCGGGGAAACAGAGGAGGGGTATCAGATATGGGGAACCAGAGGTGGGGAATCAGAGGGCGGGAATCCGAGATGGGTAATCAGAGGCAGGGAATCAGATATGGGGAATCAGAGGCGGGGAATCAGAGGCAGGGAATCATATGTGTGGAATCAGAGATGGGGAATCAGAGGCAGGGAATCAGAGGCGGGGAATCAGAAGCCGGGAATCAGAGATGGGGAATCAGAGGCGGGGAATCAGATATGGGGAAGCAGAGGCGGGGAATCAGAGGCGGGGAGACAGAGATGGCTTATCAGATATGGGGAATCAGAGGTGGGGAATCAGAGGCGGGGATTCAGAGGCGGGGAAACAGAGTAGGGGTATCAGATATGGGGAACCAGAGGTGGGGAATCGGAGGGCGGGAATCCGAGATGGGTAATCAGAGGCAGGGAATCAGATATGTGGAATCAGAGGCGGGGAATCAGAGGCAGGGAATCAGATGTGGGGAATCAGAGATGGGGAATCAGAGGCAGGGAATCAGAGGCGGGGAATCAGAAGCGGGGAATCATATTCCGGGAATCAGAGGCTGGGAATCAGAGGTGGGGAATCTGAGTCCGGGAATCAGAGATGGGGAATCAGAGGCGGGGAATCAGATATGGGGAATCAGAGGCGGGGAATCAGAGGCGGGGAAACAGAGATGGCTTATCAGATATGGGGAATCAGAGATGGGGAATCAGAGGCGGTGAATCAGAGATGGGGAATCAGAGGCGGGGAATCAGAGGCAGGAAATCTGACATGGGGAATCAGAGGCGGGGTATCAGAGCTGGGGAATCAGAGGCGGGGAATCAGAGTTGGGGAATCAGAGGTGGGGAATCAGATATGGGGAAACAGAGGCGGGGAATCAGAGGTGGGGAAACAGAGGCAGGGAATCAGATATTGGGAATCCGAGGTGGGGAATCAGAGGCAGGGAATCAGATGTGGGGAATCAGAGCTGGGGAATCAGAGACGGGGAATCTGAGTTTGGGAATCAGAGGCGGTGAATAAGATATGGGGAATCAGAGGCGGGGAATCAGATATGGGCAATCAGAGGAGGGGAATCAGAGGTGGGGCATCAGAGGCGGGAATCAGAATTGGGGAATCAGACATGGGGAATCAGAGAAGGGGAATCAGAGGCAGTGAATCAGAGATGGTGAATCAGAGGCGGGGAATCACAGGGAGGGAATCAGACGCAAGGAATCAGTGGTGATGAATCCAAGATGGGGAATCAGAGGCGGGGAATCAGAGGCAGGGAATTAGACACGGGGAATCAGAGGTGGGGAATCAGAGCTGAGGAATCAGAGGCGGGGAATCAGAGTTGGGGAATCAGAGGCAGGGAATCAGATATGGGGCATCAGAGGCAGGAAAACAGATATGGGGAATCAGAGGCGGGGAATTAGTGGCAGGGAATCAGAGGCGGGGAATCAGAGGCGGGGTATCAGAGGCAGGGAATCAGATGTGGGGAATCAGACATGGGGAATCAGAGGCAGGGTATCAGAGGCGGGGAATCAGAAGCGGGGAATCATAGGCCGGGAATCAGAGGCGGGGAATCAGATATGGGGAATCAGAGGCGGGGAATCAGAGGCGGGGAAACAGAGGTGGCTAATCAGATATGGGGAATCAGAGGTGGGGAATCAGAGGCGGTGAATCAGAGATGGGGAATCAGAGGCGGGGAATCAGAGGCAGGGAATAAGACACAGGGAATCAGAGGCGGGGAATCAGAGCTGGGGAATCAGAGGCGGGGAATCAGAGTTGGGGAATCAGAGGTGGGGAATCAGATATGGGGAAACAGAGGCGGGGAATCAGAGGCGGGGTAACAGAGGCGGGGAATCAGATATTGGGAATCAGAGGTGGGGAATCAGAGGCAGGGAATCAGATGAGGGGAATCAGTGCTGGGGATTCAGAGGCGGGGAATCAGAATTTGGGAATCAGTGATGGGGAATCAGAGGCGGGGAATCAGACGCGGTGAATCAGAGGTGGGGAATCAGACATGGTGAATCAGAGGTGGGGAATCACAGGCAGGGAATCAGACGCAGGGAATCAGTGGTGGAGAATCAGAGATGGGGAATCAGAGGCGGGGAATCAGAGGCAGGGAATCAGACACGGGGAATCAGAGGCGGGGAATCAGAGCTGGGGAATCAGAGGCGGGGAATCAGAGTTGGGGAATCAGAGGTGGGGAATCAGATATGGGGAAACAGATGCGGGGAATCAGAGGTGGGGAAACAGAGGCAGGGAATCAGATATTGGGAATCAGAGGTGGGGAATCAGAGGCAGGGAATCAGAGGTGGGGAATCAGTGGCAGGGAATCAGATGTGGGGAATCAGAGCTGGGGAATCAGAGGCGGGGAATCAGAATTTGGGAATCAGAGATGGGGAATCAGAGATGGGGAATCAGATATGGGGAAACAGAGGCGGGGAATCAGAGGTGGGGAAACAGAGGCAGGGAATCAGATATTGGGAATCAGAGGTGGGGAATCAGAGGCAGGGAATCAGATGTGGGGAATCAGAGCTGGGGAATCAGAGACGGGGAATCTGAGTTTGGGAATCAGAGGCGGGGAATAAGATATGGGGAATCAGAGGCGGGGAATCAGATATGGGCAATCAGAGGAGGGGAATCAGAGGTGGGGCATCAGAGGCGGGAATCAGAATTGGGGAATCAGACATGGGGAATCAGAGAAGGGGAATCAGAGGCAGTGAATCAGAGATGGTGAATCAGAGGCGGGGAATCACAGGGAGGGAATCAGACGCAAGGAATCAGTGGTGATGAATCCAAGATGGGGAATCAGAGGCGGGGAATCAGAGGCAGGGAATTAGACACGGGGAATCAGAGGTGGGGAATCAGAGCTGAGGAATCAGAGGCGGGGAATCAGAGTTGGGGAATCAGAGGCAGGGAATCAGATATGGGGCATCAGAGGCAGGAAAACAGATATGGGGAATCAGAGGCGGGGAATTAGTGGCAGGGAATCAGAGGCGGGGAATCAGAGGTGGGGTATCAGAGGCAGGGAATCAGATGTGGGGAATCAGACATGGGGAATCAGAGGCAGGGTATCAGAGGCGGGGAATCAGAAGCGGGGAATCATAGGCCGGGAATCAGAGGCCGGGAAACAGAGGTGGGGATTCAGAGTCCGGGAATCAGAGATGGGGAATCAGAGGCGGGGAATCAGATATGGGGAATCAGAGGCGGGGAATCAGAGGTGGAGAAACAGAGGTGGCTAATCAGATATGGGGAATTAGAGGTGGGGAATCAGACGCAGTGCATCAGAGATGGGGAATCAGGCGGGGAATCAGAAGCGGGGAATCATAGGCCGGGAATCAGAGGCCGGGAATCAGAGGTGGGGAATCTGAGTCCGGGAATCAGAGATGGGGAATCAGTTGCGGGGAATCAGATATGGGGAATCAGAGGCGGGGAATCAGAGGCGGGGAAACAGAGATTGCTTATCAGATATGGGGAATCAGAGGTGGGGAATCAGAGGCGGGGAATCAGATATGGGGAATCAGAGGCGGGGAATCAGAGGCGGGGAAACAGAGGTGGCTAATCAGATATGGGGAATCAGAGGTGGGGAATCAGAGGCGGTGAATCAGAGATGGGGAATCAGAGTCGGGGAATCAGAGGCAGGGAATCAGACACAGGGAATCAGAGGCGGGGAATCAGAGCTGGGGAATCAGAGGCGGGGAATCAGAGTTGGGGAATCAGAGGTGGGGAATCAGATATGGGGAAACAGAGGCGGGGAATCAGAGGCGGGGTAACAGAGGCGGGGAATCAGATATTGGGAATCAGAGGTGGGGAATCAGAGGCAGGGAATCAGATGAGGGGAATCAGTGCTGGGGAATCAGAGGCGGGGAATCAGAATTTGGGAATCAGAGATGGGGAATCAGAGGTGGGGAATCAGACGCGGTGAATCAGAGGTGGTTAATCACAGATGGGGAACCAGAGGCAGGGAATCAGAAGCAGGGAATCAGACGCGGGGAATCAGATGCGGGGAATCATAGCTGGGGAATCAGAGGCGGGGATTCAGAGTTGGGGAATCAGAGGCGGGGTATCAGATATGGGGAATCAGAGGCGGGGAATCAGAGGCGGGGAAACTGAGGCGGGGAATCAGATATGAGGAATCATGGGTGGGGAATCAGAGGCGGTGAATCAGAGATGGGGAATCAGAGGCCGGGAATTAGATTCAGGGAATCAGACGCGGGTAATCAGAGGTGGGGAATCAGAGCTGGGGATTCAGAGGCGGGGAATCAGAGTCGGGGAATCAGAGGCGGGGAATCAGAGATGGGGAATCAGAGGCGGGGAATCAGAGGCCGGGAATCAGAGGCCGGGAATCAGTTGTGGGGAATCAGAGGCCGGGAATTAGCGGTGGTGAATCAGTGATGGGGAATCAGACGCGGGGATTCAGAGGCGGGGAATCAGACGCGGGGAATCAGAGGCAGGGAATCAGAGCTGGGGAATCAGAGGCGGGGAATCTGAGTTTGGGAATCAGAGGCGGGGAATAAGATATGGGGAATCAGAGGCGGGGAATCAGATATGGGGAATCAGGGGAGGGGAATCAGAGGTGGGGCATCAGAGGCGGGAATCAGATTTGGGGAATCAGACATGGTGAATCAGAGGTGGGGAATCACAGGCAGGGAATCAGACGCAGGGAATCAGTGGTGGAGAATCAGAGATGGGGAATCAGAGGCGGGGAATCAGAGGCAGGGAATCAGACACGGGGAATCAGAGGCGGGGTATCAGAGCTGGGGTATCAGAGGCGGGGAATCAGAGTTGGGGAATCAGAGGTGGGGAATCAGATATGGGGAAACAGATGCGGGGAATCAGAGGTGGGGAAACAGAGGCAGGGAATCAGATATTGGGAATCAGAGGTGGGGAATCAGAGGCAGGGAATCAGAGGTGGGGAATCAGTGGCAGGGAATCAGATGTGGGGAATCAGTGCTGGGGAATCAGAGACGGGGAATCAGAATTTGGGAATCAGAGATGGGGAATCAGAGATGGGGAATCAGAGGCGGGGAATCAGACGCGGAGAATCAGAGGTGGTTAATCACAGATGGGGAACCAGAGGCAGGGAATCAGAAGCAGGGAATCAGACGCAGGGAATCAGAGGCGGGGAATCATACCTTGGGAATCAGAGGCGGGGTATCAGATATGGGGAATCAGAGGTGGGGAATCAGAGGCGGGGAAACTGAGGCGGGGAATCAGATATGGGGAATCAGAGGTGGGGAATCAGAGGCGGTGAATCAGAGATGGGGAATCAGAGGCCGGGAATTAGATTCAGGGAATCAGACGCGGGTAATCAGAGGTGGGGAATCAGAGCTGGGGATTCAGAGGCGGGGAATCAGAGTCGGGGAATCAGAGGCGGGGAATCAGAGATGGGGAATCAGAGGCGGGGAATCAGAGGCCGGGAATCAGAGGCCGGGAATCAGTTGTGGGGAATCAGAGGCCGGGAATTAGCGGTGGTGAATCAGAGATGGGGAATCAGAGGCGGGGATTCAGAGGCGGGGAATCAGACGTGGGGAATCAGAGGCGGGGAATCAGAGCTGGGGAATCAGAGGCGGGGAGTCTGAGTTTGGGAATCAGAGGCGGGGAATAAGATATGGGGAATCAAAGGCGGGGAATCAGATATGGGGAATCAGAGGAGGGGAATCAGAGGTGGGGCATCAGCCGCGGGAATCAGAATTGGGGAATCAGACATGGTGAATCAGAGGCGGGGAATCAGAGTTGGGGAATCAGAGGTTGCGAATCAGATATGGGGAAACAGAGGCGGGGAATCAGAGGTGGTGAAACAGAGGCAGGGAATCAGATATTGGGAATCAGAGGTGGGGAATCAGAGGCAGGGAATCAGATTTGGGGAATCAGAGCTGGGGAATCAGAGGCAGGGATTCTGAGTTTGGGAATCAGAGGCGGGGAATAAGATATGGGGAATCAGAGGCGGGGAATTAGTGGCGGGGAATCAGAGGCGGGGAATCAGAGGCGGGGTATCTGAGGCAGGGAATCAGATGTGGGGAATCAGACATGGGGAATCAGAGGCAGGGAATCAGAGGCGGGGAATCAGAAGCGGGGAATCATAGGCCGGGAATCAGAGGCCGGGAATCAGAGGTGGGGAATCTGAGTCCGGGAATCAGAGATGGGGAATCAGAGGCGGGGAATCAGATATGGGGAATCAGAGGCGGGGAATCAGAGGCGGGGAAACAGAGATTGCTTATCAGATATGGGGAATCAGAGGTGGGGAATCAGAGGCGGGGAATCAGAAATGGGGAATCAGAGGCGGGGAATCAGAGGCGGGGAAACAGAGCTGAGGAACCAGAGGCAGGGAATCAGTGTTGGGGAATCAGAGACGGGGAATCAGATATGGGGAATCAGAGGCGGGGAATCAGAGGCGGGGAAACAGAGGAGGGGTATCAGATATGGGGAACCAGAGGTGGGGAATCAGAGGGCGGGAATCCGAGATGGGTAATCAGAGGCAGGGAATCAGATATGGGGAATCAGAGGCGGGGAATCAGAGGCAGGGAATCATATGTGTGGAATCAGAGATGGGGAATCAGAGGCAGGGAATCAGAGGCGGGGAATCAGAAGCCGGGAATCAGAGATGGGGAATCAGAGGCGGGGAATCAGATATGGGGAAGCAGAGGCGGGGAATCAGAGGCGGGGAGACAGAGATGGCTTATCAGATATGGGGAATCAGAGGTGGGGAATCAGAGGCGGGGATTCAGAGGCGGGGAAACAGAGTAGGGGTATCAGATATGGGGAACCAGAGGTGGGGAATCGGAGGGCGGGAATCCGAGATGGGTAATCAGAGGCAGGGAATCAGATATGTGGAATCAGAGGCGGGGAATCAGAGGCAGGGAATCAGATGTGGGGAATCAGAGATGGGGAATCAGAGGCAGGGAATCAGAGGCGGGGAATCAGAAGCGGGGAATCATATTCCGGGAATCAGAGGCTGGGAATCAGAGGTGGGGAATCTGAGTCCGGGAATCAGAGATGGGGAATCAGAGGCGGGGAATCAGATATGGGGAATCAGAGGCGGGGAATCAGAGGCGGGGAAACAGAGATGGCTTATCAGATATGGGGAATCAGAGATGGGGAATCAGAGGCGGTGAATCAGAGATGGGGAATCAGAGGCGGGGAATCAGAGGCAGGAAATCTGACATGGGGAATCAGAGGCGGGGTATCAGAGCTGGGGAATCAGAGGCGGGGAATCAGAGTTGGGGAATCAGAGGTGGGGAATCAGATATGGGGAAACAGAGGCGGGGAATCAGAGGTGGGGAAACAGAGGCAGGGAATCAGATATTGGGAATCCGAGGTGGGGAATCAGAGGCAGGGAATCAGATGTGGGGAATCAGAGCTGGGGAATCAGAGACGGGGAATCTGAGTTTGGGAATCAGAGGCGGTGAATAAGATATGGGGAATCAGAGGCGGGGAATCAGATATGGGCAATCAGAGGAGGGGAATCAGAGGTGGGGCATCAGAGGCGGGAATCAGAATTGGGGAATCAGACATGGGGAATCAGAGAAGGGGAATCAGAGGCAGTGAATCAGAGATGGTGAATCAGAGGCGGGGAATCACAGGGAGGGAATCAGACGCAAGGAATCAGTGGTGATGAATCCAAGATGGGGAATCAGAGGCGGGGAATCAGAGGCAGGGAATTAGACACGGGGAATCAGAGGTGGGGAATCAGAGCTGAGGAATCAGAGGCGGGGAATCAGAGTTGGGGAATCAGAGGCAGGGAATCAGATATGGGGCATCAGAGGCAGGAAAACAGATATGGGGAATCAGAGGCGGGGAATTAGTGGCAGGGAATCAGAGGCGGGGAATCAGAGGCGGGGTATCAGAGGCAGGGAATCAGATGTGGGGAATCAGACATGGGGAATCAGAGGCAGGGTATCAGAGGCGGGGAATCAGAAGCGGGGAATCATAGGCCGGGAATCAGAGGCGGGGAATCAGATATGGGGAATCAGAGGCGGGGAATCAGAGGCGGGGAAACAGAGGTGGCTAATCAGATATGGGGAATCAGAGGTGGGGAATCAGAGGCGGTGAATCGGAGATGGGGAATCAGAGGCGGGGAATCAGAGGCAGGGAATAAGACACAGGGAATCAGAGGCGGGGAATCAGAGCTGGGGAATCAGAGGCGGGGAATCAGAGTTGGGGAATCAGAGGTGGGGAATCAGATATGGGGAAACAGAGGCGGGGAATCAGAGGCGGGGTAACAGAGGCGGGGAATCAGATATTGGGAATCAGAGGTGGGGAATCAGAGGCAGGGAATCAGATGAGGGGAATCAGTGCTGGGGATTCAGAGGCGGGGAATCAGAATTTGGGAATCAGTGATGGGGAATCAGAGGCGGGGAATCAGACGCGGTGAATCAGAGGTGGTTAATCACAGATGGGGAACCAGAGGCAGGGAATCAGAAGCAGGGAATCAGACGCGGGGAATCAGATGCGGGGAATCATAGCTGGGGAATCAGAGGCGGGGATTCAGAGTTGGGGAACCAGAGGCGGGGTATCAGATATGGGGAATCAGATGCGG